>NC_090930.1:531778590-532081620 GCF_040938575.1 Ambystoma mexicanum
AACCCGAGACATAAGGCGCCGATATGACGAATCGGCATGAGTGCCAGGCTCCGGCCGACAAAACTCCACCTCCGGAGAGGTGTCCAATTCACTGGCATCATGCAGTGACTGCCTCAGGTCATCAAACTGACTATGGCCCAAGATAAGTTCATCCGGAACCGTAACCGGAACCAGACCGCCATCAGAGCCTTCTTCACCCTCTGAAATGTACTCAAGGCGGGGAGAGGAAGACCTCTGCGGACCAAAGCAGTGCCAGACCTTAGCCATAGCCTTTTTAGGGGCAAACCCCGTGCCACGGGGCCCCTCCGACACCACCGCCCCGAAAGGCGTCGAGGGCGCCCAGCGAGTCGGCGCCGGCGTCGACAGAAAAGGCGTCGACTTCAGCTGCAACGCCTCCAGCATCGGCGGCGTCGACACAGTCCTCGAAGCCGGAGCTCCGAGCGTGTCTCTCGACAGCCTGGGCGCCGACGGCGTCGACGACCCCCTCGAAGACGGAACCTCGAGAGTAATCGTCGACGACCTCGGCGCCACAGGCGTCGATGTCTTCTTCGAAGACGGCACAGGATCACGCGGTCTCGAGCGCGTCGAGGACCGGGACCTGGAACGGGCATGGCGAGAACGGCTACCCTTGTCCGAGCGGGACCTCTCCCGCGAGCCGTGCCGGCCACCCGAGCCCGAAGGCGTACGGGCAGTGTCTCTCGACTGGTGCCGACCGACCCCACTCGGAGGCGCATACGGACCAGTGCCCTGCGATTCCAGAATCGCTAGCATCTGCTTCCTGAAGGAAGCCCATTTCTCCGGTGTCGCTTGCATGGAGGGAAAAGCGACCCGCCGACGGGCGGAGTCCTCGGAAGAGGACGGGGAAGGCGACCTATGCCGGCGCTTCCTGGAATGCCTAGAAGAGGCGGAGGAGTGGCGAGACCGACTCCTGGAAGGTTACCCACCGGACTTCCGACGACGACGCGGAGAGTCACCCCTCGAGTCATCGGTCGAAAGCCCTGTAGACCTCGACTTCCGGGGCTTAGACACCCGACCTACCGACAGTTTCTTCTTGCGTTCTTGCAAGGCCTTCGCAGTGAGCGACTGGCAGTCGACACAGTCGTCCGTATCGTGAGCCTCCCCAAGGCACCAGAGGCAGGCGTCGTGCAAGTCCGTGACCGACATCTTGGACCCACAGTCCCCGCAGTTCTTGAAGCCCGGACGCGGGGTCGAAGATGAAAAAGACATCGAACCGAGAAAGAAAACAGCAACTCCAACGATTCGAGGCGTACCGAGATTCACGAAGCTAACACGTTTGCAGAAAAAACGGAACTGAGGCTATGGGTGTCGTGCGTCCTACTTATCACATCGAGTGACGTTGGCCGTCGGAGGTCGTCCTCGGGGACGGCGCATCGACCTCATCGACGCAGGACGCAGACGCCAAAGATTTTCCGAAGCAGCACAGCTGTGGACATTACCTGTCATAGATATGGAATACGTCAGAGGACCCAATCCCCTCAAACTATTTTTTCGAAACTACGACAGGACACCATTATCCATGGCTCACGGGTCCCTACACCTCCTACGGCGGGAACTAGACCGGCTGAGATCCACCTATGCACGTTGGAAAACACATACGCACCAACGCTGGAGAGAAGGACTCTTGCCCGGCTGTGTACTCAGCTCGACAAATTCCACAGATTAGCGGATCGTGAGGTCAACTACAGTACGGCCCCTGCTAGGGCAATAAGATAGGGGGGGAAGGGGACATGTCTAGTAGGTCCTTAGCCAGACTCTTAAAAGCTGAGAACAATAGGAAGCCAATCACAAGTGTCCGTGGGCAAAACAGGGAGGTATGTTTGGAAGAGTGAGATTAATGAGGTGTTCAGGGAATTGTATGCATCATTATATGCCAATGCTGACTTAATATCGGACAGCGATCTCGACGGGTATATAGACTCTATCCCAGTCCCTAAACTTTCCATCAGATCCCGCGCTGAGATGGAATCCCGCCCGACTTTAGAGGAGATAGGTCAAGCAATTAAATACCTCACAGCTGGGAAGGCATCCGGGGCCGGATGGCCTTCCCATTGACCTTTATAAGACTTATTCACCAGAACGTTCCCCCAAACTCCTGGCATTATGGAATGAGGCCATACGCAGAGGGACTCTCCTACCGTCATTGAGGGAAGGGGTTATCTCGGTCACACTTAAATCTAATAAACGCCCACAAGAGGCCACATCTTATTGCCCCCTATCCTTAATTAACTTGAACACAAAAATGTATGCCAAATCATAGCAAATCGTTTGATACCCCATATGAATTACTTTATACACCCTGACCAATCAGGCTTTATCCCCTCTAGATCCACCTAATTGAACTCACGCAGACTATTTGCCATCATTTCTCAACTAGACCCTAAAGCAAGAGTAATAGCTGCCTCCCTAGACGCTGAGAAAGCTTTTCATTCAGTATCTTGGAAATACATGTTTGTTGTCCTTATGCGGTTTGGATTCAACCCCCAATTCATTAGCTATATTTGCCTATTATACAACTCCCCATACGCCATGGTTAGGACAAATCAAACTCTTTCATCCAGGTTCCCATTCTGTTGGGGTACACGCCAGGGATGCCCCCTTTCTCCGCTTATATTCGCCCTCATGATCGAATTAATGGCAGCACTGATCCGACAAAAACACTCAGAGCGTGGCTTAAGGATAAGGGGAGCCCCCCAACTCATATCATTATAAGCAGACGATGCCCTGTTATATATTAGAGACCCTGAGTCCAACCTTGCCCCTGTCCTGAACGACAAATGAATTCTCTAGGTACTCGGGATACAAAATAAACACTCCCAAATCAGAAATGATACCGCTCTCACACAGCGCTCCAGAGTTGGGGGCAATCCTGGGCCTCCGCTGGTCCCCTGCTGAAGTCGACGCCTTTTCTGTCGACGCCGGCGCCGACTCGCTGGGCGCCCTCGACGCCTTTCGGGGCGGTGGTGTCGGAGGGGCCCCGTGGCACGGGGTTTGCCCCTAAAAAGGCTATGGCTAAGGTCTGGCACTGCTTTGGTCCGCAGAGGTCTTCCTCTCCCCGCCTTGGTACCGGAAGCGGGAGTATTAACAAGAGTAGGAGAGGATGAGGCCCCCAATTCAGCTCTACGCTCCGATCGGCGTGCATCTACCTGCAGGACGAGATCAATCAATTCCTGATACTGAGTAGGCATAGAAGGGATCACTGCTAAAGCGTCTTTCATGGTGTTACTCAACCCCCTATAGAAGACCACCGCCCGCTTGTTTTCTGGCCATGATGTTTCCGCAACTAGCTGATTGAACCGGGTGATGTAATCTATCAGAGTTCTTTTGCCCTGAGTCAATTCCAACAACTCCAAATCCCTAGACTGTGCCTTGTGTCGAGTATCGAATACTCGGGACATTTCTAGGACCAACAAATCAAAGTCATAAAGAACTGGGCTATTGTTTTCTAACAGGGGATTAGCCCAAGCGGCAGCTGTTCCAGCTAAATGGGAAAGGGCGAAGGCGGCCTTAGCAGTGGACGTGGGAAAGGCCAACGGCCTGCATAAGAAATGTAACTTGCACTGGTTAACAAAGGTTCTGAATTTCTTGGGATCACCCTGGTAACGTTCAGGAGCAGCCAGGGGGGAAGGAGTTGGGAGGATTATTGGAGTCGGGACTGTAGAAGCAGTCAAGGGAGGGGGTGTAGTGGAGGAGCTGCCATCTCCAAACTCAGGGTCTGCAGGAAGAGAATGCTGAACGCTCTGTATGGTATCCAACCTTTGATGGATCACTGTGTTTGCGGCGGCCATATCTGCCCTTAGTATTGTAATTGCCTGAACTAGAGCAGTTATGGATTCGTCCGTGGATCCCTGCATCGTCTAACACGACTATACGGCTTCTCAGTCTGTTCTGACTTGAGTGTCGTGTAGACCGATGAGACCTCCGTCCCCAAGTGACGCACAGGGGAACAAAAATAGAAACCCGCTGTGCGACCCTTGAGGCCACAGGTGAGAGATGTCTTCCCAGATCCACGGAGCCTCTGGAACACCGATGCTGCTGTCAAGAAGGAATGAGGTTAAGCACCAGGCAATCACAATACAGGCAGGTAAACAAAAGAATCTAAAGTGTCTTACCTATCTGGTGTAAGGGAGACCCAGGTAACCTAGTAGGGAGGTTCGAGGCTCAACAAGATACAGCGGTCCCTGGAGTGGTAGAACCGCAGGTAGGCGTGGATCCAGGTAGGCCACCTGTAAGATAGGGCTTGACTTGGGCGTAGAAGTACAGCAAGATACTCAGGGATGATCCAAAGACAAGTCGATGTGCAGTCCAAAAATCCGGCAACAGGTAAACAGTTCCAGGCAAAGGTACAAAGGGGTGTCCAAGAGAGTCCAAGATAGTCCAAGATAGAGTTCCGTGGTCGAGGTAGTAAGGAGCAAGTAATAACGCCAAACAGGGTCCGAAGCCAGCTGAGAAGCAATGATCGTCCTGCCTCTCAGCTCTTTATACTGTGTGTCCCTGGGTCATGTGACGTTTCTGGGCCATGTGACGTCCACCAAGATCACGTGAGGAACGCCACACTGTATCACGTGACCGACGTGATGACGTAACGCCGTCCCTTCTGCGATACATCCTCCAAGGCAGTTGCCAGTGCAGGAAAGGCTGTAAACGAGCCCGTACACCAAAGAAGGTACGGTGTCTTCGGTTCTGTGGGTTCACCGAATCCCTTGAGCCTCGAAGCTGGGGTGGAGATGTTTGGGGAATGTGAGCAGTGTTCTGACGCGGGGAGGCTTGATGTGCTGAGGATCGCCTAACATAGCCCCTCCCCAACGGCCCACGACCCCGTGGGCAGGATGGATGGTCTAAATGGAAACGGGCTACCAAGCGAGGGGCGTTCAGGTCAGATGTGGAAACCCATGAACGTTCCTCCGGGCCGTAACCCTTCCAATCTACCAGATACTGGATCCCCCCCCTAAACCACCTGGAGCCCAAAATGGCTGACACCTCAAAAACATCAGGAGAGGACAAGGACACCGGCGCAACAGGGGTGCGAAGACGGACAGAGTCGGGACATGGTTTGAGGAGGGAGACATGAAACACAGGATGGATGCACCAAGAGCTGGGAAGCACTAGACGGAAAGCCACCGGATTAACAACCTTCGATATCACATAAGGACCGACAAAGCGAGGTAGCAACTTCCGACAACCCACTAGGCGAAGATGACGAGAAGACAACCAGACCCTGGAACCCACCACCAGAGGGGGAGCAGCCCGACGTTTGCCATCCACACGGGCCTTCATAGCAGCCTTTGCTTCAGTGAGATGAACCACGGTACTAGCGTGTAAGGCAGAAAGATCCCTAAGACATGTTGTGGCCGCAGGGTTCGCAGAATCAGAAGCATCAGGGACCGGCAAGACCTTGGGATGTTGGCCATAGAGGGCGTAAAAAGGAGAATAACCAGTGGCTGAATGAGCCGCATTATTATATGCGAACTCCGCAAGCCGTAAAGCGGCCAACCAAGAGGTCTGATGTTGCAATATAAGGCAACGAAGATATTGTTCCATAGATTGATTAGTCCTTTCGGTCTGTCCATCGGTCTCAGGATGATAGGCCGAAGAATACCGGGTATCAATGCCCAATAGCTTCGTCAGGGATCTCCAAAACCGAGAGGTGAACTGTGACCCTCGATCAGATATGATGACCGAAGGAAGGCCGAATAGCATGAACACATGTTCAAAAAACAAATCCGCTAATAAAGGAGCCGAAGGGATACCCTTGCAGGGAACAAAACGGGCCATTTTAGTGAACGTGTCCACCACCACCCAGATGGAGTCGAAGCCCTTCGATTTGGGGAGATCGGTAACAAAATCCATCGTCAACGTATGCCAGGGCCTGGGAGGTACCGGAAGCGGAAGCAACAACCCTATTGGTCGACCCCTCTGATGTTTAGCCTGAGCACATACTGCGCATGATCTAACATAGCATTCTACATCGCGCTTCATAGAAGGCCACCAACACCAACGCTTGAGAAGATCTAAAGTGCGCTCCTGTCCGGGGTGAGCGTTAAAGGGAGCGTCATGAGACCACTCAAGGGCCAGATTACGTGTGTCAGGTGTGGGAAGGAACAGGCGTTCGTGTACGAACGGTAACCCATCAGAAAACACTGGGTCCCATTCTCGCAACTGGTCAGAATGATCGCTAGTCCAGGATCGAACCGAGTCTATCAGGGACAATGAGGGAGTACAGAGACAAATCACATGACTCTTTCCGAGAACAGTGTCGGGGAATGTAGGCAATTGAACCCCCCCCGGGGAACGTGACAAGGCATCCGCCTTCCCATGTGCCGTTCCAGGACGGTGCATAATCCGGAAGTCAAAAGAGGAAAATAAAAGATGCCATCGGACCTGTCTGCTATTAATGCATTTCAGAGAGGCCAAATCCTGTAGATTCCGATGATCCGAGTATACTGTGATAGGAAATTTAGCCCCCAGAAGATGATGACGCCAAACACGGAAAGCGTCCATGACAGCCAGGAGTTCTTTTTCCGTAACGGTATAATGAGACTCAGCACTGGAAAACTTACGGGAGTGGTAGGCCACTGGATGTAATTTGCCTGTATTAGGACATGTTTGTGACAATACCGCCCCGAGGGCAAAGGAAGAGGCATCTGCCTCGACTATGAACGGGAGATCAGGATTGGGATGTTGGAGTACCGGTGCGGTAGTAAAGGCAGTTTTCAAAGTCTCAAAGGCCTCCTGCTGTTCTCTCTGCCACTGATATGGTACCCGAGGACTAGTCAGGGCCGTGAGTGGGGCTACAATCGTGGAAAAGGAAGAAATGAAACGCCTATAGAAGTTGGCGAATCCTAAAAAGGCCTGCAAGGACTTGAGTGTTTGAGGTACTGGCCAATCCAAGACTGCTTTGACCTTAGACTCGTTCATGGATAACGCCCCAGGGGTGATGTGGAAACCCAAAAACTCAACAGAGGTCTTATGGAACTGACATTTCTCAGGTTTGGCAAATAAGGAATGTTTGCTCAAACGGGTTAATACTTCTCGGACGTGTTTTACATGGTCATCCAGATCACGAGAGAAGATCAGGATGTCGTCCAAATACACAACCATGTACACATCCAGAATATCCCTGAAAATGTCATTCATGAATCGTTGGAACGTGGCCGGGGCGTTACATAAGCCAAAGGGCATGACAAGATATTCGTACAAGCCGTAACGAGTACAGAAAGCAGTTTTCCACTCGTCTCCCTCGCGAACGCGTACCAAATTGTATGGGCCGCGTAGATCAAGTTTGGTAAAGATGGAAGCATGTGTTAAATGATCTAAGAGTGGAGTGATTAACGGGATGGGATATCTATCCTTCTTGGTGATCGCGTTAAGACGCCGATAATCCACACAAGGACGTAAATCCCCCTCCTTCTTGGGTACAAAGAAGATAGGACTTGCCGCTGGTGAAGTGGAGGGGCGGATGTGTCCTAAACGCAGGGCGTTCTGTACATATTCTTTTAACACCAGTTCCTCCGAAGGAGACAAAGAGTAGATCCTGCCCGAAGGAACAGTGGCATCAGGAAGCAATTCGATTGGGCAGTCATAAGTTCTATGTGGAGGAAGTACCTCAGACGAGCCTCGATCGAAAACCGATTCGAAAGCCCGATATTCTGGCGGAATCCCAGACACCAACCCCCCAACAGTATGGGACTGTATGACTTCTGGATCGTCAACTGTCAGTGTGAGTTGTGCTAAGGCTCCCAAGACCCGAGAGGGTGTGTCAGGGGCTTGATGGATTGGGAGACAATAATTCTGACAAATATCGGACTCAAAGAGTACAGTGCCTGCTTGCCAATTGATCAGTGGGTTATGTTCACGTAACCAGGGAATCCCTAGTATGATACCGAATTGAGGTGCGGTGATCAAATCAAAACATAAGGTTTCTGTGTGTATGTCTTGTATGTTCAACAAGAGGGGTGCAGTTTGATGTCTAACAGGACCAGAAACCAATGCGGAGCCGTCTACGGCTTGAACATGTTCCGGTCGTGTTTTTACCACTAAGGGTAGATTGAGAGAATGGGCCAAATCAATATCTATGTAATTACCAGTGGCACCGGAATCAATAATGATATTGACTGCATGTAGAAAGCCAGTAGAGGGACATAGAGTAGCCTTTACGGAGATGGGTTGAACACGAGCAAAGGCAAGAGGGGTTCCCGGAGAAGAAGATGGGAAACTCGACCTGGTCTCCGGTTCCAAGGTCGAGCCATCCGAAAAACCTGACTCTTCTTGGGACGTCGAGGACACTCTTTCACGAAATGTCCAGTGGTGCCACAGCAAAAGCACGCATTATCTACCCTTCTACGTTCCCTCTCAGATGTTGTAATAGGACTGCGTACCCCTCCCACTTGCATAGGTTCTTCAGTACCGGAAGCGGGAGTATTAACAAGAGTAGGAGAGGATGAGGCCCCCAATTCAGCTCTACGCTCCGATCGGCGTGCATCTACCTGCAGGACGAGATCAATCAATTCCTGATACTGAGTAGGCATAGAAGGGATCACTGCTAAAGCGTCTTTCATGGTGTTACTCAACCCCCTATAGAAGACCACCGCCCGCTTGTTTTCTGGCCATGATGTTTCCGCAACTAGCTGATTGAACCGGGTGATGTAATCTATCAGAGTTCTTTTGCCCTGAGTCAATTCCAACAACTCCAAATCCCTAGACTGTGCCTTGTGTCGAGTATCGAATACTCGGGACATTTCTAGGACCAACAAATCAAAGTCATAAAGAACTGGGCTATTGTTTTCTAACAGGGGATTAGCCCAAGCGGCAGCTGTTCCAGCTAAATGGGAAAGGGCGAAGGCGGCCTTAGCAGTGGACGTGGGAAAGGCCAACGGCCTGCATAAGAAATGTAACTTGCACTGGTTAACAAAGGTTCTGAATTTCTTGGGATCACCCTGGTAACGTTCAGGAGCAGCCAGGGGGGAAGGAGTTGGGAGGATTATTGGAGTCGGGACTGTAGAAGCAGTCAAGGGAGGGGGTGTAGTGGAGGAGCTGCCATCTCCAAACTCAGGGTCTGCAGGAAGAGAATGCTGAACGCTCTGTATGGTATCCAACCTTTGATGGATCACTGTGTTTGCGGCGGCCATATCTGCCCTTAGTATTGTAATTGCCTGAACTAGAGCAGTTATGGATTCGTCCGTGGATCCCTGCATCGTCTAACACGACTATACGGCTTCTCAGTCTGTTCTGACTTGAGTGTCGTGTAGACCGATGAGACCTCCGTCCCCAAGTGACGCACAGGGGAACAAAAATAGAAACCCGCTGTGCGACCCTTGAGGCCACAGGTGAGAGATGTCTTCCCAGATCCACGGAGCCTCTGGAACACCGATGCTGCTGTCAAGAAGGAATGAGGTTAAGCACCAGGCAATCACAATACAGGCAGGTAAACAAAAGAATCTAAAGTGTCTTACCTATCTGGTGTAAGGGAGACCCAGGTAACCTAGTAGGGAGGTTCGAGGCTCAACAAGATACAGCGGTCCCTGGAGTGGTAGAACCGCAGGTAGGCGTGGATCCAGGTAGGCCACCTGTAAGATAGGGCTTGACTTGGGCGTAGAAGTACAGCAAGATACTCGGGGATGATCCAAAGACAAGTCGATGTGCAGTCCAAAAATCCGGCAACAGGTAAACAGTTCCAGGCAAAGGTACAAAGGGGTGTCCAAGAGAGTCCAAGATAGTCCAAGATAGAGTTCCGTGGTCGAGGTAGTAAGGAGCAAGTAATAACGCCAAACAGGGTCCGAAGCCAGCTGAGAAGCAATGATCGTCCTGCCTCTCAGCTCTTTATACTGTGTGTCCCTGGGTCATGTGACGTTTCTGGGCCATGTGACGTCCACCAAGATACATCCTCCAAGGCAGTTGCCAGTGCAGGAAAGGCTGTAAACGAGCCCGTACACCAAAGAAGGTACGGTGTCTTCGGTTCTGTGGGTTCACCAAATCCCTTGAGCCTCGAAGCTGGGGTGGAGATGTTTGGGGAATGTGAGCAGTGTTCTGACGCGGGGAGGCTTGATGTGCTGAGGATCGCCTAACACTGGCCGACTTTCAGGGCAAGTTAGGGCTGGGACCTGCTGGGGTGTTGCAATATCATCGGATAAGAGGGCATTTCGTCAACGCTGGTCCTCCTTCCCGACCAAGCCGACAGTCCACCCATTTACACAGTCAATTATAACCCCAAATGGGATTACTGGAGGCGTGGCTAAACTATATGGACTGATACAGACACATACCCCACATGCAACAAAATGAAGGCCGTATGGGAGAAAGACCTGGGAACAACACTAGATGAACCGCAATGGACCCGATATTGCCAACTCACTACAGCAATCTCTCTAAATGCAAACTTTAGACTAATCCAATTCAAAATGCTGAATCATCTACACTTCACCCCAAAAGAAATGGCAAAATGTACTCCCGGTCAATACTCTAGGTGCCCCACGTGTCAAATGAGTGAGGCAGACTCATTCCACATGTATTGGGCTTGCCCGTTCATTCTTGAATTCTGGGATGGGATAGTGAACACCCTAACAGACATATTAGACATCCCCATCCCGTCCGCCCCAATGAAATATTTACTTGGCCATATAGGAACAGTACCCACTAAAACAAGACGTTTTTTTCAATGTGGGGAGTGCTGTGGGCGAAAAGGAACATCCTCAAATGTTGGAAATCCAGGACAGGCCCCACATTACAAGCATGGCTCAGAGACCCGACATATGTTAATGAGTGTGAGGAGGGTTTTGCGCTACTTGTTTCCCCCACAAGCAGGCCCAAGGACATATGGACTCCCTTTTGATCCTACCTGGTCAGTCACCACAATAACCCAACGACACAACATGAAAACCAGACGGATTGATCTTGCAAATGTACTTTGCATTGTACTTGCAAATGTTGTAAATGTGTGAACCTTGATGTTCTGTTCGGGGGACATGTGCAAATGTGATGTTTTGTTGTGACCATCTTATAAATAACGTTTTTTTTAAAAAAAGATATATAACCGTTTAATGAGGATAGAATGATTGACCGTGTGAAAGGCGGAGGAGGTATCAAGGAGCACTAGCCTCAATTGTCCTACTATCATAAATATCCTGCTGATTTGCTATTGTCTGCAGAGCCTTCGTGAACCCACCTGGTTGAGCGAGAGTCGAGCTGATCCTGGGAGGATTCCATTAATTGTGGCACCACAAACGGCAATACTGCTTTAAGAAACGCTCTTTGTTTCCCGTTCTGCCCCCTCAACCCGAGTGCGGTACAAATAGACTCGCACGCGCACCGCAGAAGTACTGTTTGCAGTTCGCAGTGCGCAGCGCGGTGCATGTGCGAATATTTTTATTTTTTTTTACATTCTGCTTAGATTGTCAAGGCGAGTGCTACTTTTAAATTAAATTCCTGTCTGCTGAATTACTGGAGAAGGGTTTGCGTTTGAGTCGTGCTAATCTATTGCTATAGTGCTCCTTCGTGCTTTGTACGAAATGCGGCATATATATACATTAAGAACCGGTATGCCTTTGCTTCCAAATATTTGGAGGGCAGCTCCCACAAGAGATAACACAGAGGTATCCGAAAGCAAGCAACACAGAAATTGCAGCTAATAATGCTGCGCTGACATGCTCAACCCCCAGAGTAATGTCTGGCCGTCGAAAGAGAGGCAGAAATAAAGATTCTGTCTGCAATTCCACAGACATTAGAACCTTCTGTTTACCCACTGTAACTTCTAATATATCCACTAATCGCCATGTGCCAACAACTAATAATGAAACAATAGGTGGTAATCCAGATAAAAATAGCATGATTGACGCAGTAATATCTGTACAATCGCGGGCTGTGGAAGACATAATACAAATTACAGCTTGCGATATATCCCTGCCTGACAGTACGGTGCTCAGAGGGAAATCAATGGCATATACAAGTGTCGTCATGGGCAATCGTTCTATCTCCCCTTCTGTTTCACACAGTGCTGAGCCATTGCCCATTGATTTAGCTCACTCGCAGAGTGAATCATCAAAACATGCTTTGCTAGAAAAATTATAATTTTCACCAAATATCTCTGAAATCACGTATCGGAATCATGTTGTGTCCTCTTCCTCTTTTTTAATTCCAACACCACGCAAACAAAATGACAAACAGCCCCAGCAAGAGTATGATGGCTTGTCCAAAGTGGTAGTCATGTCCTTTGAAGCCATGGAGACCACTATGAATACATTGGTCAAACTATTTGACACACTGAATGACAAACTAAAAGTGCAGAATGATTTACTTAATTATGTACTAGCCTGGCAATCAAAATGTGATGCAACTCTGTTGCTGCGTGAGGTAGCAGCTAACACTCACCACAAAAAAGCAGAAAAGGTGAGGGTGGCCGAAACAGCCATCTCTCCAGGAAAAGATTTGAATGGGCTTCTGAGCATAGTAACTAAATCGTGGACACTGGTGCTGCCTTGCTTTCCCAACGTCATTATTGAGCACTTTGCTAACATTCCAACCGCATCGGGGTCTTGTTGGAAAAACAGGGAAGAAAGACCACTACATAAATAACAAAATCTTCTCCAAAACTGATCACGCTGCAAGGCAACAAAGCTTAAAAGAAGTGCGTAGCAAATTGACAAAGAAATCAAAAACATTAAAGGAACTAACCAATCGATGACTGCTGCCTCTAAGCAGTTTATAAAGTACCTCAAAGTGTCAAGCTCTAGCTCTCAAATAGCCTCTACTGCAGTTTCAAAAAAATACATACAGCTAGCGCAAGCACACAAACAAAAATCGAGTGTTGCTTCCTCCTCTAACACAACTGTGTCACCCTATGAACCTTTGGATGATCTAATTAAAGCAGTTAATTCCCATTCAAGCATCAATAAAGATTTACCACCTAAAATGGTCACTAAACCTTCCACCCATGAATTGAATGTTAATTCGCTACATGACGTCATCTCACCTCGAGAGCAGATCAGAAAAGCAGTTGATGCCTATATGGCACAATGCTCGGCTCAAAGAGATCTGAAGGTACCAGAGTTTAACAGCAAACTTTCACTGTCCTCAACTCTGTGTGCGTGTCATAATAATGTGGAAAAAGCAAACAATTGTGAGCTTAGGAATTCCCAAACAATGCCACCTAATTTGAACAAGACAGCTAGTGTGGGAAAATCCTCTTCTGGTAAAGTCAAGGTAACACACCTTTGTGATTCCCTCGACAAACAAGATAACACATTAAATAAGCAAATTAGATTGACTAATCAAAATGAAGGTCATGGGGCTGAATTAGCTCAATTGCTGAAATCACTGCTGCCAGTAAGACCAAATGCTGAAGCAAGTAAGCCACCATTGATACTACTAAAGAAAAAACTAAGATCATCAAATGATGTAATACAAACTAACCCCACATATCATAACTTGGGTTCGTTGATTCTTGGTTGTCGCCCAGATCCCCATCCTCAATACACTTTAAATCGACAAAGTATTTTAGAATTATTTTGTGATATTGATTCACTAGATTACATTATCAGTTCTGATTTTGAACAAGTTGAATTTACTGCTCTGAATCATCGAAGTACAGTAAGATTATGGTTTCGATCAAGAGTTATCAAAAATCTTCTCTGGCAAGTGAAAGAAGTGCTGTTTTCAATGTTTTTTTTTTTGTAATTTGTGAACCACAAGATGGAGTTGTGACAAATCCTCTAACAAAAGAGGGCACTAAAGAAAATGTGTCCTGGTGCCTAAATGTTGATAACCATGAGTTTGAACATGATAAAAACCAAAAATATCACTGCCAGTGTAAAGAAATCAAATGTTAACTAGAGCACAAGGATGAGAGTGAAATAATATCTTTAGTTTCCTGGAATACCTGTGGTTTTCATCATCTAATTGAAAACAAGAATGACAAACTCTCTAAATATAACATTGTGATGCTACAAGAGACTTGGATCACTAACTCAATTTTATGGGACAATCATAAACTCCATATTACCTCAGCTCTAAAAGGCCCTAAAGGCCATAAAATGAGTGGCCTTCTTACTGCCACGAAAATGAATTCTTATTCTCAATTGACCATTGTCTCAATGAACACCATCCTATATGCTCTGGTTAATCTTTAGTGGAATCCAACAAGAATTGATGATTTAGAATTTACTATCAATGTGTCAACTATGCTTGACTACATTACATCTGTTCCAAAAATAGCTCACACAATAATAGCCGCAGACCTAAATCTCCGTTGTTTAACTAAGATAAAAGCTGTTGAACAAAAGAGAAGAACCATATGGAACCACATAATGGAAACAAGAGGTTTTTTCATGTTGAATGGGTCTGGCCCCTTTGACTGCCCGCCACTTTCAACCTGGTCTCAAAGAGGTTCTAGTGGTATTATTGATTAAATATATGTGGACAGTACACTATCCTCGTATCCATTTGAATTTAAAATCAAAAATATGATGAGTAGCGATCACAATATGCTTTGCCTACAATGGTCCTTACCACAATGACGACCACTGCTAACGAAAGCAAAATGGGGGTGCCCCGTAATTGCTAACAGCATCATCAATAGGGTACGTTGGACTGAACAATCCATTATACAGTTTGGTCTATCGCACAAATCAGTTTTCGATAATACAAACCTGCACCAGGCCCCCAGCTCTATTTATCATGAAATTTTACACGCTATGAGTCAACCAGCTAACAGACAAAAACTACACAAGCATAGAAATCATGTATCTGATCCTAAAATAAAGGAGAGGAAAGCACTCTTTCGGAAGGAAAAGCTGCAGGTGGGATTTCTACCGCTATGTATTCGCTATCAAACGCTTAAGCACTTAAAAACAAACTACAAAAATTGGTTACGTCATCACAAAGCGCAAATGTTGCAAATTGATGGGCAACAAATGCTCGAATATCTAAAAGACAAGAACACAACTCGTATATGGAAGGCTATTAATGATTCAACCTCTTCAAAACAGCATTTTAAACAAATAGAACATGTCTCTGAAGCGTCTTAGGTAGAATACTTTCAGAAAATTCTAGCGCCACCCGTCCAGAAAGGTCCAGTGCTAATCGACAAAAAATCTTCTCCCTTCTATCTCAACATAGATAGATCAGACATATTGTATTACATTCAAACAATTAGTGCATCAAGAGCTCCAGGGCCTAACGGTCTGTCAAACTATATATTTAAACAACATCCGGAACTATGGACAAACATCTTATTCTCAATTTTTTTGCAAATCAATATTTCCCAAACTATCCCTTGCTTTTGGAAACATTCCATCATAGTTCCACTTTACAAAAAGGGCAATTGCGAAAAAACAGAGAGTTACTGGCCAATAGCTCTTCTTGATGCCCCGGGAAAAATCTACACCCGAATTGTTCTGAAAGAACTAAATCTTTGGTTGAATACAGTTAACATGCGTGACCCATTTCAAAAGGGGTTTATGTCAGGACTTGGAACTACACAACATGATAATACCTAATATGCTAAAAGCCAAATACCACAATCGGAATCAAAATCTATACATGGGTTTTGTTGATTTCCGTTGTGCGTTTGATTCGGTTGATCGCAAACTGCTATTTTCTAAACTAAGTAAGTATGGATGTCCTCACTCACTACAAAGAATAATTGAAGATCTTCATTCTAATACAACGGTTCAAATCAGACTCACATTGGAAGGACACCTATCATCGAGTGTTCAATCAGGGAGAGGAGTTAAGCAAGGCTGTATTTTAGCCTCAATGCTCTTTAATCTATTCATTTTAGATTTGGGGAATGAATTTGACGACAGAGAGTGATGCTCCAAAACTGGGAACACAAACAATTAGGTGGATTCTCTATGCTGACGACCTGGTGCTTGTCTCACAGACTCCAAGAGGCCTGCAGAATATGCTCAAGTGCTTAGAGAATTATAGTACAGCGAATAACCTAATAATCAATACTGAAAAAACTCAGGTGGTCATTTGTCAAAAGAACAAAAACAAGAAAAATACAAGACATTGTAAATGGTCCTTCGGTAAGCCGTTTCTCAGTGTAGTTGACAACTACAAATATTTAGGCCTTTTTTTCTCAGGTAGTCCTGGACATCATCTTAAATCAGTGAATCTAAACACGAAAATTCGAACATTGGCCTCCCAAGCATCCATGTTAATGCGCAAATATGGGAAGTTCACCACTAATCATGTATTACTGTTCCACAAAACAAAAGGTAATACCTATATAGTGTCATATGGGGCTGAATCACAAATACCAAAAACAAGGAAACATTGGGATTGGTACGAAGGTCTCTTTTGTAAATCTGTTCTTAAACTACCAAAATGTGCACCGACCGCTTTGTTGAGATTAGAATTGGGAGCCAGCTCAATTTATTGTCATGTTATGCGGAAAATGTGCAGTTTCTTTAGGAAATGTATAGTGGGCGCATCTAAGAAAAACGTGTTAAACACCATAGCTCACTACTTACTAACATCATCTGACAAATTTCCAAACATGTGGAATAAATGTGTTTTAAATGCTCTAAATGAGGCTAATATCTCTTTGCAACTGCTAATTCTGAATTCCACAAAAGCCAAGGTAGCATTGTACCTCCAAGATTGGATCGAGACTCAAGAATTGTGTAAAAAATATGTGGATTACTCAACTCCAATATTCCGTCCAAAAATAAAATGGAATAATGGAAAAATATTTACAAAAATGTCCCTCCAGTTTTGTCAGATCGCAAATGCTAAGAATACGTTTACATCTTTATCTTACAAATTAAATTCTGGCTAGACGTGGTAGTGTACAGAAGCAATATAGTTGGTGTCGCTTCTGTAAAAACAATGAGCAAACCGAGTCTCTAACTCATTTAGTGGTGTGCTGTCCTTCGCTGAAACTTTTACGGCAAATATATTTAAAAAATGTATTACAGCTTTATTGCTATCGCTCAGATGATGAAATTTGGGGCATTTAATCAATAGTGAGCGCTCTGCCATGCATATTGCTTTGGTTAAATTTCTGTCTGTCATCCTCTGAAAATGAGATTGTCGTTAAAGAGTATTCATTTTTATTATGCGTAAAAAAATCTTTTACACGTAAAATGAAGTTTTATTTTGAATTGATGAATAATAATGACTGTATACTAATGCTCATTTTTGTACTGAAAATTTGAAAGGTTGAATCTCAGCCGAACAAATAAAAAATAAATAAATATCATATACACTTCAATTATATCATTCCACCATATTACAAATACTGTATACTCCCCCTACATTACCTATAATTACTATAATACCAGCCTTGGGGAGTGAACTCTGACACCGTCAGAATAGACACTGGGGATCCCACGGTGGCCAGGGACATATTGAACTTCGGCAGGACATGCCTCGCCAAGATAATCAGTTCAAATGAATTTAGTGCGTACCCTTGTCAGAACATGCTGGGGAGGCCTGTGCTCTCAGGAGCAAATGTTGTCCCACTGGGGAATAGAACGTTGGGGCTCCATGCTGAGCACAGACAATAATGATTAAAGGTGTCCAAAAAGTTCATAGTCATCCCCTGGCTCTAGGGCGTGTAGCCTTGTTAATCTTCCTAGTCTATAGTGTGACTAACTTGGCCCTTGGGCAACCTTACCATACATAATGTTATTACATTTTGAATGATTTGCTCTGTTCAAAGTATTTGTGATGTATCTTATTGTTGTGTGAAAACATTTATGGCACAGTGCTGAAATAAAGTAATCACCACAAAAGAATTAAACCATATAACAAGTATGTACAATACACCTTCCAATAACAAGCCGCGCCGTGAGCCCCCTGCAATCCAAATGATATCCGCGGACACCAAAAGTGACCGCAGACTCGGCGGCACCTCCACACCTTTTTTCACCCATAAGAACAGCTCCATATCAACTTATTTGCACTCCCCACCCTTGCTAGCCCCTCTTTCGGCCACTAAATAACACCAAATGTGTTTTCCAGACTCTTTCCCCACAGCGCTATCCGCGCAACCAACATGGCGACCGTTTAAAAAAATATAACTCATCTCACGATTTGAGCATCATCCAATCAGCAGGAGCATATGATGTCCGCAGACATCACGCTGCCCCCTGATTGGCTCAGACGTGTCCACGGACTCCAAATCAGGAATTGAATCCGCCCAGACCCGGCCTGACCGAGAGATCACATTTTTTTAACCTACTTTTTGGCCAAATTTACAGAAGCCCGCTTTTGGGACCTAGCTGCTGCTATTGGCGTATATTTGGTGAAAATCCATCCAGCGGTTTGGGATGTAGGCACGTGATCCCCCTATAACTTTGC
This sequence comes from Ambystoma mexicanum, assembly GCF_040938575.1. Classification (NCBI taxonomy): domain Eukaryota; kingdom Metazoa; phylum Chordata; class Amphibia; order Caudata; family Ambystomatidae; genus Ambystoma; species Ambystoma mexicanum. Next base: position 531,796,912 of record NC_090930.1, read on the forward strand.
ACCCCTTGACGAAACTGCATCAAACTTTGCAGAATCATTCCAAGGGGGCCATATCTTTTTTTTTCTCGCAAAGTTTGGTGAGGATTCGTCCGGTGGGGGGATTATAATCTGCCCAAAAAGGGCTCTTTCTCTGAGTTGAGCAACTTAACCATAACTACAGGCCCTGTAATAGATGGGATACATTACTCACCGTTATCATATTTCTGATGCTTGTATCTACTAAGATTCACATGCTATGCATAGACCGACATCTAGTGGAAGCTGCGGAGTATTACAGTTGTTGTTTTCGTAACTCGAAAAGGGACGTCGACAGGGCGGCCATACTATCCCTAGTGCGACGTCCTCTGTAACCATGGTCCATCACGCGTCTAGGTCCCTCAGATTGTTTTGTTTCTGACATGAGGTTGCCTGAAGTGTAGCGTGAGTACAGGTGTATTAAAGCAGATAAGTATCAGATAAAGCTCAGATAAACATCTATGCACCTTCTACTCCAAGGGGAGGAAGGGTGGGCGCGTGTGAATCTGAGTCAGAAATACGATTACAGTGAGTAATGTATCGCTTCTGAGGCTTGTGGGATCTGCTTAGATCACATGCTATGCATAGATTAGCGAGCAGTGTTGGGAGAAGGTGATGTGTTGTGATAAGGTCCAGCGGCAAATAGATGTTTTAGAACCGCTTGTCTCTACCTTGCGCGGGTCCATGCGTACGCCCCGTGGTGCGAGAATAAAGCCGAGGAATTCTACCTCTGTCACATGAAAGAAGCATTTCTCCAATTTGGCATACAGCCGGTGTTGCCACAGTTTCTCCAAATATGCCTGGACATGGTTTGTAGAGGAGGTCCCAAATATGGCCTGCACTACAGCCACCCCTTTTGAAGTACCAGGAACGTTCACACCGAGATAGGTGATGTATGATGAGCAAATAAACCAGCAGAGAGCCGCATTAGGACTCTGCCCAGGCCCATCAGAAGAGCAACACCTATTGAAATGCCAATAACCAGACAACCATGGACAGTAAGGTATCCATTTTCACAACCCTACCAGCAAATGACACAAAATGAAGGTTGCTTAAGCACTGTCCCAGAAGAAACCTAAAAGGCCTTAATTGAAGACAAATGGTGATGACACAAGGGCCCGGACAGACTCACAGATGAAAGAAACGACAACCAAAAGATGACACAAAGACAAAATGTCCTGAATAAGAACATCATGATCCTAGAAGGAGAGACGATGTTGAACTATAAAGAAACTCAAACTGTAAAGCAGAATGAAAATATCCAACCAGTTAACGCCTGTACATATGCTTGAAACGCAAGAAGCTAAGAGAACAGTGCGGCTTGCTATGTTTAGTAGGAGAATAGAGCGGCAAGCGCCAACTATATATCTACCTCAACGAAGCACACTATATAAGTGCACGTCCTTGTTATACAAAAGCAGAACTAACCCAGGTTACTAAGGGTCAAACAGGACAGGATTCTTATTCCAGCTAAAAGAAGAGACGGCAGAATCGAAACTCAGCAAGGAGCAGGCTGTGCCTGGGAAATCGAGGTCAAACCAAGAAGGGGAGGCGGACAGAAATTTTGGAGAATCGAAACTTAAGAGCAGAGCAGCCTGCCACGTGAAGGTCGAGATAAGGAGGCCCAGGCAGGTGGCAGCCCGAAATGAGAATGAAATGCACAAATAGAAGGAAAACGAAGCAAATTCATGGTGTACTAACACGTGACCAGCCAAGCGCAAAGAGGTACCAACGTCTGATGTCACCCAAAACCAGAAGATACCATAACTTTTCCTGACAAGAAGCTACAGTTTCGAGGCCAACCACAGCCAACTAATTGACACATAGCAAAACAGTACTGATTGAAGGAAGGGAGGCTGGGTGAATCTTGGGGCATCCTGCATCTGGGTGACCATTCTGCCTGCTGCTAATTAAAGTGGAGATTTATGCCTGGGGTTGTAGCCAACCCAATCACAATGGACCAAATAATCTAGGGTCCTATAGCTATTAGAACCAATGAGACGTCGTACTCTTAGTGACGTCTACATGTGTAATGTTCGAGGGAAGGGCGTAGACGCCCTCCTGATAAGGATTAACAAATCGTCACACTCCGTTACCATATACAGATATAGCACCTATACTTAAGTTACCTTTTCCAACCAAGAGAATTGCATGACAAGCGTATGAGTGTTACACGTCAATGATGACGAATTTTGGATATAACTGTTACTGTTTGAATGAAGATTGGTGGGAGTTGAAGCGAGACGGGCTATCGCATCACTGTTGGTCTCCATGTTTCCCCGTTTTCTGTACTTGTCATTAAACGGACTCCCCTTTGCCAAACCATTGAGTTGTCCTTATTGATTGGTGTTGGAGTAAGAAATCCTGCACCCCTTCCACCTCAAGGTGCAGCTATCTTGTCTTAAGGTACTCCAGGGCAAGCCCTGACTCTATGGGCCGGTCAGGGGTCACTCCCCCTCCTGTACACTTGCTAGCAGAGGATGGTTTGAAACCATTGATTATTGATTAAAATAAGACACCTATTGACCGTCGATACGAAGTAACTCTAGGTCTTCGGTAATATCATGAGTCCTTTGCCATTCGGCTGAGTAGACTGTGAAGCTTCCCGTGGACAATGGTAGTGTAACTGAACCAAGACTGCAGTCGGGGCCTGAAGGGACCCTTTTTGAAAACATATCCCTTCCCATTCCTATGGGCAGCTGATCGGACGAAAATCTGAAGGAGGCGGTAACGGAGGCGGTGATCCCGAGGGTCCAGAGACAAACGGTGCGAACGGTGAGTGAAAAGAAAGTAAAATTGAGTGCTTTGGAAAACGACGTAAGCCTTGGAAAAAGGTAACGGAGGGAGGAGGAAAAAAACAAAATAGTCAGAAGTAGAGAAGACTGCATATATATATATATATATAAGGGGATAATGACTCGAGAATAAAATTAACAAATAGAGAATACAGGGGTGGACACCCGAGAAGAGAGAGGATACCAGGGCGGACACCTGAGAAGTGAGGGGATACGCCTTATTCCTGCGCTTTAATATAGCGGTCAGAAGACACGTGAACCCAGAGTCCCACATAATGGGGAACAATTAGACTACCACCACGTTTAAAGACGTCGTGAACGGGGTTCGTTTAAACTCCATGAAGGGGTAATGATTAGAGGCAGAGATATTTGTGTCCAGCTGGTGTCTGTCTAGTATGTTAAGTGTCTGTCCTATATGTTTCGTGTGGCATAATTTTGTGAAATTATTATTACGAGAACTGGTTGAAAGATTGTGGAGCGATTTGATAATTGAGACTGAATCGTACCTGAACTAAATGTTTTTGAGCAAAGTGGTTATATAAGAGATTTTGTTTGGTGGACAATTTGGTTTGGAGCTTGCAGTGTTTGGTGCTCGCTCATATTGTTACAAGGTGTTTTTAATCACAAAGTACTGACAAGTGTTGTACAAGAGGAAAGAAAACGGATATAAACATGGAAGACATAACTCCATTAGCACACTTATGCAAACAGTTGCCGAAACACACGCCCAAGCTAAAGAAGTATAGCACAAAGTGGGTTAAGGGTACTGCCCACAAGATGTTTATGCCATGGCCACAAAATGGGTCTTTATCCAAAGCCGTCTTACAACGCATGACGACATATTTGCATGCCACATATACAGGCAAAAAGCTAGAAAAGCGCCTTGCTGTTCTAGAACTCTGGAAAAATGTTTGAACAGTCAAAGGAGGAAGAACCACCTGCAGATTGGATATTAAATGTATGCACAGAGGAGGGTGAGACACCTGCCACCTGAAACAGAAACCGAAGAGAGTAAGACTGAGGGACTCTACCCATTAAGAGAGCTTAAAGCAGCCACAGGGTACAGCAACCCAGCATATGAGTCACCTACATACAGTAGGTACGAAAATCAACAGAAGGATAAGGACAAGAATCTTACCTCTGCAGTCCCAAGGGACAAGGGGAGACGCGATGATGAAAGAAAGGATCAGGCACAGACAAGTGCATCTCTCGACAAGGAGAGAGACAGGGAAAGAAGTGGAAAGGAAGCGAAGACAGAACTGATGAGATAGCATTCGCAAAAGACGAATGGATGGGAGGACCAATCTTATTGAAACTCGATGGGAAAGGAAGTGATGACGTGAGGCCTAAAGAGAGGTTAGATGAGGCACAGAGAAAGGAGAAAGAGAAGGAGTTAAGGGACAAAAGGATAAGAAGGAAAGATAGGCTGAGGCGAGAACAGCTATATCGCGAAGAGCAAGAAAAGCAGCTTGATCGCAAACCGATAGCAGCCTATGATCAAGACAGACAGACAGCAATGGTTGGAAGAAGAGCAAAGGGTATGTGAAAAAAAGGATAAGAAGACAAAGAGATGAGGAAATTCAAAGGGCAGATGAACGTAGAAATGAGAAGAGAAGGGAAGAAGATGGGGTCAGAGAAGAGGCAAGGAAGCGCAAAGAATTTGATGACGATATTGAACGTAAGCGCAGACAGAGGGCACACGATCTTGAATATTTGGAGAGGGAAGTCAGAAAACCTGATCGAGTTGGAGACTGGAAAGACATTGAAGAATTCTTTCCTGCGTATGATTCAGTACCAGGCACGTCTAGGGCAAATATTGAGGATGACTTCGACACCAGAAGCATCGTGGAAACGATTGATAAAATATATGATGAAATGGGGCTAGAACAAATACCCCAAGGAGAAGGGGGAGGACGAGCACTTGGAAAGCACTCAGCTGTATGACAAGGAGGATGTCACCCGAAGTAGTGGGAATAGGAAACTGTCCCTGGATAGATTAGAGATCAGTAGAAACGATAATGACACAAGAAGTTGCGTGAATTGGGAACAAACAATGTCTGACTCTGAAGAGGAGGAGCGCAAGGCAAATGAAGAAGGGAGACAGCGCGAAATACGACTCCCAAGGGAAAGAGGGGTACGATGGTCAGATGCTAGCGAGTCCGCACCGAGGGCATCAGAGTCTGCCGCACAGTCTGACCGGCACGAAGGAATACCCCATGGTCAGAGGGGGGTGTCGTCACCGCCCTATGTAGACAGACTAAGGACATTGCCAGGTAGACGGCGATGCAGGAATATTACCCCTGCGATAGACAGGAGAGCTATGAGAGAAAAGAAAGGCTGCTCATTCCAATTTCCGCTACTAGAAAAGGGGGGAGCAAGACCACAATATATTTTATGGCCATACATGGATCTAGAAAACCTGAAGGACAAGCTCCCAATGCTGACATCGGGAGCCGGAAAATGGATACATGAGTTCGAAAAAATGACAGGAGGAAACACGTTAGCTATAGGGGACATTAAAGGTCTCCTGATCGCCATACTTGATGAGAGAGCAGACGATGTGTGGACATGGGCAGGCTACCCTGGTGTAACCACAATTAACACTGAGCATGACGGAGCGCCATTCAGTCCTACGAGTGCTTTACCCAGACACTTTCGATATGGGAGCTATAATGACTCGAAAAATGAAGGAGTCGGAAGATCTGTTAATTTATATCCAGAATTTCCAAGATGTGTGGGTGCTCGAAACGCATGAATCTTGGACGAAATCAATACCTGTGGTTTACCACATATTGTGCCAAGGGTTGCCAGAGCCGGTGCAGAAACAGCTTAAGAAATTGGTAAGAGTTGAGGTTACACCTTGGGCTGAAATACAGTTGACTATCGCACATTACTGTAGACTGTTACAAGAAAAGAATCGGAAAAAAGTGGAGACTCGAAAGGGTGAGCAAGCGAAGCTGGTGCAAAAGAAATGATCAAAGTATGCTCTTGAAGGAGCTATGCTTACTAACGCAGCTGAACCAAACATTCAGCAGGTGGTTAACCCGCAACAGAATAACCAGGGTAACGTAGGATTTTACCCGAGGGGAAGAGGATTTAGAGAAAGAGGATGGCAGAGCAATCAGGGAGGTTTCCAAAGTAATCAAGGAGGTTTTCAAAATGTGCAAATTGGTAATCCAGATATGTCAAATGGACAAATAATCCGACCACCGCTAGTATGTTGGCTGTGTGGAATGGCAGGGCACTTGACGCGCACGTGCAGAAGTCAAGGCATGTTGCAGAACAGCCAAGGAATGGGAGCAGGCACGGCAAATCCACCTGCAGTTTCACAACAGGGCGTTGCACAGAATCACACGGTGCAGAAGCAAGCGCCAGGAGTGCAGCAAGGTGTGCAACAAGGGGTACAACCACAGAACATGGGACATTTTTCACAAGGACAATCCCAACAGACACTGTCGCATGTGTCGCACCCGATGAGCACAGGGCAGGTCCAGAACCCTGGAAGGGAAAGCAACATTGGGAATGGGGAAAATCCGCAAGTGCACAGTGGGCCAAACTTATATATAAACTAGGACAGCTCACTGAGAACCCTGATGTGCTCTATCCTATCAGTGACACCAGGCCCTCATAGGGAACATAAAGTAGATGTTGTTATAGGGGGTAAAGAATATTCCTTCCTAGTGGACACGGGTGCAACACGCTCGTGCATACGTGAAGGCAAGTTTTCCTTGTCCGGCGAGGCCATAGATACTCAGAGTTTTACAGGAGATCACAGTCGAGTTCCCTTTACAGACGCACTCCCAGTCTCCATAGGAGAGTGCGAAATTAATGTACCTTTATTATATTCACGGCAGACCCCAGTAAACATTTTGGGTCAAGACTTAATGACAAAGTTGAACATGACAATTTCATTCACGGAGAAGGGCATAGAATGCTCCACTCCAGGAATGCACTATTCAAATGTATGTGAAATGATTAGAGCATACTCAGGACATATAGCCATGAGGGCCATACCATCGGAGCCAGACATTTTAGCATATGGCATGCGTGTGCTTATGGCAGGATTGCCAGGACTTGCAGATGGAACTATGAGAACCCATGATGAGTTTTTATTCAGACCAAGAATAACTATGCATGAGGAGGAGGGACCGTATTTCCCTTGATACATGCTGCAGCAGTGCGAGGGAAAATAGCATTGGTTGACGGATACGATGATGAAGGCAGACAATGGTGCGCGATTATCGCCATCAAAGAAGGATATCGAGTGACTGACATCACCGATGACGATCCATTTGAAGAACATTCAGGCACGGAAGAGACAAGGGTGGAAGTGAGTCTCGTATTTTGGGTAAAAATGATCAAAAAAGTGAAGTGCGCCAGAGAATGATGTTGGCACTGAAACGCCTGGAATATTTTGATGAGGATGTACCTGACTATAGGACCCTATGACGTAGGCCTCTTGAAAGGGGTGGGAAGAGTGAAAATTAAACTAAAGCCAGGAGCAGTTTTGCTGAGAGTCCGACAATATACCATGTCCAGAGAGGCTGACAAAGGGATTTTTAAGACAATCTCTGCGATGATGGACCAGGGCATCTTAGTGACGTCAGAGTCACCATGTAATACGGCGGTTTATCCTGTCAAGAAACAAAGGGGGGTCTTGGCGTTTAATCCAGGATTTCCAAGCATTAAACGATATTGTTGAAGCTGAGTTCCCTTTAGTCCCTAATCCATCTACAATTCTATGTAATATACCAGTCGAGGCAAAATATTTCACGGTGATTGACTTGAAAAATGCCTTTTTCTCAATTCTGTTGCACTGTGACTCCCAAGATCTGACGTCATTCACGTTCAGACAAATGCATCTGAAAAGCATGAGGATGCCACAGGGGTACTGCGAGTCCCCATCCATTTTCAATAGAGTCCTGCAGATGGACCTAAGCAATATTGCATTAGAAAGTGTCGTCTTGCAGTATGTGGATGACATTCTAATCTGCAGTACCACAGAAGAGCAATGCAGGCACGATTCTGTTCAGCTACGGACTATAGTGGCTGAGAAAGGCTATAAGGTTGACAAGGAAAACTTACAATATTGTCAATATTTGTCAACAGGAACAGGAAATGCTGTACATAGTCCAGCTGATCCCTCATGAAGGAAAGGAGGTGATCTCAGAAAGGGCTGAAGCAATATTGAACACGGCTAAACCACACACGATAAAGCAAATGCAGAGCTTTCTAGGCCTGTGCAACTATGTCAGGGCATGGGTTTTCGATTACAGCTCATATACTAAGCCTTTACTTCAGGCCCTAAAGAAGGCGAAAGTGACAAAGGAAAAAATTGAATGGTCTGAGACGATGGAGAAAGGGTTTACTGAACTCAAGAGAGCGATTTGTACGGCTCCAGTTCTCGGAATTTCTAATTATGCAGAGGAATTTTACCTGTTTTCGCACACAGATGGTAACGTTATGACGGCAGTGCTCGCCCAAAGAACCTTGCTGGGGTACAAACCCTTAGCATATTACAGTGGGAACCTGGACCCAGTGATGAAGGGCCACTTCCCATGCGAACAAAGTTTAGCTGCCGCAGCGTTCGCCATAGAAAAGGCAACAAACATTGTAATGGGCTGTTCCATGACGTTATACGTTGAGCATTCATTATTTGCCATTTTAGAGAAACCAAAGGTCACATTGACATCTCAGAGAGCTTCGGCCTATGAAGTGATCATATCAAACCCATCGATTAAAATAGTCCGATGTAAGATAGTGAACCCAGCTGTGTTTATAGCAGAGCCAGTCACTGAAGGAGAGCCGATACATGACTGCACGAATTATGAAGAATTCTATGATGAAATCCCCAGGGTAAAGGAAAATGACTTGGCGAGAGATCGCCTTATTGACGGTTCTTCGAGGATCGACCAAAATGATAGACAAAGATATACAGGCATCGCCGTGATGAAACACATAGCAGAAGGAGAATTTTGAGTACTTGTTAGTGCACGAATACCATCTTACTACTCAGCACAGGCTGCAGAATTATTGGCGTTGATACTCGCCATTGAGAATCACGCAGACCAGGAAATAACAGTGTACTGACGTCAACAGTGCATGCAGGTTTAGCGCCCTGGAAAAGGAGGGGCTACCTCTGAGCGGACGGCACACCCGTGCAGTACGCAGCCTGAATAGACAGGCTGATTAAGGCACTACAGCTCCCAGTGGGCATAGCGGTCGTGAAATGCGCCGCCAACACCAAGGGGACAGATTGTGTCACGCGGAAACCATGCAGACACAGAGCCAAGCGTATGGCATCCAAAAGCGAGACGGTTATGGAAGTGGAAGTGGCGTGCACCCATGAAAGGATGATGGTAGCACGAACCACACCAGAAGCCTATAGCAATCTTGGGCAAACACAACTAATGCAACTCCAAGGGGAGGCACCAAAGGAAGAGAAAAACCTGTGGAGACATTGAGGGTGTTCTTTTAACCCCCCCTCTGACAGCTTGTGGCGGCAAGACAGCACTGGTAAACCAGTAATGCCTGTAGCCCTACTAAAAATAGCGTTGAACAGTTGCATTACCTGAAGCACATGACAAAGGAGAATCTAGCAGTAGTGCTCGCGGAAGACTGGTTTATACCGAATTTAGCTGAGCATGTTGCATTCTTTATGGTGAGCTGCATAATCTGCCAGCAATTCACCACTGGGCACACATTAAAAGTTATGAGAAGAGTCATCCCCAGGCCAAATGGGCCTTTTCAGCACTTGCATGTCGATTACGTTGACATGATTCGAGTATACAATGGGTACAGGTATAAAATGGTCGTAGTGTGTCCATTCTCTAGATGGATAGAAGCAAGTCCATGTACATACCCAAACTCTACCTGTGCGCCAAATTCCTTGTGAGAGAAGTGTTCCCTAGGTGGGGGGTGTGTGAAGTAATGAGATCAGATAATGGGGCTCATTTTGTAAATGCAGTCTTTGAGCAGATTAGCTTGCTGCTTGGTATAAAGCACAAGTTCTCGTCGGCGTATCCTCCAGAAGGTAATGGTATCTTGAGAGGCTCAACGGCTTGTTAAAGGAAAGGATAGCCAAGTTGAAGCTTACTCTAAAAGAGGGGATATTTGCACTGCCTTTCACTGGCACTGTATTTTCTTCAGAACCAACCCGGCTCCGACCATCACCTTACGCCACACTAGACAGCCACAGGAATATGAATGCGCACTCCACTGATGCCCCGAGATAGAGCTAGATGTGATGCCCAGTCGACCAGGGAGATTCTGGGAACTGAAATGCAAAACTATCTGAACTGCACGACTTCTTGCCTTACTATATTTCCAGACCAGCTGCAGCGACGACTAACAGGGTGCAAGGCAGCACAGGACACAGAAAGAGATAATGCATCAAACACAGCTCAGGGTCTACGTGCTCCATTCGTCCTCCCTGGAGATACTGTCCTAGTGAGAAAGTTCACAAGGAAAAAGTGGGATGAGCCAAGATTCAACGGACCCTTCACAGTTGAAGACGTTACTCCTTCCGCAGTCAAGTTACAAGGGAGAAGAGCGTGGATCTTCCTGGGTGATATCAAGCCATACGTCGGAGGAGATGCCCTGCCTGCACCCTACCGCGAAGAACCTAAGAACCACAGCACGTGCAGACGAGATCCATGACGAAGAAGGACACATGACCAGCAAAGCAAAGACAAGGACCCTTTTGCAAGTTGTGGCTAACTTGGACATTGCCTCTAAACAAAAGGGGATAAGGACATAAAAAACTGACACTCTGTGCATCCTAGTTGCGGGGTAAAGAAGACAATTGCGCATCTATGCCACAGCACGTTTGGTGACGGGAACTTTTGTACCAAGTCACAATTAAGCCTTGATGAGGAAAAGACTATAACAAACTTTGATCAAATATAGCCGAATTGGAAACAGATACAGCATCCCAATTCGTCCAGAACCGAGACTTTGTTTGACAGCACTTATGGTGTCCCACAGTAGAGACATCACAAAGGATGTGGTTACGTACTTCCACTTAGTGCTAATATCATACCGGTCACTGGTAGGGAGGGTCAACAGTGTCACAGACTTTCTTCAAGATCCTGACAACGAAAAAATAATCAGACACCTGCTTACTGTCATTGCGGAAGCATTCATCGTACTGCCGGAGTACGGTGAGAAGGACATAAATGCTTCCACCACAGGTGATACTAAATGAACTCATCAATACACTTTTATTTCGCATAATCGAAGAGTGCCCATCTATTGTTGGAAGAACCACGGATACGTTGACATTTCTCCGAGATCCAGCAAACACTGAACATTTGAGTCACCAGTTAAACAAAATCAGCATTTTGGTCGCACTGTACAGTGCAAACATTGTTCACGTCAAGGAAAGAACATATAATCCTGAATCGCAACAAAGACTGGACAAATGTTCTGATCACCGGAAGACAGTAGATTTGCATACCACGTCTTCTTTCATCTCATTGAGAACTTTCCAGGGCTAGTGGGAAGATCAACCAATGTTGACGTACTTACATTCCTCGGAGATCCAGTAAAGAATGCTCAGCTCAACATGCTCTTGCATGCTATCGTAGCTCAAATTAAAAATACTAATGTCCATCGACTCCTAAGGAGATCCTGAAGCAACTTTCTGCCGAGGGACAGCTCGAGGGAGCAGAGTCAAGAACCGTATTTGTTATATTTGTTGTCATCTTTCCCATATTTCTTAATACTGACCAGTGTCCAACACATCCTCAGGACTGAAACAGATTAAAGGAGTGAACCGAGAACTTGCACACTTTGAACTTGCACAGTAAAGGTCTCTCACTGAAGTGTTATTTTAATCTATTTTTCCCATAGTAGCAAAGGAACTGAATCCTGTATCAAGAGACAATTACCTTCTGCAAGAGGGGGGACACACCTGAAGCACCTGACACTATCTGACACTGAGACTGTCGAAAGAACGATATTGGGGGTGGGTGGATAACAGTGACATTTGGCGAATGATCGAGATGGGGGTCCAGAACAGTGACCTGGTCCTCCCACAAGCAGAGGCACACCCACTTCTCTGGAAGAAAATGCTGTCGCCTTACATATCGAACTATAATGTACTTATGCATTTTATTTATCATTATTTTACTGTCATTGACAATCAGAACTGCATTCTTCATTGGTGCATGAAACGTTCCAATCACAGTGCACCCACCTGATGATGTACGCATGAAACCCACAAAAGCACCCAGACCTTATGTAGTCATTCCAGTCCCGAGAAAATCCGATGGTAAAATAAATGAACTGGAAATGAATGTAATTAGCAGCGATACACACACACGTGAGGTAATGAATGAAAATGAAAGCTGGAGACAGGGTCAGCACGAGATGAATGAAAACAGAGCACTGACAACTACACGCGCGCACACACACTGAATGCACACAAACCAGGCCAGATGACAATACACACAGGACCTCAAACAAAAGCGGCAGAGAAGACGAGACTGCCTACCGGAAAAGCTTTCACAGGAGATAGTGAGAAAAAACAAGACAAATTAAGAGGAGAGCCAACAGAAGCAGTCCTGTCAGAAGCCCTAAAGAAAACAGAAGCGGCTGCATAAAGACTCTCTGCAAGGACACAAATGTTAGTATACCTTGTATTTCCACACCTGAGCAGAGCGAGAGAACGACAAGAGGAACTGAAGAACAGAACGACAGAAGCTGTACTATCCAGCATGCATATTCCAACACAAGGGACAAGTACCATGCCTACAATACAACCATATACCGGACCAGTGCTAGGCTGGTTGGCATGGGCACTTGCACGCAGCAGAGAAAAAATGCACAAGGACCAGGAAAGAGATGCCAGACTCTTGTCAACTCAAATGGCACAGATGAAGAAGCCTGCACCATGGACCAGAATACCCGAGAACCTTCCCACAAAGAAAAGCCATACAGATGCATTTAGGGATGTAGTTATAGCAAACTACAAGAGAACATTAAGGATCAAGATAAGCCTGCATGAAGATAAGAATGAACTGAACAATTACCTGGACAGCACAGCACATCTAGGGAACAACATTTGGTACCAACACATGAAAGAAGTTGGAAGGCGAACTTCAAAAGGAGAATGCTTCGTTGTGCGCTTCTACCGTACAGTATGGGGAAATACAAGATCTTTGTGGCTGTAGAAATTGATGTCCCGACAGCACATTGTCTATCACATGTAGCAATGTGCAACACCAGAGGCTAGTCCATGGGAAGGGATGCCTCATTGATATGAGCAACTGAAACAGATTACCCTGATGAAGATGATTATGTTCAGGACATTAAGACGAGAAATAGAGCTCATACTAGGAATCAAGTGATCAGGTATGAAAAGCCTGAAGTTAAAGGAGCAGGAACCAGATGGGAAGTAAACGTGAGACTGAACGTCCAAGGAAAAACCCCAGAAGAGGCTCAAATTTGGAAGAACAGCGGCCAAATGCAGATTTGGGGAACAGTGCTTTCACCAAACGGATGGAGCATGGAGGGTCCTTGGAGCCTGCAAGGAAGCAATAGAAAACTCAAGAGATTGTACAAACCACTATGGCCAAAGCTTACAAGATTACTGACATGGGTCGAGGACAGAGGAGGACCCTTGCAGATAGTGCCACTAGAAAGCCCGAAATTGTGCTTCAGGAACAATGGCACAAGGAAGATGGGGGAGAATCAGAACTGCAGAAGAATTTTTGAAGCTCCAGGAATGACTCATGGAACTGCAGTAATTATGGATCATTATTGGGCATGTGGATCCAAAGCATACAGACTGCCGAAAAACTGGGGAGGCATATGCACAATAGTGAATGTCCACGTTCCAGCACTAGTGATCCCGAAAGGTGGCCTGAATATTGATAGTTTCCCGAAAGCAGATGCTCATCTGAGGAAGAGATCTGTGGAACTGACAACTAAAGTGAAGAGAGAAAACAATTTCTCTGCCAAATCAGAAGCAGCATTTCATGCAATCCCATATGAACACATGTTGTTCAGCCTCACCTCATCAGTGTTCACAACAATCCTCATGGCAAGATTCCAAGTTGGAGCAAATACTAAATGGTTGCAAATTGCAGTTTTCCTATCTCCTCCCCTTACTTTCTTCTATGCACTTACTCTATCAGAATTGTCACTGGACCTAGTATGATAGCAACCTCGTCTGTCTCCTCCCCCCTCCCCTTACTGTTTTTTGCCTCCCCACCCCCCGCGCCAGCACTATCTGAAATGTTGTCAGGCCTAGTATGATAGTCGCTTGTTTTGTTCCTCCCCTACCTTTCTGCATCCCTCTCCCTCACCTCTTGTTTTTCTCCGGCTCTACCGGAAATGTCATCAGGCCTAGTACAGTAGTCGCCTGTCTGTTTCCATTTCCTTCCTACTGCCCCCCTCCGTTCCTTATCTATGTCTTAGCTCTTGCACTATCTGAAATGTTGTCAGGCCGAGTATGATAGTTAATTTCACATCCTTACTGTTCATGGCCTGTAAGAATGTCATTGTATTTTCCCTTGTTCCTTCCCTTGCCTTGAAGCGCTTTGAAACACATTGTGTATAGACGCTATATAAATAAACTATATCATGTCATAACTAGATGGGATTTACTGCAAACCATCCATTCAACAATAAAAGGATTCAATGCAATCAAGGAAGAGTTAAGAGCCATCCGACTGATGACTCTCCAGAACAGATATGTACTTGACATGATCACAGCGATGGATGGAAGAGTTTGTGCACAAATCGGAGAATCATGTTGCACATTTATACCGTCTCACGACAAAGAAAACAGAACTTTAACAGAAGCCATAGGTATGCTGACAAACCTTCAGAACCAGATGATCAATGAAACTGACGAAGTTGATGATGACAGCTGGTTTGGATCACTATTCTCATGGGTCCCACAATGGATGGCAGACATATTAAAGTTTGTGGGAGTCCTGCTATTGATGATCCTACAAGGATTTTGCGTTATCAAGATACTAATCTCGCAATGCCAGAAAACTGCAAAGAAAGCCATAGGGATGAAGATCATGATTGATGTCAAACCAGGATGAAAGCCCAGAGACTTAACTGATGATGAAATAAAGGACTTTGTGAAGGCAAGCGAACATGCACCAGAAGGTACGAAGTTTCTGTATCCCAGGAAACGCAAAAATTATGAAGAAAAATTGATATATTGTAGCCCAAATGGACAATGTCAGCTAATGACATGGAACAAGAATGAACATGTAAAGACAGCAGGATGTCTGAAAGGAGTGATAAAAATATGGACTCCAAAGAGACACTCCTTCACACCATCATGTACAAACCCAGAAGACGAAGAAGAAATGGATACAGAAGAACCAAAAGGAGGAAGCGGAAGTGGTCGATAAATCGACCAGAGGGGGGTGGGGGGGAGTGTAGAGGAGGTCCCAAATATGGCCTGCACTACAGCCACCCCTTTTGAAGCACCAGGAACGTTCACACCGAGATATGTGACATATGATGAGCAAATAAACCAGCAGAGAGCCTCATTAGGACTCTGCCCAGTGCCCATCAGAAGAGCAACACCTATTGAAATGCCAATAACCAGACAACCATGGACAGTAAGGTATCCATTTTCACAACCCTACCAGCAAATGACACGAAATGAAGGTTGCTTAAACACTGTCCCAGAAGAAACCCAAAAGGCCTTAATTGAAGACAAATGGTGATGACACAAGGGCCCGGACAAACTCACAGATGAAAGAAACGACAACCAAAAGATGACACAAAGACAAAATGTCCTGAATAAGAACATCATGATTTTAGAAGGAGAGACGATGTTGAAATATGAAGAAACTCAAACTGTAAAGCAGGATGAAAATATCCAACCAGTTAACGCCTGTACATATGCTTGAAACGCAAGAAGCTAAGAGAACAGTGCGGCTTGCTATGTTTAGTAGGACAATAGAGCGGCAAGCGCCAACTATATATCTACCTCAACGAAGCACACTATATAAGTGCACGTCCACGTTATACAAAAGCAGAACTAGCCCAGGTTACTAAGGGTCAAACAGGACAGGATTCTTATTCCAGCTAAAACAAGAAGAGAGACGGCAGAATCGAAACTCAGCAAGGATCAGGCCGTTCCTGGGAAATCGAGGTCAAACCAAGACGGGGAGGCGGATAGAAATTTCGGAGAATCGAAACTTAAGAGCCTAGCAGCCTCCCCCGGGAAGGTCGAGATAAGGAGGCCCCGGAAGGTGGCAGGCCGAAATGAGAATTAAATGCACAAATAGAAGGAAAATTAAGCAGATTCACGGTGTACTAACACGTGACCAGCCAAGCTCGAAGAGGTACCATCGTCTGATGTCACCCAAAACTAGAAGACACCATAACTTTTCCTGACAAGAAGCTACAGTTTCGAGGCCAACCACAGCCAACTAATTGACACATAGCAATAAACTACTGATTGATGGAAGGGAGGCTGGGTGAATATTGGGGCATCCTGCATCTGGGTGACCATTCTGCATGCTGCTAATTAAAGTGGAGATTTATGCCAGGGGTTATACCCAACCCAATCACAATGGACCAAATAATCTAGGGTCCTATAGCTTATAGAACCAATGAGACGTCGTACTCTTAGTGATGTCTACATGGGTAATGTTAGAGGGATGGGCGTAGACGCCCTGTTGATAAGGATTAACCAATCCTCACACTCCGTTACCATATACAGATATAGCACTATACTTAAGTTACCTTTTCCAACCAATAGAATTGCATGACAAACTTATGAGTGTTACACATCAATTATGATGAATTTTGGGTATAACTGTTACTGTTTGAATGAAGATTGGTGGGAGTTGAAGCGAGACTGGCTATCGCATCACTGTTGGTCTCCATGTTTCTCCGTTTTCTGTACTTGTCATTAATCGGACTGCCCTTTGCCAAACCATTGAGTTGTCCTTATTGATTGGTGTTGGAGCAAGAAATCCTGCACCCCTTCGACCTCAAGGTACATCTATCTTGTCTTAAGGTACTCGAGGGCGAGCTCTGACTCTATGGGCCGGTCCGGGGTCAATCCACCCTCCTGTACAAGTTGATGTGGTCCTCCTTGGTGGTCGAATAGATAAGAATGTCATCAATATAGACAAGAGCGCAGATGTCCAACAGTTCGTAGAGCACGTTATTCATGAAAAATTGGAACGCCGCCGAGGCATTACATAGTCCAAAGGGCATAACCTGATATTCATAAAGGCCATATTTTGTGCGAAAGGCCGTCTTCCACTAGTCTCCTTTTTTTACTCTTACTAGATGGTAGGCCCCTTGTAAATCTAGTTTTGTATATATCTGAGCATTTTTTACTTGATCCAAGAGCTCAAAGATAAGGGGTAACGGGTACCGTTTTTTTACCGTGATCTGGTTAAGTGTTCTGTAGTCAATGCAAGTTCTCAGGTCCCCCTCCTTTTTAGGCACAAAAGAGAGGGGCGAGGATGCAGGGGACTTGCAAGGACGAATGAAGCCATTTGCCAAATACTGATCGAGGTAGGATTTTAGATGCTGGTTTTCCTGTTCTGTTAGGGCATAAATCCGGCTGCAGGGAACTTGAGCTCCAGGTACCAGATCAATTTGGCAGGCATACGGTCTGTGCGGAGGTAGGGTGTTTGCTTGCTCTTGCAAGACATCTTGGTAATCCAGGTATTCAGGTGGTAGTGAACTGGTGAGTCCCAGTGTGGTTTCTTTCGTCGACGAACCTGGGTTGGTAAGACATTTTAATGCAAATCCCTTGCTATAACAGGTGTCGGCACAGTCTTTTATGCCAGTCAATCCTGGGATTGTGGGTCTCCAGCCAGGGCATTCCCAATATCATCTGGATCTGAGGAGCACCGATGAGATCAAAGGTGATGTCCTCTTGGTGACCGTCCTGACACAGAAGCGTGACCTTCTCAGTGTAATGAGTCACTGGGCCGGATGATAGCTGAGATCCACCAACTGCTGTGACATTTTCCGAAACCTGCTTCTGTCGGAGAGGAAGGCCTATCAGGGCACAGCTGAAAGTTGTAGCCATTGGCCCTGGCCGGAGGCCATGGCTAGTCGGCCCTTAATGTGTTAAACTAAACAGTGGGCATGGCCAAAGGCCATGGTCACTGGCCATAGCCGGTTAGTGCTGTACTGTAATCAGAGATTCCAAAGTGACGTCATAGATAATATAAATAGTGATGTCATCGGGGATGTCATCTGTGATGTCATCATTGTGGTCATAGGCTGCACAAAAGGAGGCATGAAGTTAAGGTGGCTTTAGCTGAATTTTTTGGATTTTGTTGCATTAAGTTCTCGCCTTTAACGTCCCTACAACTAAAGATTAGTTCATTAATTTCAAGGGTTTTGAGCAATAACCATGGCCTTTGACCGTGCCCACCGTCCATTTTAGAACACTGCTAGACAACTAGCCATGGCCTTTGGCCATGTCCAGTGGGCACAGCCTTTGGCTGTTCCCACTCTATATTTGAAAAATACTTGCAAACCATGGCTCAAAGACGTTCATCAATCACAAACTGATTTTGACCTGTTTTGACAGTGCTATTGTTATGCATAAAAGATGGCAGGCTTTCAGAACTCACAATTTCTTTAGGCAATGCGCAGTGAGATTACATTATTTGCCAAGGATCACACACTATGGTTAAGCAGCGTACTACAAGCACCTTGGCGCTGTGCGTCGGAGATGGCTGTGAGGTATTGAGGTAGCGTCAGCAGTGCGGCTTGACACGTGTGACAGAGTACGTTCTGAGGGCCCTTCCTCTAACGCCAGATTGCAGTTGTTTCATTTGTTCGTAAGCTTTTGGTATACTTTCGTATACTCTGGACTATGGGTGAAGACTAGTGGGGTGAAGACCTTCATGCAGTGCAGAACATCTTGTGGTGCATGTGTGGACCCGCTAGCCCCTGGAGCTTGGTGAGGCTGCAGTATATGTGCCGACAGCAGCAGTCGAGCTCAGCAGTGGTGCTGGTCCCCTTGGAAAAACACAGGCAAGGGGCGTCTGAAGGTGAGAGTGACAGTGCACAAGCTCAGTAAGCTCTCATTCTGATGAGCGCAGCAGCGAGTGCAGTTTGCACCTTGCAGCGCTATCTGGAGGGGGATTTTTATCTCCGAGCTTAATTCAAGTCTGCCATGGGCCATTCTACAGTCCGTCAGTGGCCCGAGAAATTACCCTAACAGTAGTCTTTCATTCTGGCGGAGTTGGTGTGGTCTATGCTAGAGAGAGTGAGTGTAGGAGGATTTTCCCCTCGCGCAGGAACTATGAAGGCTCCGTGTTTTTCAGTGGTGTGACACTGATAGCCTTAAAGATCCTGCTGGGTGAGTGTTAGCTATAAGCCCTACCTCTATCCGGCAGAACACTAACACAGGAGTGGGTGTGGAAGTGTGGTCTCTCCCCCCTCTTTGAGAGCCATAGCCCGCCCCTGTCTGTATTTCTTTTTTTGGCTTGAACAACCAAAGTAGTTGGTTTGTTCTCTAAAGCCCACTGTGCTGCGACTTTCCGACCTGACATTATGGAGATGCCTCAGTCATCTAAATGTGTTGCACGTGCTTGTCTTACCCGTAGTGGTAAAAGTGAATCTTTGTCCCTTGCAGCAAAAAATAAAAAAAAGTACAAACATCAAATCCTTAAATCAGAAACCTAAGAAGGCAAGACTGGACCAAGGTGGAAGCATGCACTCCTTTCAAAAGAAACTTACGACCTATTTTGAAAACAAGAGTACAGTAGTTGTACCCCTGGGAAATCCATCTGATAGCCCTCCTGAAAAGTTGGATGAGGGCTCTTGTGATACTCATCCGGTAAACATTTTACAAAGTTCTTTTTTGATACATAATAATGAGTCCCAGAGAACCATTGCTTGAATCTTAATCGTAACTCTATAGCACCCAACAACTGTAGATTTGGAGACGCAAGGGGCACTAATCTGCTATCCCAAATGTAACTAACTTGGTTTCCACAGAATGGTCATACTATTCCAATAGCAAAGGAGGCGATTCCGAATATGCACAAGAGGGCAATTCCAAGTCCATTCTGCAAGATGCACCAGAACTTATCTTACACTGGATTCTCTCCAAGTTGGACTTATTGTTTTTACTTTGTACTAAACTGGTCGAGGACCACCCCGAAATAAAGTTAATCCTGAGCATGTTAGGACAGGGTCCTATAGCTAAAGATGCAGAGCAAGGCACATGTGCAGGAAAATCAGATGTCTCGGCTATGATCTTGAAGTTGTCCAATAAACCTGAGGCAAAGCTGAACAAGGGAGAAGGCGTGGCCCCACTTGCAAACGAGAAAGTGAGTGGTGATCTAGCCTATAAGGTGGTGACTTTGCAGGATGATACTCTACAAATGACAGCGAACTCTAAAGAGCATATCATTGATCATATAAACGTTGAAGAATCCCTTTTGAATAATGAACAACCCACTCCTAAAAGGAAAAGGTACTGGATCACTCTAGCTGGGGGTGTCCCGTTACCATCTAAGGGTGTGCCTGCTGTCATTTTAAATTCAGCAATCCCTACATGTAAATGTCGAAACCATCAAGATGATCAATCGGATGTAAGCAATTATCTTGTGACTAATACCTTACGCCATGGTGCTATGAGATAGGTGATTTTACATGGCCCGTTGGATAAAAGGATTCAATCTGATATTACGGACCAGAAAAAAATTAATTGTGCCCTGACAACGGGGGCGAAACAGCCAGTGGGACTTAATAAGAATTCTCTGCCCAGCAGATCCCATGATCTGGCCATCGTAGATAGGAGGTCTCTTAATCATCAACCGCCCCCCTATGTCTGGGTCTAGTAAAGATTTGAAGGGTTTTACCAAAACCCTGGGGGAAGCGGAGGTGGCGGGGAAAGGGTGAACTCTGTAGTCTAGAAGTCTCAACGACGGCATGGGGGCTCCATTAGAAGTTAGGAGTGTTCAAAATATATACAAAATTGTGGAACGGGAGCCTTCTGTAGACAGCCCTTTTTTGAATCAGCCTTGATTGCTGCAACTGCTCTATTCCGTTCCAGATTTAGGTGGCCTTATTTCTTCAGATATACAGAGTTTTGAACTGCTTGGGTATGATGATAATACGAATTGGGTAGTGCCCTTGTTAATATCAGCCATTGTGTCTGAGCGTATTTGTAAAAACGTGAAACCACTGTATGACCTGGGGTTTGAGAAATTTGTTTTTCATCCCCTAAAGGATGGGCTACAGTCTGAATTCATGGGGACTCAATTGCGTGAGGGAACGAGGGGGATGTGGGGCGAGATGGGTGGTTCTTATGCCCAAACTTTAATATGCAATCGTACAAGAATGCCTGGTATATGGACCAGGGAAGTGGAAAGCTCTGATTGAACTACTGTCCATCTAGTCACTATTCGTTTCTTTAATGGAATACTCGTGGCCATCGCTCATTTCTGATAGATTCTTTGTGCCTAAAGGAATTACTGACCTCTCACTTGTTTTGCTTACACGAAACTTGGCTGAACTCGACTTTCACCCTTGATGGCTATTCTGTGCTCTTTCGCCTATCTTCTCCTTCTGCTCTTGGTCGTCCAAGGGGGGGCTTATGTAGTGGTGCTAGATCCGACTGTACACTGACCCCTTTTGCTTATTTGGCGGAGGATTCCAGTTTTTTAGCAGAAACTGTAATAGGCCTCCTAGGAAAATCTAGACGTACATTGGTTGCAACTATTTATGATCCACCTGGGGGAAAGAGCACAGAGCGACTTATGGAATTAGCATCTGATACTTTCCAGGCTTTGTTGACACTGTCTGGGGATGGGGGAATCATCAGCTAGGCGCGCCAGAAAGTGGCGTGAACTACTAGTAGAATATGACCTTACGCCTCTACGTGGACCCGCTTCTGAACCTGATTTTACCTGGTCAAATGGTACTTCTTCCAGTCGAATTAATTTTGTATTTGTTAATTCTATTATAATTGAACTGATGCCATCATTACTGACCTATCGTGTAGACGTGAGCGATCATGTCATTATGCGAGTGAGCTGCAGCGGTCCCCCAAGTCCCAGATTATTTGAGGGAGTCTCTCCAGGTAAACATAAAGGGGAATAGACTGGTCTGGTCTGCCTGAAATATTGACCTATTTACTAGGATACTTAGGATGAGGGAGATGTATGTTGAGGGGTTCCTTTCATCATGCAATTGGGATTTAGGTCGGTTGGTGAAGGTATCTTGGCCTGAAGGCGTTAGTCATCTGATCATTCGACATAAGGGTGAAAAGTCTGAGGCCCCTTATGATGTAATCATATCGGCTAAACGGAGAGAGGTTAGGTCAGCTTTGCGGCACATCAAGCGGGATGTGCTTAGTGGATCTATAAATGGAACTTCACAAATAAATAACATTTAAAAAAACAGTATAAAGCCTGGTTGAGGGCCTATAAATCCAGCAAACTGTCTGCCAAATGGCAACACATGATACTAAGAGGTTTTGGTATATGCTTAGAAATTACTGCTCTGGCCTTGAGGCAAGGGAAGTGACATCAGTATCTGTATCTGAATGGGAGTGGTTTATTATGGACCGATTCTGGTTTTCTAAGGCCCAGACTGTCCCTCAGACCGCCAGATCAATGACTAATTCTTTGGTTGGTTTACATGTGACTTTGTCAGATCTTGAGTCATTGATTATGAAATCTAAAGCATCCTGTCTTTGGCCTGGATGGCTTGTACAATGCCATCTTTAAACTCGATACCACCTCCCCCCCTTCTGGGCTACTATATTGAAGGGATATTTCCAGCATATCTGTGACGATGGTGCCATCCGGGTCTCCTGGGGTAGCTCTAGAGTAAATCCGGTATTTAAACAGGGGGCACGCCAGGATCCAGGCTATCGTTTCCTAGCTATGCTGGATTGCAGATCTACATTTTTTGCTTATCTACTACTGCAATTGCTGAACTCCTGGGTTGAGACTAACTCTTTTGCGCAAGCACCAATCTGGGTTCAGAAAGGGGTTAAATACCTCTCATTCCATCTGAATCCTCCAGACCCTTGTTACGGATGCTCGTCACGGTTCACGGGCCCGCTGCATATCTGCTTTGTAGATTACAGCGCAGCCTTTGACAGCGTTGATCACCTACGATTATGGAGGAAATTGGAGGCCTGGGGCATCGACCAATCATTGTTGTATTTTATAATACTTCCATACAGGGATACAAATGTGTGAGTTAGACTCTCCGAGGCTGGTGCACTATCCGGACACTTTCCCACAAATGTGGACCTTAAGCAGGGCTTCTCTTTAGCGCCCCTGCTTTATAATCTTTATGCGTGTGATTTAGACCTGGCTCTAAATGCTGCAAAACCTCTTCTATATGGCAGTTGTAAGACTGTGTGTTTAATGTACGCTGATGATACAGTAATTATGGACAGGGCAGCAATTGGATCGCAGCGGTCCTTGATCGCTTTGCAAAATTACTCCAAAATAAACAGACTGACGATAAATATTAAAAAGACCAAAATTATGACTTGTGGTAGAAGCAACCAACGGGAGTGGCTCCTTCACATGGATGTTGAATCAGGAATGTTAACAAGTACTTATCTAGAAGTACTCCAGCACACTTTTACATGCAGTCTTCTTTTGCCCTTTTGGAGGAAAATATTATGACCAGGTCTTGGTCCAAATGGCTGGTTTTAAGAAGAAGTTGTTACTTCTTACCTTGTAACGTTCTTTCGATGGGATGTTCCTCCGACGTATTCCTTATCTTAGATATCTCTTTCCAGCTTTGCTGGCCTCGGAACATTTTTCTCTAGAGGGCGCTGCGCGTCGACGTCCGCCGAGTCGATGTCCCTCGACAGCCGCCGTATCGACGTCGACGTCATCCTGCTTATAAAGGCCGCGCGCAGCGTCCGTTGCTCAGTTCCGTTTTGTAGCCCACAATTATTCTTTCTGGACTAGACTAATCACCCTGAAGGAGCGTAAGCTGCAACAACAAGGGAAGTAGTACTGCGGGGATGGATGGGAGGGTCGATAAGGAATACGTCGGAGGAACATCCCATCGAAAGAACGTTCCAAGGTAAGAAGTAACTTGTTCTTCGAAGGGATTGTGTCCTCGGACGTATTCCTTATCTTAGATAGGCTCCCATAGCAGTATTCTGTTATTGGAGGTGGGAGTACTGACTTCATGCTTCTTTTTATTGATGAATAGAGTGCAATACTGCCCTTCCAAACCTAGTCTCTTAACTGGAGGAGGAATCCAAGTTGTAAAACCGTGTAAAGGTATGGACGGACGACCATGTGGCAGCCGCACATATGTCTTTAACCGGAACTCCTCTTTTGAGGGCCGATGAAGCTGCGATACCTCTGGTCGAATGAGCCCTAAGATTTTGAGGGGCTCTTTTCCTGCCAGTTTATAACATTCCAAAATGGCTAGAATGATCCATCTGGAAATGGTCTGCTTAGTTATCGGTAACCCCCAGCTTGTGACCTGGTAGCCTACAAACAGCTGGTCTGCCTGTCTTATCCTAGCCAGTCTACTGATGTACAAACTTAAAGCCCTTCTTGGGTCCAGCCTGTGTAACCTCTCTTCCTCTTTCCCTGGATGAGGAGGAGGATAGAAAGATGGAAGGGTAATGTTCTGAGTGATATGGAATTCAGAAACCACCTTTGGGAGGAAATTAGGCTTCACTTGCAGGACAACTTTGTCTTTGTGAAAGATTGTATGAGGGGGTTTACAAGAAAGGGCTTGTAACTCGCTCACCCTTCTAGCAGATGTAAGTGCTATTAATAAAACAGTTTTAAGGGTAAAAAATCTAAACGAACAAGAATGGAGTGGTTCGAAAGGTGTGCCCATCAGGAAAGTTAGGACTAAGTTTAAATCCCATAGGGGAACCTGGAATGGTCTTGGGGGATAAACATTAGTTAACCCCTTTAGAAACTGTATTACCAAGGGTAACTTGAAATAGGATGGTTCTTCCGCAGTGCGCTTAAAGATGGATAGCGCTGCGGGATAGCCCTTAATGGTGCCAACTTGAAGGCCTGAATTCGCCAAATAGAGTAGGAAGGACAAAACCATTGGTGTACCACATGAAAAGGGGTCGATATTCTTTTCTCTACACCAGCTGCAAAATCTGTTCCAACGGCAGCGGTATAAAGACTTTGTTGCTGGCCTCCTTGCCGAAAGCAACACCTCCATAACATCATCAGGGAGGTCCCAATCCTTGTACCTCAGCCTAGCCAAGCGTGAAGGTTGAGGGTTTTGATGTCTGGATGGAGAACCTGACCTCCCTTCTGTGAGAGTAGATTCTCTCTGAGTGGAAGTCGAATTGGAGGGCAGATGGACAAGTCTAGAAGGTCCGGGTACCACGTTCTCCTGGCCCAATCCGGGGCAATTAGGATCATGGTTTTCCGGAATCTTCTCAACCTCCTGATCATTTGAGGAATGACAGGGACCGGTGGGAACGCGTACAGAAGCGGAAACTCCCAGTCCACTATGAACGCGTCTCCCAGAGCTCCTCTCGGGGGAAATTCCCTTGAACAGAACAGATCGCACTTCCCGTTGACACTGGTGGCGAACAGATCCACTTGAGGGGTTCCCCAAAGGGCGAAGATCTCTTGAAGGACTTCCTGAGCTAGTTCCCACTCGTGGGAGACTGTGCTCTGCCTGCTCAGAGCGTCCGCTGTCAAGTTCTTCTCTCCGGCTAGGTGAACTGCCGATAGAGAGATTCCTTCTTGGATTGCCCAAAACCAGAGCTGCATCACCTCTCTGCACAGAGGTAGTGATCCTACGCCTCCTCTTTTGTTGAGGTAATGCATGGCCACTGTGTTGTCCGTCATTATCAGGACATTCTTCCCTTGTACAGATGGCAGGAACGCCTTCAGCGCAAGTCTGATGGCCCTGAGCTCTAACAGGTTGATATGTAGTCTGGACTCCGATGGAGACCAACGACTGCTGATGGTCAAGTCGTTGGCGTGGGCTCCCCACCCCGTGAGTGAGGCATCCGTGACTACTGTTATCTCCGGCCAGGGTTGCCAAAACTGTTCTCCTTTCAGAATGTTCTCCTGACAGGCCCACCACTGAAGGTCTCGAGCTACCCTGTCGGGAACCTGAAGAAGATCTGTCATTCTTCCTGAGAATTGTGACCACTGAGTTCTCAGTGCCCACTGGAGGGATCTCATTCTCAGGCGAGCCTCTGGCACTAGGAAAATGCAGGATGCCATGAGACTTAGCAACCTCAAAAAGTCGAAGGCTGGGAGACGTTGGGCATTTTTGAACTTGGTAACCATCTGTAGAATATCTTGAGCCCTCACCTCTGGTGGCGAGGCTTTTCCCAGGGAAGTGTCCAGGATCGCTCCGATGAACTGGAGTCTCTGCGATGGTATCATTTGTGACTTCTTTAAATTGAGGGAGAAGCCCAGTCTGTGAAGGGAGTGGCAAACGTGATTTAGCTGGATCTGAGCTTGTTCCGAAGATACAGCCCTGATCAACCAATCGTCCAGGTAGGGGTAGACGTGAATCCCTTCCCTCCTTAGACTTGCAGCCACTACCAACATTAACTTGGTGAAGACCAAGATGGGTCTCAGTCCTCCGTCTTTCTTTGGAATGAGAAAGTAAGGGGAGTACCAGCCCTTGTTCCTCTCCGCTACAGGTACCGGTTCTATGGCACCTTTCCCTAGCAGGTCTAAAATTTCCTGCAAGAGGAGCGGATCTGGAGCTTTTTGAGAGCTGATCCCTGGTGGATGACTCAGAGGTATGCATAGGAGAGGCAGGCAGTAACCTTGTGCAACTGTCTCCAATGCCCAAGCATCTGACGTGATAGCCTGCCATTCCGCCAGATGTTGAGTTAACCTTCCTCCTACAGGTGTCTTGTGACGGATGTCCTCAGAGTGGTTTTGGGGCAGCTGATGCAGATGCCGAAGGTAAAGAGGTACCTGCTGTTGCTGCGGCTTTTGAATATCTACCCCGTCCACCTCGGGTAGTTCTTCTTTGTCCCCTTTGAGCCGGTCGTCCTCTACCTCTTCCGAATGCGGAGTAGAAGCGAAAGGACTTGCCTCTCGCAGAGGTTCCTGTGGGACGAAAAGGTGTCTGACGGATTGCAGCGCCTAGGGATTTTGCTGCTGCCTTTGATGTTTGCAGTTTTTCTAAACTGTCATCCGCCTTTTTCCCAAACAAAGAAGAGCCATCGAATGGCATGTTCCAGAGCCTGGCTTGCACATCTGGGGCAAAACCAGACTTTCTCAACCAAGCGAATCTCCTGGTTGTTGTACTTGCCGCCATTGCTCTGCTGATACTGTCAGCCGAATCAATGCACGTCTGGAGGGATTCGCACATAGCGTCTTTACCGTTCTGTATGATATTCAGTAACGCCTCCCTTTCTTCTCCCTCCGGGATGCAGTCAGCCGCTGTAGAAGCACACTCCCAAAGTGTATGGCTGAATCTAGCAAGGGTACAAGTAGCATTAATAGATTTTAACGCCATGCTACATGCCGGAAAAACTTTCTTTGCCATGGCATCATATTTCTTATCGTCCCTGTCCTGTGGGACGGTAGGGTAAGCAGTCTTGATGTCAGTAGAAGATGCTGCCTGTACCACCAGACTTTCTGGGGATGGGTGTTTTGACAAAAACTCCGGGTCTGCAGAAGATACCCTGTATTTAGCAGACAGTTTTTTATTTACTGCCGGGACAACATCTGGGGTTTCCCAGTTCGTCATGATTTTCCTTTGAAGAGCTTTATGAAAAGGCACTACAGGATCCTCCTGTGGACCTTTATCAAGAATATCTGTGAGGTCATCTTGTTGGAAAGCCTGTGAAGGTGTTGACCACCCCATAAATTCTGTGATCCTGGCCATTAAGGCTCTATAGGGGGTTTCAGCATGCTCCCCCGGGTCTGGCCTAGCGAACTCCACCTCAGGGGAAGTGTCTAACCCACTTGCCTCATGTAAGGAATCATGGAGATCCTTTAACCTGCGTTCTTCTGAGGAGAACTCCTGTTGAACTGGGGTTGCAGGTCCCTGCAACTCAAATGTTTCTTCTTGGTCAGATAGTTCTCCCTCTTCCATAATTGAGGAAATAGTTCTCAATTGGTCTGAACTCACAAAGGGTGTGAAACCCATCTCCAAGGCAGAGGGTGCCAAACTTGTTGTAATCGGCCTCGAAAACGATGTCGTCGACACCGTCGTCGAAGGCTTCGAGCGTGGCGTCGAAAACAAAGGCGGAGGCCTCGAGGTCCTCGATAGAATTGAGATTCCGCTCGAGGAAGTCGACAATCTCGACGCCATCGTCATCGAGGACCTGGGGATAGCCACTGGGTGCGCCGCAACCGTGACTTTCCTTGACGTTGACGCCGGTGTCGAAGATGGCGTTGAGTCGACAGACCCGTGTGTCGAAGGTCCCTTCGACAACGGCGTCGAAGACACCGACCTCGGAGTCGACAGAACCTTCGAAGAAGATTTCGAGGTCATAGCTTTACTCGAGGGTTCGTGACGCGCTCGAGAAGCTTCCTTCACCGGGTACTGCGACTCGCGGTGTTTTTGACCTTCGGGTCTTTCGACCAGAGCATCGCTCTCGGCAGTCTTCGAGGGGGTCGAGGCCGCTTTCTCGAAGACGCTCATCATATTTTTGCGGAATTCCTCCCATTCAGCCCGGGAACTATGTTTCGTGGGGCAAGGGATTCTCTTAGGAGAAAGAGAGGAAGAGGAGGACGGAGAAGGGGATCTTCGACGTCTCCTCTTCGAGTGCTTCGATCTCGAGGAGTGATGGGACCCACTCCGAGACCTGGAGCGCGAATGGTGACGAGGAGACAAATGTCTCGACTTCGTCGAGGAAGAAGAAGCTTTTGAAGTCTTACCTTTTTCCAGCTTCCCCCTACGCTCCTTCAGGGCGTAAGTGTAACGCTCACCTGATTCCCGTAGAGGGGCCGGTCTTGACTGGGCGTATACCGTATCTTCAAAGGTGATGTGTAACACACGGCTGGCTCTTTGGGCTGGACCTCTGTGCACTGTATGTCTGACTCGAAGGATAAGATGTCTGCAGATAGAAAATATGGGATTAAGGAACTGGGTTATTGAATGTCTCTCTCTTCTTCCCTTTCTCTTCTCCTGTAGAACCCCAAAGGTTAACGCTCTCACCTTAGGTAAGTGAACGCCGTGCTCTCCATCTGCCTCGGGGCAGGGTGCTGTAACCAGTTTCTTCACTGGATAAGGGGAGCAGGCCTCTTGACTTCAGAGGACTGCTGTCCGTCGTTTACTGCACGAACGGTAAGTTTCGAGTAATTCTAATGTCTTTAAAGTCTTTAGTAATGATGTTTCTTGTTTTGCAGGGTTCCGGCGATGGCGGATGACGGGCTGAAGTGAGTTGAAGATGGAGCCCGTGTGATGAATAGAAGCGCCTGGAAGCACGTAAGTAAGCGCTTGTTGCCTGCTTCACGATGCGCTCTAACTGTCTTTTTATTTTGCAGGTACAAGTTCGGAGCGGCTGCAGGGTGCCGGAATACCCACTGGGTTAGATGTGGAAAGGAGTAATGGCACGTGAGTATTAAAGTTCCCCAATGTCTTTAAACGCACCTTGTTTTGTCTTTCAGATGCGGGATGCAGCGCCAAAGGCCTCCGGAGCGTGCGAAGAGTTGGTAAGCTTTTGTCTTTCAGATGCCGGAATGCAGTGTGAAGACCTCCGGAGCGCACGAAGAGTATGTAAGCCTTTGTCTTTCAGATGCCGGAATGCAGCGCGAGGCGTTGGTGACAGCCGATGGACCAGGTAAGTGAAGAGCTGTCACTGAAGACCGTAATGCTAACCTGTTCTTTCTTGTCTTTATAGGTGTTGCTGAAGACTGGATTCAGGATGGTAAGCCTTTTTCCTTAGGCCCAGGATCAGATGCAGAAGACACGATGAGCGTTCTGCTGCAGAGGATGCAGAATAACGCAAAGCAAGATTCATCCATCGGGTGTGGTTTAAATAGCCTCCTGTAGTGCTTAGGTGTCTCCTTCCACAGTCACGCCTAGGTAAGAAAAGAGTTCCTGCTTTCCAGAAGAGTTCCAGTGTTCTGAATCTAGGGAGTGGCTCCTGCCCCACCCAACAGGAAAAGTAGTTCCAAACAGAAGAGGATCAGAGGCTCAACTGGCAGGCAAGTAAGCAGCATGGTCTGCTGCAGGTAAGTCCACCCAAGCATTATGAGCCCGGCGCTTCCAGCGCTGGGACTGGGCATATTTATGAGCCTGGTGCCACTGGCGCCAGGACTGGGTCCAAAAGGTCCCAATTGGGACTGGTTGGCACTCGGAACCTGGGTTATGGATCTGCTTCCAAGGGAGTTGGGAAAACACTGACCTTTTGGAAGCAGTAATCATGACACTTAGCTGTCATGGACATACAGTCCTCGCACTCCGAACAATGGTGTTCAGCTCCCAAACACCACAGACAAACTCTGTGAGGGTCAGTCAGCGACATCTTTTTCCCACAGTCTCGGCATTTTTTGAAGCCAGACCGAGGGGTCGTCGGTTCCGACGAGGAAGCCATCGAGTATGGATCGATTATCTCGAGGAAATAGGATAGATTCTCTACGAAACTGAGCAACGATATTCCGAGGCACTGAGTAAGCGCAGAAAAACGGAACTGAGCAACTGACGCTGTGCGCGGCCTTTATAGGCAGGATGACGTCAACGTTGATACGGCGGCTGTCGAGGGACATCAACTCGGCGGACGTCGACGCGCAGCGCCCTCTAGAGAAAGATTTTCCGAGGCCAGCAAAGCTGGAAAGAGATATCTAAGATAAGGAATACGTCAGAGGACACAATCCCTTCGAAAGGTAATTTCTCAAAATGGGGGTAAATCAATGGAGGCGATGTGTATTGCGTATAGGGTGTCTGTGATACCGAGTATCTTGCATGCCTTGGAAGTCTTCCCCCATAAGGTGGTCCATTGGCTACCAAAATTAGAAGCAAAAATCCTTTGCTCATTGCTGAACCTACCCAATGCAGTGCCTGTGGAGGCCTTGAGGCTTGAGCTAGGGCTCCAATCCCTTATGTCTCTAATGAAAATGGCTGCTTGTAAACTGTGGGTGGACATAAGATACAATTGGAAAGGTACTGACTCTCTTGTATACTAAACCCATGCACATAGTATTCGTCTAATGAGTAGTACATGTTTTAGAGATTTAGAATCTCAGGTGGAAAGTCACTGTCAGGATATCAGTCTTTTTTGTCATGGGGTCCAGGATGTTCCTTTATTCTTGGCGAACTTGGGGCGTAAATCGAGACTGTGGGATCGAATATCGTCTCTGGGCAGGTTGTCAGAGCTACACAAATATGAAGTTTACACGCACCAGGGGCAGTTTGGGGATTTTCTGAGGAGATACTTGGTTGCGCTCCGTTTGCCAGCTCTGATATGCTTTATCCTACAGGTGAGATTTGACATCCTACCAATTTTCTGTAACACAGGGGCTTGTAGGAGAATTCTAAGAGAACAGCGCAAATGTCACCTTTGTAGAAGTGAAATTGAAACAACACGCCATGTTTTGACCAATTGTCCTTATTTCAAACTATATGAAAGGGGATATGCCAAATTTGTTAGTTACGGCTATGATCAGTTTTGGAGTATAATATTTAGTGCAGAGTCCTATGTGACTACTGCAGCTGCATTCCATGTTTGGTCAAAGATAAACCTGCTGTACCCAATTTCTAAGTGATATGTCCAATTGGATTTTAATGCAAATTGTTGATATATGAAATTATGTATCTAATTTTAGTTAGAATCGTTTTATATACATTTATATTGTAATATGGTATTTTATGTGTGTTTCTCTATTTTTATGTATTTTAAAGGTATTGTGAAAGGATGCTTAATGCACCCTAAATACAAAAAAAAACAAAAAAACAAAAAACAAGCCCCTTGTTTTATGGCAGGTCTCTTGGTGACTTTTGTAATACATTGCATGACCCAAGCTAGCTGCATTTAAGCTTCATGGAAAAGGGGAAAACATTACCGGAAGCAAGAAAACATATGCCCAGGTACTTTTGCCCCAAAGTGAAAATCAAAAGCTAGCATCCATGAATATACGCACAGTAAGTGAACATTAAAGTCAAATATACAAATGTGGTTCAATTGACCTTCCCCCTAGAATAAAGTGTGCAAGAGAAAATAGAATTGAACTTTAAAAAAATAAATAAAAAAAACACCAGAAAAATAACCTGAGAGTGGAAATGTGCCAATAAATATGCTGGCAAAATATAAAAGGCGCCTCAGCTTTTAAACCCAGCAATCTGTAGTGAAATATTCCCTGGAAAACAAAATCCCAATACGAGACGAGTGCTTGTGATCTTGTGGGCAAGCGCCTGCACTCGGAACATGGCAACCTGAGTGAAATCCCGGTAGCAAAATACTTGAGCAAGCTTGCCAACTTGAAAAAACGCAAGGGTTTGTGTCTGCCCTCCTGTCAAACCACATGTGTCCTTTCCTAGTGCTCTGAAAATCAGCCAAAATCAGGGGGAAATAACTGCACTAGATTGCAATCCCTCTTGCCACATCCTTGGCAAATACTCATGACTTACTTGCCCTCTAATCGTTTCCCCTTTCCACCCCCCCATATCTGGCTTTCAACACTCAAATATATAAATCCATATACAACTGTGTTAGGTAAAAGTGTACAACTGTGACATTATTCCCCCCACCTTGACTAGGAGACTACAAATACCATAATGCAATTCAGCAAAAGACAAATAAATGGTCTCTCAGAGAGCACTGGGAACATAGTATACTGGGGAAGATTATAACAAAAGGTTATTCTAGTTTGCCTTGCACAGCATCCAGGACTGTGGACTGTCTCCCATCCGTGCAGCCAAGACCAATCCTGCTTAGCTTCAAAGAAAGGAAGGGGCCGGCATCCTCCGGCCATGTTGCTCTAAGTGGTCTTGGAACCTGTGCTAATTGGTGGCCGGCCCCTTCCTTACTTTGAAGCTAAGCAGGGTCCATCCCGGTTACAGCATGGATGGGAGTTCCGGATGCCCATCGTGTCACTGGCCATGGCCATCGACTTTTCACCCCAGATGTCACTGTAGCTATTTATTTTTTTTATATATAACTGCGGCTATAAATACCCTGGGTTATACCCTTGGCTACTCTTTTGTAGTCATTATGCCTGCGGTTATCAGGAAAAACAGTGAAACCCAAAATGCTTCCCTGCTCTCCCAGACCCTCACCAAGTGCACCCCTTGTCTGTGCCAGCTCCTCCCACTCCTCTGATGGCTCACTCCCCTCATCTGCCCCACCCCTCCACAACACTCGCTGTTTCTGTGTAACGCTCACCTTGTATCCATAGGGATGCCACCCGAATGCTCTGGAGCGCTTCTGGGATGGATTCACCTCTCGCGGGGACTCGCACTGCCGTGGGCTTATTCTGGAAGACAGGAGTTCAGTTTTAGCCACAATCACCTTCTCGCGGGGCCCACCTCCCAAGTGTTCCCCTTGCGACCCACTTAAAGCCTCCCTCACCTTGTATTTCGATAAGGTGCGCTCTCTGTCCTGCCGTTCTGTGCAGGTGCACGTCGTGGCTGGGCACCTTTCTGCCGAGTTACTTCACTGGCGTGGGCCCGGGAGTCCAGGCCGGCTGCGACTCCACTCTTGAGGTAATGTCACGATGCCCGCTCCCGGGGAGCCGGCTCAGGCCCTGCGTCCCCGAAAGCGGACATCAAGTCCCCGGGGAAGGTCCCAGCAACCCCTTATAGGGGCCCTTTGGACAGCGTCCTGGCGCCTATGGCGCCAGGCTCATAGAAAACGTCAGTCCTGGCGCCATAGGCGCCAGGCTCATTATGACAGTGTTTGGGTGCACTTACCTGATGCAGACCATGCTGCAGAACCCCGGCCTCCTTGAGGCCTGAAAGGAACTACTTTACCTGTGGGACTCATTTACCACCCGGGCGTAGTCGGGGAAGGATACATACCTGATTGGAGGAAGGACACATTCTAGGAACTTCTTCCAAGGCTATTTAAACCACACCCGATCAGCCACACGTGCTTCGCGTTGTTCTGCATCTAGCAGCTGGACGCTCACCGTGTCTGCTCCTGCATCTTGACTTCTGCCACACCTGCCAGCATCCTGAATCACCTGCAAAGGAAGGGAACAAGAGAACAGAAGAAGGAAAAGGCCTCACCTGCTAAATCTGCATCCCAGAGACATTTCGCCGACAATCCTGAAAAGGAAGACATTTATTTTTAAAAGCACATCGCATCGATCGCTGCAGCGCCGCATTCTACTCACCTTTATGGGGCGCCTCCATGTTCAGCAGCGACCATCCGGATTCGCAGTCGCGCCCCCGCACCTAGGGAGAAAAAGACAAGAACAAAGGTGAGAGAAAGAAGGGAAAAGGGAAGCTAAAACTCCATGTCAAGACTTACCTGTTGGGTCATTCCCTTTTCATTTCGGGTCCGCGCCGCATCCAGGCATTTTCGGACCCCGGCCCCTAAGGGGAAAAAGACATCAGCGTTAATGAGTGAATGAAAAGACATTACCAAAACACTCATTAAAGACTTACCTGATTTCCACAAGGATTTCACCGCTCACCTCGGGTCGGTGCCTGTTCCCCGGCATTCCGTACCCCGGCCCCTATGGGGAAAAAGACACTAGCATTAGAACATTAATGCATGGACACAAGGGGAACCACTTATAGAAAAACTTACCTGGAAGCCAAGCAAGTTTGGTTCTCACCCATCTGAAAATCCAGTGACGTAACTGGATACCAACGCGCCCCTGCATCAGAAGCAGGATGGAGAGCTCGTCCTTCCAGACCCTAAGGTGAGACGCTACGGGGAAGCACAGAAGGGTTTTGAGGAGGGTGAGAGGGGTAAGTGGGAGGCCGATTGCATTACCCCGCAGACAGTTAACCCCCTATTCTCATCTACAGAAGGATACTTCTGCGAGTCAGACAAGCCAGATCTGGGGCCCGGTCCAGTCCGTCTTCCGAACCCTGCGCATCACCTTAAACGAGGTCACAGCAGCGCGAACCAGGCCAGCACCCCCGTGGGAGTCAGGTGAGCGTTACAGGTAAGTCTTTAGTTTTTGAAAGAATGAGTGTCCGCAATTGTTGTTTCCCTGTTGACCTTCTCCTTCTCTCGTTGTTGCAGAAGGGGTGATGAAGACGTCGAGCTGATGGAGAGGGCAGTGCTCGAGAAGTTAAGAGAATGCGCGAAGCGCGGCGCTATGAGCGTCTTTTGAATAAGGCTAACCTGTGCTATTCTTCCTTGCAGGTCGCCGAGAAGTTCCTGGAAGAAATGCGGCCAGATGGAAGCGGAGCGTAGAATGGAAGATGTCCGGACGGCGGTTGAATTTCCAGGAGAGTTTCGGTAAGTAAGCGGAGGCTGAAGGCGATGGAATCGAAAGATGAACGCTTACTAATTGTCCTCTTCTTGTCTCTCCTCTCTAGGATGTTGCTTGCGGAAGGAGAGAAGTTCCAGGGAAGATCCCGGAGCGATCGAGGAGCTGGATGCGGAACAGGTAAGGAGGAATAACAGTGTTATTGTTCTCCCTGAAGATGCAGGCCAAGGATGCTGCGAGCAGGTCTTGGTGAATGTCACGCTGCAAGTGTAAAACAACACGAATCGCGTGCCTCAGCTCGGGCGTGGCTTAAATAGTCAGCAGGTATCCCAGGTGCCTTCAGGGAGACCACGCCCTGGATGCTAGACTGCATAATGCAGTTCCACGGCGATCCTTGTGGGGGCAGCCATGTTGGTCCATTCCCCAATATAAACTCCACCTGCCATATGAGCCTGGCTCCAGGACCGCTGAGAGGGGCATGATTGGGCCCTTGGGGCCTTGCAGGAATACTGTGGCAAGGGCCAGAGACCCCGAGTTCCCAGGCCAGGGGTTATGGTCGTGACATTCTGTGACGCAGTTTGCTTTGAAATGTCAGCTATTCGCTGCTCTACCCCAGCCTTGTGTTGCAAAGCTGGTCCCTAGCCCCCCACTCCCGAATTTCATGGTGTCCTCTTGCCCCCCCACCTCTAGCCCAATGGCATTTGCATGTTCTTTACCTGCAAACCCCGTTTTTCTGTTTCTCCAATATCCTCGGTTAACCACGGCTATCTCCCGCATTGAGAAAAAAACGGCTGTTTCAATTATAAACACCTGGTTTCTTGGTCATTTACCCAAGGTATAGCTATCTATTTTAGAGAAGGGGCACCCCCTTCTCCGTCAAATATGTACTGGACAGAATAACCACAAACCCCAAAAAGGTCCAGAGTCAACGATTCATGCATAAGTTGTTTCGGACCTAGTAGAAATCCATCCAGTGGTTTGGGCTGTGTGGTGGAGTAAAACAGACTTTTTTGTCTATGAGAAAATGAATGGGGAGTGGTCAGCAACTTTTCTTTTTCTTAGTAACTTTTACATTTCTTAACAAATCTTTACCAAATTCTGCTGTCTGGGGGTGTGGGGGGTGGACATTCCGACTTATCTTCACAATTTCAACCAATTTTGTCGCACGAGACAAAAGTTATTAGCAATTCATTTTTTCAGGTTTCCTATGGGAGTCCGACTGACCTTAACTATAGTGCGGCACCACTGTGCACTGCTAAGACTAACATCCAGAACATTAAAGATGACAACACAAATGCCATTGATGACATCACTGCTTTAGTTTTGTATATGTAGTACAAGTCCACCCTCCTTACATCTAGAGTATTTAGGCTTCTTTCAGCTGAGTTAGATGGTTATTTAAAAAAAAAATGTTTTAAAAAAAAGAAGGTATTTCAATGGACTGGTTAACATGGAAATTAGATATGAATTTAGGCGAGAACCTAGGGTGTGTTCTAAGAACCACCATGTCCTTGTGGATGATGAAAGGGGCTTGTACTGATAGTGCCTATAGCTCACTGACTTGTCCTATAGAGGTGATAGCTACTAGAAAGACAGTCTTGTAAGTTAAGTGTTTTAGGTTGGCCCTGTGCATTGGCTCAAAAAGGGAACCATGAGCTTTGTGAGTCCAGCGTTAAGGTCCCAACCTGGTTGGAGGGTTAGAAATGGGAGGGTATGGAACAAGTTACTTACCTGTAACTGTTGTTCTCCAGCATGGGTCTGGCATGGATTCACATGCTCATGAATATTCCCCGTCGTCAGGCTGGGAATCCTCGGTAAAGAAAAAATCAGTATCAGTTTTGTTTCTGATCTGTCTTTCTTAGTAGTAACCAATCACTGATCTCTGGGTCATACTGCCCCCAGCCAATGACTGCCCTCTCCCTAAGCACCGCCTCTGGCAGCCATCCTCAGATTTGGTAGCACGCCAAGTGGCAGTATGACCAAGTGAAGAGCCGCAGAGGGGTAGGTGGGAGGGTTCGCATGTGAATCCATGCCAGACCCATGCTGGAGAACAACAGTTACAGGTAAGTACCTTGATCCTTCTCCAGCATGGGATCTGGCATGGATTCACATGCTCATGAATAAAAGAATACATAGCAGTATACACATGCACAACCACGGGAGGTGGCAACAGGCTCAACATTAAGCAATACAACAACTCAACATTAAGCATCTCTTACCTCCTCACCAGGATCACCTTAAGCGAACAGGTTGCGCAGCACTGCTTGGCCGACCCTGGACTCCTCCCTGGAGTCCCGATCAACGCAGTAGACTCTTGTAGACTCTTATGAAGGTGTGCGTCAACCTCCACGTATCAGCCCTGCAGATGTCCAGCAGGGGCACACCAGACAGGAACGCCGTGGTAGCAGCGATCGCTCTGGTCGAATGGGCTCTCGGACAGCCGGGCAGCGGTCGGTTTGCCAACCGGTGACAATGCATGATGCAGCCGGAGAGCCATCTGGAAATGGAAGTCTTCGAGAGAGCCTTCCCTTGATTCACAGAACCAAAGTTCAGAAATAGTTGTGACGTCTTCCGAAAACTCTTTGTGCGGTCCACGTAGAACTTCAGCGCTCTAGCTACATCCAGCGAGTGCAAAGTCCTCTCGGCCAGCGTCGAACGCGACGGGAATAAAACTGGTAACACCAAGGGCTCTTTGAGGTGGAAGTCTGACGGCACCTTGGGCATGAAGGAGGGGTGCCTCCTCAGCACCACCCTCGTGTCATGAAAAGTCAAGTATGGAGGCTTGCAAGATAGGGCCTGAATCTCCCCCTCACGTCGTGCAGAGGTGGGGACGAGCTCTATTGGCACCTTTCTTGAGCATCGCCTTTACTTCCAACAGCAGTTGAGGGACGTGATTCTCCTTTCTGGCCACGGGAGGAATGCAAGGGCACTTCTTTAGGAATTCCAGCGAGTGCCCGTTGGCCAGGGTGTCCAACACCCAACGATAGGTGGAGATGGACTCCCACACCCTGACGAACTTCGGGGGGGCCCGACAACCCGGCCGGGTCAGTCTTGCTTGGAAGCGGCCTCGCCGCCTTGGCCTCCTTGGCGACGACGGCGGGAACCCCCTTGCTTGCCATGACCTCTGTAGGCCTCCTGGGAAGAGGAGCGGGCTGCCTGGCGGTAGGTGGAGGAGCCACCGCTGGATCCTTTGGAGGCACCCTGTCTGCCTCCAGGGCTTCGAAAGGGCTGTTGCTGCAGAAGCACCCCAAGGGCCCGGCCCGTCTCCGAGTCGGTCTTGATGGCCTGTAGAGACTCATCCACTGCCTTACCAAAGAGGTTGTTGCCATCGAACGGCATGTCCAACACTCTGGTCTGGACTTCCTGGCGAAAGTATGTCGCCTTGAGCCATCCTCGTCGTCGGAGGCAGTTGCCCAGTTGGCGAAATCCGGTATCGGCAATGTCCGTTGCCACCGTATTGGCGTGATAAGACGCCACCTCGCCCTCCTGCAGAATTTCTAGGGCCTCCGCCCTTTTGTCATCAGGCAGGAAATCTAGCAGGGGAGCCATCTTGAACCAGAGCTCCCTGTTGTAGCGGGCCACGATAAGGCATTGGCTGCCTTAATCGTTGTCGCCGCCGACGAGATGACTCGTCCCATAGAGTCCAACTTCTTACCCTCGCTGTCCGGCAGGGAAGTGGAAGTTGAAGCCGCCGCGCCCACTGCCTTCTTAGCCGCTGCCGAGACGACCGAGTCCGGCGTGGGCTGGGCCCTGAGGCACAAGGGGGCGGCATTGGGGACTCGGTACTTCTTCTCGTACCTGTCCCTCTTGGCGGGTGTTGTGGCAGGGTTCTTGAGGACAGCAAGCCCCTTGTCCCAGATGTCGTCGAGTAAAGGCACCGCGAGGACCGTCTTCCTCTTAGCCTCTCGTCGTTGGTAAAGAAACCCCTCCTTTTTCTGTTCTTCAGGGCAGAGCTGGAAGAGCTCGGATGCCCTGGTTATCATGGCGTGGAAAGAGCCAACCTCGTCGGCTGGGGACGCCCGTGGGGGGGGTGACGACGGGATGTCTGCTGTGTCATCGCCGCTGTCATCGTCCGTCCCCGTCGCCGTATCCTCTCCCAGCGAGGGGGATGAGGGGTCCACCGGTCTTGCAGGCACGAAGGGCGGAGCGGGGTGGACTCTCCTACGCTTGTTCGGAGGGCTTCCCGACGGGCCTGGTTCTGGCTCCTCCGTCGGGGTGTGTGGTAATCTCGTCCTTATCTCGGGACATAAGGATTGGATTGCCAACAAAATGGCCACCGAGCTATCCTGGGGCTCGGGCAATGGCTGCGACGGACGGGATGGCTGCTCCACTGGGCCCTGCTCGTCGTCGTCATCATCGCTATCTTCGATCACGTCAGCAGGGACCGTCCCCTGGGATCGAACCTTCTCGAACCTCTCATTGAGGTTTATGAACCTCTCGTTGAGGCCTATGGACCTTTCGTTGAGGCCCTTCTCGGTCTCCACCAGTTCCTCCTCAGAGGCTGATTCCGAGTCTGTAACGGCCACCGCCCCCCCCCTCTTTTTCAGCCGGGGGCTTCACGGGGGTCTTAGCGATGGGCTGGAAAGAGGATTCCCTCTGCGGCGGCAGGGATACTCTGGGCCCAGAGGCTGTTTCCATTGGCGTAGTCTCAGCCGGCTCCGCCAGGGTCGCAGCGACCACTTCGGTAGAGGCCTTAGCCAGGTGGATCAAGGCCCTCACCACCTTAGGTGCGTCCTGGGCCTTTGCCTTGGGGGGAGGGTCAACAAAGACTTAGAAGCCCGCTCAGACTTCTTCTTTGCCTTCTCACTTGCTGTGCCCTTCTCCAGCCAGGTGGCGAGGCGGGAACGACGATCTTGTTTGGTCCGTTCCGAAAGGTTCTTGCAGAACGCACAGTCCTTCTCCACCTGCGTCTTGTCCCCATGGAGGCAGTAGAGACATCGCGAATGCTCGTCCTCCTTGAAAACATTATATAATCCGCATCCAGGGCAGTTCCTGAACAGCTTGGATCCGGGCGTCGAGCTCCCTTTGTCCTGGGCCATGTCCGTTGAGGTAGGCCGCAGATCTTCCAGAATCCTCCAAGAAGTGTAAACTCGACGAAAACTTCACCCTTGAGGGGCGCAGAAGAATTCCGAAACGGGTCCCCATTATCGGAAGTAGAAACGGTGGAGCTTGAGGCTCGATTAAACTGAAAAAAATTCTCCTGAAAAAACATGAAAACGCAGTAAAAAAACTCGAAAGCTAAACACGAGGACTCCCAACACTTGAGTGTGCGGTAAAGATCTGAGGATGGCTGCAAAGGCTGGGCTTAGGGAGAGGGCAGTTATTGGCTGGGGGCAGTATGACCCAGAGATCAGTGATTGGTTACTACTAAGAAAGACAGATCAGAAACGAAACCGATACTGATTTTTTCTTTACCGAGGATTCCCAGCCTGACGGGGAATATTCATGAGCATGTGAATCCATGCCAGACCCCATGCTGGAGAAAGTCTCTTTACTTCTTCCATAAATGCCTTGATAACTGGTACTTACACAAAGACACTTTGTTTTGAAAAGTAGTGTAAGAATGTTAGATGGTGAATATTTAATTGGATTTAGGTTTTGTGATCTGCACCAGACTACAAAGCTTTTCCACTTATTAAATTAACAGTGTCTCGTGTTGTGTTTCTGTGCTTCTTAGAGGATATCCATACACCTTTGAGGAAGGTTTAAATGCCCAAACTCTATGACTTTAGGAGCCAGGCTGCCAAGTTCATAGACCGTGTGGATGGAGTGTTGTCACCTCATACTGGGACAGCATGTTGAAGGGGCACGAAAGTTTGATTGGTTTGCACATTGCTAGTTTGAGTAGGTGTGGAAACCATGGTTGTTGTGCGCACATAGGAGCGATTAGGATCAGAGTGACTTGTTCCTGGTGCATCTTGTGAAATAT
The DNA here is from genome assembly GCF_040938575.1 of Ambystoma mexicanum. Taxonomy (NCBI): domain Eukaryota; kingdom Metazoa; phylum Chordata; class Amphibia; order Caudata; family Ambystomatidae; genus Ambystoma; species Ambystoma mexicanum. The sequence goes on from NC_090930.1 coordinate 531,837,906, forward strand.
ACTGCTGAGGAGTGGTGTGGGGGTCGGGGGGGCAGTGTGAGAACATTTCCCTGACCAACTCATCCACAGGGCGTTCCCCTTGGGCCCTGGTTGGGGAAACCCAGATGCAAAGTCTGGGAATTGTGCGTTTAGGTTTGTTGCAAACAAATATAGTGGCGGATGTCCCAAAAGGGTGAAGAATTTGTTCACAATATATTAGTGGATTTGCCACTTGTGTTCCTCGTGTAGAGGACTTCTTTTTAGAGTGTCTGCTAGGGCATTGAACTCCCCTGGAACATGATGAGAGACTAGAAACATGTTTCGCTTTAGGGCCCACATCCAAATGTTATGTGATAGCCTGGACAGACAGAGTTTGTCCTTCCATGCTTCTTTAGGTAAAACATGGCAGTGGTGCTGTCTGTCCTACTAGATGCTGTTGGAAAGCAGGCAGTGCTTTGAGTACAGCTAGGAGTACTAGAAGGTTTATGTGGTTTGGGGATGTAGTCTGTGTGCACAAGCTTTGTGCTGTGTGATGAAGGGAATGGGCTCTGAAAATGAGGCATCTGTTATTATTGCTTGAACCGGTGGATTGCGAAAGGGTTTTCCCTTTAGAAAGTTGTCTTTGGACCATTTAGCAAGTTGTCTTTGGACCACCAGCGAAGAGCTTGTACCAGGGTTAGTGAAACAACCACTATATCGACCCACTGACCACTTGCCTGAGACCATTGTTTTGCTAACCACTCCTGCATCGGGTGCAGACACACGTGGCAATCTAGGTAGATGCATGAGGCCATCATCCCAAGCAAACACATTGCCTTGCATACGGTTATCTGGTGACCAGCTCGATAATTAGGTACTTTAAACAACAAGTTTTGTACTCTCTCGTTTGAGGGGAAGGCTAACTACTCTTAAGTCTTTATGATCGCTCCCAGAAATTGCTTTACTTGACTGTGAACGAAACTTGATTTTTTCTAGTTGATAGAGAATCCCAAATGGAACAGTAGATTGATTGTTCTTTGGGTGTTGTATTTGCATATTTGAGGAATCTCTCCTGGTATTCGCCATTCGTCTATATAAGGGTACACTGGGATTGACTCTCTGCATAGGTGCGCCACTACTATTGCTAGTACCTTAGTGAATACTCTTGGAGCTGAGGCTATACTGAAGGAGAGTACCATGAATTGGTAGTGGTTTTCCCGCTATCTGGAAGCGAGGTACTTTCTGTGCGCTGAGACCATTGAAATATGAAAGGTTGCATCTTTCATATCCAATGCTGCCATGAAATATCCCTGTTTTAAGAGGAATTACCTCCTGGAGTACTGTCATGCAAAACTACTCTGACATGAGATGGGTTCACTGTGCGCAGGTCTAGTACAAGGCGCATTGTTAAGCCTTTCCTTCGCACAAGGAAGGACGTTAAATAGATACCCTGGTTTGGGGGGGCGCTGTTGCGTGCCAGCAAAGATTGCCACCTGAATTGAGAGCTCCATAACCCCTGAGATCCTGTTATTGAAATCCTGCGTTGCAAAGTGTGTGCCGGCACAAAGGAAAGCAGAAACGCAAACGGCACCTGACAAGGTACTATCGTGCGAAATCTGAGTAAAATTAGTTTCCCCTGAAGCCTGTGGTGAGCTGTGGCGAGGTGAGCGCCGAGTGGCCCGACCCGCGAGCTACGAAACTTGCGCTGCGGGCGACAACGGCTCACTGAGTGAAGACGGAGCTGTGAGCTGGTGGAGATATACATCCACAAGTACTGTGCTCTGCGTGGTGGTGCCCGTCCGACAACGACTGTGAACGGGGAGAATTGGTGCCCGGGGGGGGTGGGGGGGGAGAGGGGTCGCTGGTCCCCCACTTGTGGAGCAGGAGATAATACGCCAGACAGCCAGAGACCAGCCGCCTTCGCCAACAGCTAGCACAGCAGGGTGCGTGATGCGCAGCGACAGTAGCAGCGGGCACCAGACACCCGGAGAGGTGCCCAGCGACATCACTAGCCTGCTCCTCAATGCCTGCCCCGTTCCCCATCGTCCGACCCTGGGGCTGGTTGGGCTTACCGACCTGCAAAGACATCTGTAGGTCGACCTGCAGGGTGGACCCGGAGCAGCTGTGGGTGAGTGGTGAGACGGTGCTACTCTGCAGCCAAGATTTCAGTGCCGAATGTACGTACCATTTCCCATAGTCAGGTGGACCCCCAGCACACCTGAAATAGCAGCGGCCTGCGACAGGAAGTCCCCAGAGTAACAGTGACCCAGTATACCCGTGCCAGCTCTGCCAGGAACCGCAACCTCTCCTCACTGCACCCCCGTGATTGCACCCGCTCTGGGGCTCCCCTTGGCTGAACCGTCTCCCAGCGCCACCTCCACAGCACTAGGATGCCTGACTGAACTCTGGAACATTCCAGAACCTCCAAACTGTACTGGCCATCCCGCCCGAGGCGCTTCTCCTGAGCGAGCCTACACTGACCCCATGTAGAAACCCAGCAGACGACGTCCAACTGATCCCAGCCACCCCATATAGCAAGGAAAGAAACTGCGCTGGGCCCCGCGGCACACCGCAATTACTAATGGTCCTAAGGGGAGCACATCGTGCCCTAGGATCACCAACCTAAACATTCTGTGTGGCTTTGCGGGCCTGGGCCCTGATCGCAGACTGCAGACTTGTCAATTGGGATAAAATGCACAGATACAACAGTCTCCACGCCGTGGCAGAGGGGCAAACAACTTAGACTCACAACGGCCGGATCCGAACACATGGGAACACACAGATCATAACCACGGTCAGCCTGGTAGCAATTGAGCTATTCCGTTGGGGTATCCACACAAGGAACTCATAGGGCTTAGTGCCTGGGCTCGAAATGCCTGGACTCTGCCTGCCCTGGCTCCATACCGCCTCACCAGACACACCATAAGTGCCTGAACGTACGACAGCAACACAGTGCAGTCACCTCCCTGATCAACACGAGGTGCGTCGCACACTCAACAAGGTCATGACAAGAGGGGCCAGGGGCAATAAGAAAGGTCACATGGATGCCTTCACTAATGCAAATGGCACGGAAACCTCCCAGGGCCCCACCCAAGTCACTCCTAATAGCTCCCAACGGCACACTGAACCAAACATGAACCCATACATGAGTGCACTACAAGCTTGGTTCGCGGCCGTCAACACAAGATTGAATGATATAGGAAGTACCATTGCATCTATCAGATCTGACATACAAAAAGTGAACGCCAGGGTGTCGGAGGCGGAGGAGAGAGTGAGCACCTGGGAAGACACATCTGTCACTCATGGTAAGGCAATCGAAGGGATCCAAAAGAACCTCAAATCTACACGGGACAAATGCAAGGATCTCGAATCCAGATCCCGTCGCAATAATATCAGGGTGGTCGGGATGGCGGAGAAAGTCACGGACGTGCCAATGGAGCAATACCTGGAGGACGTCCTTTGATCACTGTTCCCAGAGGCCCATTTCTCGCAGCACTTTTTGGTAGAAAGGGCCCACAGATCCCTGGCCCCACCACCCAAACAAGGCGCCCCCCGCCCACGTACGATAATAGCCCGTCTCCTCAATTACCGGGACCGTGACCTTATCCTGCGCCTGTCACGTGAGAAAGGCTCCCTGTCCCACGACTCTAACCGGATGCATATCTACCCGGATTTCTCTAACGGGGTCTAAGCGGTCAGACAGACATTTGACCAGGTGAAGAAGGCACTCTGTGAAAGGAAAATACCATATGCAATGCTGTTCCCTGCCAAACTACAGCTTCAACATGCCGGAAGAGCCCACTTTTTTGAAACGCCTGGGGAAGCAATGTCCTACATCGAGCAGCACAACCCCGAAGCCCAGAACAATAGATGACAGTAAGAATCTGTAGTACAACTCTGTGCATTCATGCACAATCATGCACAATGGTAAACCCAAGCACCACAACTGAAAGCCGGCGCACCTACGCCGCTACAAATCAATGTTACGATGTACACGTAGGCAGCAAGTTACAAGGTTCTATGTTTTGGCCGCACATAGCCACCCACTGAATCAGACTGATAAATTGAGTTGGGGAATTACACTAGCCAGCTGGAGTGATGGTGAGGGTGGGATGGGAGGGCGGAAAAGAGGGGAGATAAAGGAGGATAATGCTGACACAAGAACCAAGCATGGATCACACAATTTCGACAACAGGCGCAACACTAGGATGCCATCCAATCTATTATGGCTCCAACAGGCTCAACGCATAACGTGAATCTCCTTTCATGGAACATACAGGGCCTGGCAAACCCTATAAAGGGCAGGAAAATACTGGCATATGCCAGGCGACATAGGGTCGATATATTATTCTTGCAGGAGATGCATGCTACAGCTAGAATCGTGGACTCCTTTGCCCGTGAGTGGGGCCCTCAGAGTCGGCACAGGTTATTATAGGCGTGTGTACCATTATACACCGACGTACTGGTTTCCAGTTTACCAAATCAAACGTTGATACTGAAGGAAGATACGTGATAATATGGGGTGTAGTTCATAACCATTAAGTAATTCTGGTAAATACATATGGGCCGAACATCGACACCCCAGAGTTTTACCTCCAAATCATGTCACAGGTGTCGTCTCACCGAGGACGCCGCTATTATATGGGGAGGAGACTTCAACACAATCCTGGATCTCCATGTGGACAGATCGGCTGGTAACTCAAGACCCCATTCCAGAGCAGCTAAAACCATAAAATAGGGCATAGCTGAGTTGCCACTGGTGGACGTGTGGAGGGAACTGCATCCGGAGCTGAAGGAGTTCACAGTCTACTCATCTGTACACGACAGCAGCTCACGAATAGACTACTGGCTACTCTCCCCGGTAGTCATCCCACGGGTGAGCGGCTGCTCCATCCTCCCGCGAACGATATCAGACCATTCACAGATACTATTGGAAATAAACAGGGAGGCCACCGAAAGGATACATCGCACAGGGCGGATGGCGCCGTCCCTCCTGAGGGACGAGTCAATCATAGAGCCCCTGAGAGCAGAGATCATAGAATTCTTTAACATCAACGAGGGCTCCGTGGCCTCACATGCCACACTGAGAAACATTTAAAGTCTGGACCAGGGGTAACCTACTCTCCAAATCAGTGGGCACACTCAAATCCATCAGAACCAACCTCAATCAGTTGGAAACCGACCTCAGGTCACTGGAGAACGCACACACATTGGCACTGGGCAGGGAGTCCCTTAAACCACTGCAGGAACAGCTGGATAGATTCAGGGCCCTGGCAGAACAACAAATAAAATATACCATGCAACCAGCCAGAGTCAGACGTTATGGTGAGGGAAACCAAGCCGGGAAGATGCTGGCGAACCTGATCAAATCGGAGCAGGGGTTCAAATCGATCACGTCCATCAACGGAACAGACGGGTCGGTTCACACAAATGCAGACAAAATCAATTTAGTCTTTCTGGAATTTTATTCTGACCCATACAAGAATACCGACCAAGTAACGACGCATGAACTTGATTGAAATAGGTCTTCCATTCCACTGCCCAGACTAGAATAAGACGACAGGGAGGAAAGCATGTTTACCCTCGAGGAAATAGTCCAGGCCATTAAAGACTTGACGGCTGGTAAGGCTGCGGGTCTGGACGGCCTCCCAGCCGATTTTTCCAAATGTTATGCAGATGAACTAATCCCCAGAATTCTAGCACTCTGGGAAGAAACCCTAGTGTCAGGCATGCTCCCAGAGTCCTTGAGGGAATCCACCATAACAGTCCTACTTAAGCCACATAATCCCCCACACGACCCTAAGTAATACCGCCCCCTTTCATTAATTAATACAGACACCAATATGTACGCCAATGTCATAGCAAACAGGCTTCTCCCCCATATAAACAAGCGGATACACCCTGATAAATAAGGATTCATACCCAGTAGATCCACATCCTTAAACCTGCAGAGACTCTTCGTGATCATAGCGCAGTTGGACCCAGAATCCGTAGCAGTAACAATCAACGCTGAAAAAGCGGTTGACTCTGTGTCCTGGCGCTACATTTATGCCATTCTGTACCGCATGGGCTTCGGCACACATTTCCAAAGCTTCATCCGGCTACTATATAAAAATTCTAGTGATAAAATTCAGACTAACTATACTATGTCCCCGGCTTTTACCCTGCAGAGAGGCACACGTCAGGGGTGCCCGCTATCCCCCCTCATATTTGCTCTGTTTATAGAGGGAATGGCTGCATTCCTACACCACAAACACTCGTCCCACGGCATCCCGACATGTGGTCCCCTCCAGATCGTTTCGCTCTATGCGGACGACACACTTTTATATCTGCTAAACCCAGACACCAACCTACTGCCGGTCATGCAAGACATTACGAAATTTGCCAAATTTTCGGGGTACAAAAATAATCAGGCTAAATCTGAGATAATCCCGCTGACACCGAGCGCCACCAGGTCAGATGCCATGGCACAGTTCCGCTGGTCACCAAACTCTGCTTACTTTCTCGGTATAATTGTTGCCACCGGTAGAGACACGTTATACAATGCCAACTATGCTCCCTTAATTGCACAACTAGAAACCAAACTAACGATATAGAGTAAACTCCCCATTTCAATCTATGGCTGCATTGCCCTCCTGAAAATGGTGGTTGTCCCCAAGCTACTCTATTTATTTATTTAGTAAAATCCCTATCTGGCCGGGCAAAACTTTTTCCGAGAAACTGCAATGATTGGCCTCAGGATTTGTATGGGGCGGTGGTACAGTCAGACAGAGCTGGGCCAAATTAAGCGAAAACATTGACAAAGGTGGGTTGTCATCACCTCACTTCACCCTGTAGTTCTATGCGGCGCAAGCGCACTATGCCAAGTATTGGTTCCACGACACGGAGGCATACCCCCACATGCAGGTGGAAAACAAACGGTGGCCCCTGTCAATATACTTTCCTGTATATTTACTGAGAATCACAGAAGCCTGGTTGGCCTCAACCCGGTGACCTGCACTACACGGGTTTGGGCAGCATTATTTCACAGAGTAGGCTGCACACACCCATACTAGGACCACACTCCTCTGTGGCATCACCCAGACTTCATCCCCTTGCTTGACACAACGATGCAGAAGAAATGGGATCCTGGGAAAGCCATGAAGCCTGGGGACCTGTTCCCAAATGGGGAGTTCCTAAAACTGTCAGAAGTTCAAACCATAACCGGACAGAGGCTTAAAATAACCCTCCAATACCATCGCCTGAAGGCAGCTCTAAAACACAAATGGCCATCGTTCCCCATAGAGCCACCTCCCCACCCATTCATGTTGGATATAATGGCTCAAGACGGTTTTAACGGCACCGTCTCCAAGATACACAGTATAGTTCAATCCCACACCCCCTCCCAGAACAACATGAAAACCAAGAGAGAGACCTTGAAATAGTAATTGAGTATACACAATGGGCCTGATATTGTCAATATACCAAATCAATATCACTAAATGCAAACATAGCGGTCACCCGGCTGGATGGCAAAACATAGCATAATGAATGTTACCACCAAACGTCACAACATGTCACCCACCAAAAACAAAAATAAATCCATGACAATGGAATCCTTCACGGTACAGGAAAAACAGCAATGCCACTCAAGCTGAGAGCCTGACTCAACAACCGATTCCTGTGATCCGCAAGACCCACAAGAAAATCAATTTCTCGCAGCAATAGCAGCCTTACGTACGTCCCTGGAGTCAATAATAGACTAGGTTAAAATTGACATACAGCTCCTTCGACAAGATGTCAGACAGCTAGCCGAGAGGGTCACATCTGCAGAGGTTTTCCTGCAAGAGACAACAGACGCTACTAAGGACCTGGACAAGAGGGTCAAGGAACTCGAGAGACGTAACATCATCCTGCAAATGCGTGCAGAGGACGCTGAGGCCAGATCGCATAGAAACAACGCAAGGGTACCGGGGGGGAACTGAAGGGCTGCACCCCACCTCATACATTGAGAACCTACTACTACAGGAGATTGAACCAGGCAAGCTCGCCCAAGGGTTCACTATCGAAAGGGCCCACCAATCACTCCAAAAAAGACCCCCGCCCAGATCACACCCACACCAATGATTGCCAGAATCCTTAACTTCCGAGACAGAGAAGTCGTCCTGCAAAACTCTAGAGAAGGGGACGAGATAATACAGAGTAGCTCGAAGATTACCATCTATCCATACTATACACCAACAGTCCAAAGAGCCAGTAACTCGTACGCAAGACAGACAGCTAAACCTAAAATACATGCCTCGGTATCCTGCAAGACTCAAAATCCTCTACAAAGGAAAAGACAATTCTTAAAGAGCCCAGGGGCGGCTTCCATGTGGATGGACCACAAAAACCTGTCTAGGAAAAGCGACTAGGATCCATGACAAAAAAGATGCAAAAGGCTATTCACAACAACCAGGAGATTGGGGCCACAGGTCTCGATATGAGTGCTAATAAAATCAGATAAACAAATGTCACCAAATCCATTAGAAACGCCTAACTCTTTGGTGGGAACCAAACAAGACTACCCGGCTAACCAGACTCCCCCTACTATTCAAAGATTATGTCATTGCCGCCATTACGCTTTACTGCCACCGGCGGGGGCGGAGCCCAGCTACTCACGATTGGTTTTCACCACTTGCCCCCAAGTTAATAAAGGTCTCCAGCATGTTGCTGGCCACTACGCCTGGTACACAATGGCTGGACCAAGCCTTGTAGGTACCAGATTGCCTGAACAACCTGTCGTTTTTGGGCACCATGTTCAAGTTCTGGATTTGGTTTTGTTGTTCTTATATGTTATCCATATGGAGCAACACCTGGGGAGTTCCCATCTGGCAGGAGGGACAGGTGTTTAAATTGTTGATCTGGGGCATCTGCAATGTATATGGTGACACAGGACTCTGGCAGGTTCTGTATCACACTGTCGAAGGGCTATTGGAAACAGGACAACCGTGCTACTCCGGGGGTACAGTTATACAGGCCATGGGAGGGCCAACCAATACACAACATAATGTCCACTGCCATAAGAATAATGTCCTGGAATGTGCAGGGCCTTGGAGACACACCTACTCCCGGAGGGACAAGAGGCACTACTATCCCACTGGGGAGGGATGTGGTACAGTGCCACTTACTCTAAGTTTGCCAGAGGAGTGCTTACCTGGATTGACGGCACACTACCCTTCCAATTTTTAGGCATAGAAAGTGACAGGGGGAAGAGGTACCTGATTGTAAGAGGATATATCGAAAATAGAGAGATCTGTATAAACTGATACTTTCTGAGCCACAAGATTCCGGAGCACGTACATACCCTAAGTAAACTGGTAACAGCAAGGAGCGATGGCCTGGTCCGGTGGGGCGGAGATTTTAACAGTATACGAAACCCTGCACGGGATCGATCGACCCCTCTGACTAGCAATCTCTCCCCAGCCTCTACCACACTGAACATGATGCTAACACACCTCAACCTAGTTGATGTCTGGAGGGAAATACACCCAAACACCAGGGGTTACTCATACTACTCTTCCACTCACAAACTGTACACACGAGTCGACTATTATATTGTGGGGTCAATATAGCTCCCAGAGATCATTAGCACGGAATACATGGGCCGCACAATATCGGACAACTCCCCCTTGGTGATTAAGTGGTGCCTCGAATACCCTAGACTTCCTATCCTGACATGGCGCCTACCTGTCGGGGCACTAACTGATGTAGCTTTCAACAGGTCTCTATCAGACTTCCTAATCAGCTTCCTTGAGAATAATGTGGGAAGTGTGAGGAGTTCTGGCACCATATGGGAAGCCATGAAGGTAGTTACCAGAGGTGAGGTTATAGCTAGGGCTGGGGGTATCCGTCTGGCACTATGTGAGACCTTGGAATCCACGGAAGAGGAAATTAAAACGCTAGAGACTCAACACCCAGGCCTGCAGTCCACATAAGAGAAACTGAGAGGCACGATCTAGGTGCAACTATGCCTGGCAGAAACTGTCCAAATTAGATTACACTGCCCAGAATGACCTAGCGCATACGGGAAGGGATAAACCCGGGAGACTACTAGTATGCTGTGCAGACGTGAGCACCACAGACCACCATGTCTCTATGATGAATGAGATCCCAACAGGCGATTAACGAGATTTTTACCTCCTTCTATACACAATTGTATAAGCACAATGCTCCAGGTCCCACAAATGATATGGATAAGGTGTTCTCCCAGATACGCCTCCCGAAGCTCTCAGACAGTAACAAGCTTCCCTGGACCTACCCATTTCGGTCGAGGAATTGAATGAAGCAATAACTTCCTTACCAACTGTGGTAAGTAGGGAAAAGGTAAGAAGGGAAAAGGAGTGATAAGAAGGAGGATACTGCGTCCCACCCGTCGGTGTCCCACTTCCACTCCCCGAGGACCTCCCATCCAGGTAAATCTCCCTAAATGGTCCACCCCCAGGAACTGGATCCAATAGCGATGGCTGTGTCCTGGCCACCTGGATGACAGACCCCCGGGGACCAGTCAGAAAGACACCTTCAGGTTTCTCACAATACACACCAAAACGTACTAGTACACCCACCCAGAAAATATTTCTACAGCCAATATACAGGGCCCAGTGATTAGTAGCGACATCAGAGCGAAAGGTTTGAGCTCAATTCGAAAGTCAGGAAGTGTCACTCACCACCCATGCTGGCCATGTTTCAGGAGCAGGCCTTGGGGAGACGCCTTAATAGAAGCCTGGAACCTATACACCAGGTGGCACCTGCAGCGGCATGTGGGGTGGCGTTTCCTCGCTGGTGCCGGGCGCCATCTTTGGGACACGGCACATGCATGGATCGCACAGGACATCCGCAGGGCACAATATGTTAGCATTCCCTAGGCAACTGACAACAAGCCTCTCTTTTGTGCCAGGCCCATAAGAGACGCTCCCGAGTGCCACTCGGCACTCCTCCATGTCCTTCTCGTGCTCGCTCCTGTTTTTTGCCCTTTCCTCATCTCCCATTCTGTGCAGCTCCTGGTTCTTGGATCTCCTCGTTTGTCCTTTGAGGGTTCCCTTTCTTGCCCTTGCCTATCTCCTCCTTCTTCTACTACTGCTCTAGTTTACCTCTGCTCTTGCTCTGCTGTTGATACTAGTTTGGCCCACCTTACTCAAACCTTTGCTGGTGCCATTCCATCGGCATGCTCTGCTTTTTGGCTCACTCTGATCCTTATTCATGACCTGTCCTGGAGCTGCTGTACTAGAATCAACCATCTTGATTTCAGCACCTCTGAGGCACTGTTCCTGTGGCATAGGGAGACCGGTCCAGAGCTTCCCCCTGTGTCAACCCTTTGCACGTGGTGGCACATCGGTTGACGGCATCATGGCGCAACCTCGCTCTTCTTCTATAAGGATATCAGGTACAAGGCGCCAGCGTAGCATGCTAGTTGATAGGAAATTAACATACTGGTAGTCTTGTTTGTAGGGGGAGTGATCATAACAATAGACCAATTGCGGGAGGAGGGTACTATCAATAGCCTAACATTATGTATGTAATATAGGCAGAAACAGACTCAAGGAACACTTCCCTAGCTTTACCTCTGAACCCAAATCCACCAACATTGTTAATTTCCTGATAACAGGCAGTGAGAGAAGGCATCTGGTGTCACAGCTATATAAGATGATGCAGAATCCCTAAGTAATAGAGACAACTCAGGCTAAACTGAGATAGTAGATGGTTCTGAAAAAAACCTTGACAGAGTGGAAACAAGCCTATACACAAACTCATACGATATCCCTTAGCTACACTCATAGGTAGATTCACTTCAAATATCTCCACCAAACACACAATGCCCCATCTAAGCTACATTCTTATAGCCCGGAGGTCAAACATGAATGCATTAGGTGTAGGAAGGTCAAGCCGATTTCAGGCATTTAGCACGGCAATGTAATGAAATAAAAAGCTTCTGGTGTTAAGTCACAAATGTATCTGAAATAATGGACCAAGAAATATCACTCGATCCTAATGTCTGGTTGATGGTGCCGTTCAGAAAGAAAACAAACTAAACTTATGAATGTATGCTCTATTGTTGCTAGATGTTGTCCTGCCATACAATGGGGTGGTAAGCAGCCTCCAAGGGCATGCCTGTGGTGCAAAGACTTACAATATTGTCAAGGTCAGACGGAAAGATGTGTCATACTGTGCCCATCAGGCAGTAGACCTAAGCACATCTGGACTTGTCCTAGCGGAAAACGATAGCAGCAGGGACTTGCAATCTGATGCAGGTCAACCCTGTAACAATAAGGAAAAGGAAAGCCCTGTTTATTTATTAAGATGTGTATTTAGATTTGGTTATTTGAACTGTTATATGTGATTTCATTGTTGGGAAAAAAAACATTGAGGGATACCCACTAAACACTTTTGCCAACATATTTTAGGACTGGTGCAATTATATCAACAAACTCCAGTAGCAGAATATTTGGGGAAAGTGTTGGATAGTGAGCTAAAACAAGTATTGAGTGCCCCTCAATGTTTTTTTCAGCCATTAAATCGCTGGATACCATTTGAACATGGATACATTGCTGGATGTCTATTTAAATGTAGGGCAGACAAAGTCAAAGGAAGTCAGGGTAGTAATAATCCTTTGCCCATCTTTGCCTCAAGGGTAGTATATTGTATACGCAAGCACAAATGTTTTGGTTGCTGTTCAGTAAGCTGAATTTCTGTATGCAAAATGATAACTTAAGATTAATAGAAAAAGTTGGGTTATTCGTAAATTGCCATGCCCAGGAGGTAAGACACCTGAGTTTTATAAGGAATTTATAGGAAATAATGGCACCAGTGTTAGTGTTGCTTGAAGTACAAACAGAGGCACATGAAGCGAGGATGTTGCATACCTAGTTATCAATGGCACATATATACTGAAATCAAGTAAAGAACAATGATTCTCATATAGACCCTTCCTATTATAAGATTGAATACAAACATACAGGGCGCAACTAATACATGTATATCAATCTGGATTCCTCCTGAGACGGTCTATGCACATAAACAACCGATGGCTACTAACCACAATGGTGATGCCCAATCCAGAATTTCCAGAGGAAAATACAATTGCTGCTATTTTTTGATGTAGAAAAGGCTTTTGATTTATTTGACTGGCTATACATGAATGAGACATTCAAAAGATTTGGCTGTGGACAAGCACTTATTCACTGGGTTGCACTACTATATGCCTCGCCATGTGCTAGGGTAATTCCTAACTCAGACATATATCAGAAGACATATCTTTGCAAAGGGGAACCAGGAAAGGTTGCCATTATCGCTGCTAATTTTCATGTTAGAAATAGACCCTTTAGCGTTATTGATGAGGCAGAAACATATATAGAGGGGGCTCATGACAAAGATGAGAAAATTAATATATCGCTTTATGCTGATGAGTTGGTGATATATATGTAAATGATGCAGATAAAACACTACAGCCAATAATAACCGACATAACAATGTATGTGTGGTATGCCTAACTGTGTATAAACTGGTTGAGGTTTTCAAAATATGTCCATTAACTAAATCAGCCAGGCTTACTACAATACATAAAGGGATTAAGTAGTCCCCAGACACAGTGAGGTATCTTGATTTTAATATCGCAGCAAACCCTATTATGTTTAAATTAAAATCAAAGCCACTTGTGGAATATCTACAAGGCAGGATAGTGTGATGAATCCTGCAGTCTCATCAGCAAACTCCAGCCTAAAGTCTCCTCCCATGTGGCATGGGGACGGCAGCCTCTACCTGATCCTAACCCTTGGGGTGGTGTCAGGAGGGAGGATCACATGGAAGGAGACAGCTATCAAGGGGAAGTGGTGACTTCGCTAGGAGAGAGGCAATATTCATCTTCTTCTGAGCATGAAAGTCAAATAACATCTAAATATCTAATGGCATTTTATCAATGTGCAAGTCCCTCCCCCACTCCAAGAACACGTTAGGGGAAATAATCTGGACAGATCAATGTTGATGTTTCAGGGGTTCAAGAACTAAAAGTGAAACCTTTGAATTATTATTACAATGTTAAAGCACAAAACCTTTTCACAATCTATCCTGTTTAACCATAATGCAAATGGTACTGGGACGAGGAAGAAGGGCCCAGAGGCAATGAAGATTCAAAGTACTGTTGAACAAAAGGTGTGGTCTAGTTGTTCTAGACCTAGGCACCTGAAAGGGATATTTAAAATCCCAAGATGAGGCCCAGAGAAGGTGAGAGCGGAAGGAGATGAAGGCGAAGTTGAATGCTGTGCAGGAGTTGTAGCGGATTAAGCTGAAGCGACCCGTGGTGCCAGAGCAGCCCCGGGAAGAACAACGCCAGGAGAACCGGTCACAAAGCATGAAGGCCCAGCAGATTGCAAAGTGCGCACAGCGGGAAGCAGCGTGTCAAGAAGAGGCCCAGCCGAAGAGGAGACATGCTTCCAGTTCAGCATACGGCATGTCGTGAGAGAGAGGTCGCGGACGATCAACAGAGCTGTCAGAGCTCCTGGAGATCAACGCGCTACTCAATGAAGGTACGCGGTTGCAGGAGAGAAGGTGGACGCGAGATCGAAGACCCGCTGCAAAACCGGAGCGCGAGACAGAGCTGCAGAATACAACCGATGAGTTGGCTAAATGTGAATGCTGACCCCTGGGGCGTTCTGTAAAGAATAATGGTTTTGAATACTAAACTGTTAAAAAAAAGAAAAAAAGCAGAAGCTACAACGTTTTGAATAGCAAACAATTAAGGAAGGAAAGTTGAAATGCAATAAGTCTGAATACTTAATGAAAGAAAGCAGAAACATTCTAATAGTAACTACCACACAATTAAAAAAATGGCAAGAACGTGAATTTCCCTTATGGGAAATTACAAGTGGGGAAAGCTTATAATCAGCATTACCAACAGCCACGAGGCTGTGAGAAAGATACAATAAACCAACAAAGGTATACATCCCCTTTCAAGAGACACAGATTGGGGAAAGCTTGTATTTCGCATGGCCAAGAGACTGGGAATCCATACAGAGGCGACCAGGGTGCAACTCTCTCTTTTTGGGATATCAACTGGGGGACAATTGTAACCCAAACTGCCAACAGTCCAAAGGTTGTCAAGAAGCATTTAAGACACTCTTAGAAAATAGCTCTTCTATAATAAGTTATCGATTTGGGAAAAACTGGAACACACATTACAAAGAATCAAGAGATTCTAAGAAAAGACAGTTATTGTTCAGCCTTACTTCCAAGAGAGATTGGTGTGGAGATTCTTGGAATCAATATTGTCATCAAAACTGAAAGTAGTTGTAGGAGTGTTCTTCCTGGCAGGCGAGTATACCAGGAAAGAGTCAATACCAGTTAGCCCTAACAGGAGAGTATACCTGGAAATAAGAAGATGGCTTAATTAACTATATCTATGTTGAAATGGTGTGGGGAAAAGAACTTTGTTGCAGTGAAGAACTATTAATCTGATCTTTTGTTTGATTAACTGGGCTATCCTGACAACAGTAGTTTATTTGAAGGTGTGCCAAGAAATGTTGTTCTGCTATCCTGACAAAAGTGGTTCATTTGAAGAAGGTGAAATAAGTTACTACTTGATTTTGTGCTGTGTAAGGAACTCATGCTGGCAACAGTAAAGACAGACACAAGTGATCATACTTCAATTTTGTTAAAAAAACATATCGGTAAATTGGAAAAACGCCTAATCTAAACCTAAATCTAAGATGGGAGCAAGCTTCGACCATCAATAATAATAAGGCAGTCCTAGTGGTGTCTTTGTCAAAATAAAAGGGCCTATACTAAAAAATCTATTGCCAATCCTTACGCTAAATACAAAAAGTGTGGGATAATGTTCATAAGAAAGAAGGAAGTGTTTACAAATAATAAGTCACTTGGGGTCTCCTTTCCACACGTTTTCAGCACGGGATAAGGTAGGATTTTGGAGCACATCACATGCTCGAGCTTTCCCAGCACGAACTAACAGTTCCGCTCTCAGCAATCAGGGCCTTCGGTGGGTGAAGTTCCTTTTCTACAAAAAGTCTCTTGCCGCTGTGGGCCTGATGTTTTCAAAATAATAAACAAAAGTTATTTTCTGCTTGCACGTTGGGTGATGCCTTTCACCCTTGGATCCCCCTCTTCCGGATGCAGATCCCTAGAAAGTTTCTTAACGATACCAGGACCTCCAATAGGTATGTTTTCTTGCTTTCGAGGGCCTGGTCGGTTCAAAGTAAAAGTTTCAACAAAAAGTTCCAGAGTTCTTCTCTGGTTTTATTTCGCTGACAGTTCTTCACCCATGGGTTCCCCCTCTTCCGGACTCAGACCACTCTCGAAGGATCACTTTTCTTTGTCTGGTGCCACTCTGGCATAGCAGGCATTCAAAAGGCTTTCCCTCTTGCACTTGGCTTTGTTGCATTCATGGGTCGAAGGGTGTTCGCTTCTCACCCTTGGATCCCCCTCTTTCGGGCTCAGATCCGACTCCACTGTTCACCTCCCTCGATCGGGTTCACTATGGCTTTCAATGCAATTTCTTTGTGATCTTAGCAAATCTTAATATCTTTTTATACACTTCATTGTGGACATCCCTCGGGCCGGGTTCACTTCTGTCAACACTATTTTGGGACTTTAGACTTCGCCCTGCCCCTTCTTTATCGGCATCCCTCTTTCGGGTTCACTCTTGCCAATCTTGTCAATCGTGCCTTACTCAATCAACTCTTACGATGCAGGATTTCCCTTAGCTTCACAATCATCTGTCGGTCAAAGACTTTCGACTGTACAGAGGATTTTACAAGACCCCTGTATGACCACTTTGACCCCCTTCTCTCCTTTCCCAAGGCCTTCTGGTTATGGTAGTTTAAACAATCGGGTAATCGCCCAGAGCTTCCTGAGTGAACACCCACGTGGTGCTGGACTCCTCTGTTGCTGGCTTTCCCCCTTTTGCATCAATCACTTTTTATGCTTTCACAGTTCAATTAGATGTTTGCTACTTTTCTTTCAACACTGTTGGGTTTCTTATCGACTCTCCCCTCGACTCACCAGCTTTGATGAACCACTTAGCTTTCTTTCTCTTTGGAGTAAAAGTTGGTACCACGGAGACAAGCGTCTCTCCCCAGCTTGGTTATCAGCGGAGGAGTGTCTTATGTACCGTTGACATCTGCTGCAACACATGCTGGCTAATGTTTGCAGTCTTATGATTCCTTCTGCAGAGGTTTCACAGGCCTTGGTCGACAAGGGCAAGGTCGTGTCGCTCCTTGTCACCCTCTCGGTATGCACCGGCTTTCTCCTTGTCTTGAACGGCTGTGCGGAGTTAACTCTCACGGTGTGCGGTCTGACTGGCTCGTATTATGCTCCACCTTTTATCCTGGTGGGGAAGAGAAAGGGCTGCGTGCGATTCTGGTCAATTGCCCGACTTTGCCTGACCCTGGTGTTGCGACATGTCAGGTAAATGGCTCGAGTATTAGTCCATCGTCCTTCGTAATATGCGGTTCCCGTCGAAAAAGGGGGGGTAAAGTGTTTGTGTATCCTACGTGGAAAGTTGGGGAAAAGTTGTCATAAGAAGCGGGATACCGCGCTCAGCCATCCGTGTCCCACTTCCAACCCTCGAGGACACCCCATCCAGGTGATCCTCCTTCACTGGTCCAACCCCAGGAACTGGATCCAATAGCGATGGCCGTGCCCTGGCCACCTAGATGGCAGATCCCTCAGGGAATAGTCAGGGGACTAGTCAGGGAGACACCTTCAGGTTTCTCACAGTTCTGAAAGAAGGATATTTACGTTTCGAAGAAGGATATTGTGGAAAACCTCTGTTTTGAATTGTGAACAAACACGTGTGGAAAAGACATTTGCCGTGCCTCGGGGAGAGAGACAGAGGTTGAAAGAGACTTTGTGTTGCCTTAAAAGGGACTTTGTTAAAACAAAACCGTGCTCAACGTATTTCTGAACTGATCCAGAGGAAGGGAGTACAACCATGTTTACAAGGAGTGCTTTCAGGAACTTTTGATTTGAGGAACTGTGTTTTGTTGAACTAAAGTTAGTCACATTTCCCCTGTGTGTATTAGTGTGAGGTGCAGAGAGACGTTTTGGACATTAGGTCATGTTTCTTTAGTCTTAGTGTGCTAGGCATGGACCTCCTTATTAGGATAGGGAAAGCTAGGTGTTTATTCAACCCTTTTTCCTTTAATAAATGGCAAACCTTGAGGAAATGTTAACTTTGTGTGTGTTTCACATTTCTGACCCCTCACAATAGCCAGATGGACTTAATTCCCTTTGCCTGGAAGGGTGGTGATAATTAAAACGCTAGTGCTGCATACATTTATTTTATTGTTATTATTAATTTTTATATCTATGCCCAAGGTTAATCCACTACAGAGCACCTGGTGGGACTGGAAAGGTCTTGGAATAATAGAGATGCTTGCTTATTTTCTCCCTGTGCCCTTCAAGAAGATATAACAGAGAAACAGTGGATGGAAATCTGCTAATTTACATGCAATATCAGAGTGAGCCCTACTCTATGGCTAATATATTATAAGTATATGCACTGCAAGCACTATACTCCCAAAAGGTTGCATTCGATGGTCTCATCCAGGATGGACCCATTTCCTGATTGCAGAGAATGGCAGGCCGATTAGTATCATTTGGCATGAACCTGTAGGCTGATTAGAGCATTCTGGTTAGCGATACGAGGGAAACCTAGTGATATAGTAGATCAATATGTGCCTTCGAATTCAATATGTTGCTGGCTTGGAGTTTTTATAGGTGAGCGTCTTGAATATCAAGTTCATCCGGATGGCGTTGTTACTGGCCAAACTCAAGATATCTCTGAAATGGTTTAATATAGAAGCTCCTAAACAAAGTGAATGGTTTGCAGATATGATGAATGTACATGAGCTGGAAGAAGATGTATCTAAAACATGTAACCCGATAAGTAAACCAAAATATATATATGGCACTAATACAGGGAATAACTTCACACACTAAGAAGTATGGATGAACCGAGGGAGGGAAACTTGCAGCAACGTAGATTTGAAAAAAGTGGTAGAAACGTAAACTGTGATGTCATGTGCCCCCAGTTTCTCAATATATAGGATAAGACTTGACGAGAGTTTTTAAGAGAGTAAAAGAGTTGTTATGGTTTGGGATGTTATTTTGAGAACCACTGATGTTTTAATGGATGAATGAAAAAGAATGAGCACAACATATAAAGATATGCTGTTGCATGTTTTTGAACATATGATGCAATAATTGTACAAGAGCTTAATAAAAAACAGTTGTTAAAGAAAAAACCATCAGGCCATGGACAGATCTGCCAGGTGACCTAATAAAGGGTTATGGAAACCCTAAAGACTGCAAGAAGGGTTTGGGAAGCCCTAGAAGTCCACAGTGACAAGGTTCAGGAACGCTTGGAAACCTCCATCAAAGGACTAAGGGAGACCTGTTCCAGGACATATCAGAACATTTGTTTGAACACTTCACTTCTGCGAGTAAAACGTTCTTTTGGTTAAGTTCCCAAAATGTTATACAGACCCGGATATCCATCATGAATCATTTGTCTACTTCCCCTAATAAATTCTTTTTTTTAAGCGAGAAGCATGGACTTTCTGGTCTTTTGGTCCCCGACACACATGACACTACAAAATTGATAACATTCTTTACCCGACATTTGCAAAGAATGGGCAGCTGCTGACTAGCCAATGGATTTATTAGAGATGTATTCCAATGCATTGGCACAAGCTCTCCATAAAATTCCAGAAAAACAATTCTTGGAGGAGAAAATCGGGAGCCTTTGCAGAAATAAGTTTGAGCCATCTGCATTGTGCAGAAATATTAAAACCACACAAACCGAAGGGCTAGTTTAAAGCACAGACTATTGAAATACATTCAGTATTTTATACATGTATATCTTTTTTGTACATCTGGTTTCAATAAAACCTTTATACATACAATTTCATACATAACATTTAAAATACATCCATTAAAATGTAAACATACATTTTATTAGACACTTGTTGGATCCCCTAACTCAATGTCGATTCTCTAATTCATTATCACAAGGTTCTAAAATGTTGAGTTCTTGATACAAAAAGAGAGGGCAAGATTGAGAAGAAATTGATTGTTGATGTCACCCAGCATTACAGTTATTCACAATAGCAAAGTGACAAATTAACATTGACCTCCTAGTACCATTTTGGTTCTCCCAATAATCGATAGGTCGCTTTTATAAAATGGATAGTTGCAATGTACACTGACTGATTATTATTATCCATTTACTATTCTACACCACAGTGAATCACAATCTACAATCCAAACATGGGTAATAGAAATCGGCTTAGAAATTGGTTATGGACATGCCTGGTACCTCTGCAGTTAAAAAAACAAGTGGGTCCTTGTTTCTTACATAGACAGACCTGTTGTTCATTGATAATCCCCTTTCTAGGTTCCCTTAAGTCCAATGTTCAATGCATTTAAAATTTGAAATATTTATTTCTTTTTTTAACATCAAGTGCCCGATTCATGGAATTATTTGCGTGAGAAATGCAGATTTGCGCGCATTTCTGCCCAAAAATACCTGTTTGAAGTATGGGGATTTTCGGGCAGAAAGGCGCGCAAATCTGTGTTTCTCACGCAAATAATTCCATGAATCAGGCAGTAAATGTTATCATCTTTCTATTACAAAGGACATACTGCAAATTTAACAAGACTTGCAGACATTCACAACTGTAAAGACGTTTTTCTGAAAAACGATCTACGTTCCGAAAATACTATTCATTGGCAAATTGTACATTTATATTGTTCACTGACAGGAAACTATGAAAATTCATTTGGGAAAACAAGACTATTTAACAACAGTTTCTAAACCTATGCACGTTAAAAAAAAAACAACACATTCAATAAAAATGTTTGGAATACTGTAAAATGTCTATCAATAATTGTATTTACCCGATGTAAGCATATGCTATGCTCAAGCTATACATACCTCGCGTAACAGACAACTTCGATATTCTGTATTGTATCTTTCACGCTCAAACAAATTACATCTTCAGTATCCTGGATTTGATCTTCCCAACTTGTGCTTCGCTTAAGGGTGTCACCTGCTTTCTAATAACAATTAAATAACATTAGCACATTTATTAAGAGATAGAACGTAATATGTTTTAGGTTGTAGACTAACAAAGCAATTGTAGGCCGTAATTGGAAAAATCGTAGGCCAACACCATCTTTATGACTTTCAACATGGTAGACTATTCTTTGCAGAAAAAACGGTCTGCCTCTCCATCAAAGAACATTTGTTCAAAAGAAACGTTTTTTAAAACTCATTATCTTACATTAAAACATTTTATACCAAAATCAAAGTGTGCTATATTTAGATTTGTAATTCAGTTTCTATTAATTGTACAATATTTTACAACACACATTGTCAATGCTCCCATATGCCTTTTATTGCTACCCTTTCATATTTGTTTCTTTGAATGACTTAAATCTGTGCCAACTATTTCAATGGACAAAGGTCACCCTGTGCTATTCTTAAACATTTTGTAACATGACTGGCGGTAATCCCTGTAACAAGTGCAACCCTTACCCCACTACATTTTCTATCTCCTGCTGATTTTTAGGTTATAAGTTACTGCAGCTACTTTAAACACCAAATTCTCACATTATTCTGTATGCCACTTGCTTTGATATGGCTGCTCTGAATGCTTCTTCTGCCTTCTCCCAAATCTTTGGACAGCCCCAAACAGGTACAATCAAAAGGGAAGAGTATTTCTGAATCTGAAAACTCGCTACAAAACACATCCACATCTACTCTTAGCACTTGAAGCTTTCAACATTGTGGTCACACAGTCAATGTCTTGGTTCACTGATACGTACACTTTGAATGTGTCAGTTAGAGAGATTTATGTCTTTTTTCTGTTAAGTTTTTATTATTTTATGGTGCCTAGTTACTCGTAATCCAAATGTCTTATTGTCAACCTCTCTATTGCATTTCATTTATATTTTCCCGTACTGTCTTAATGTCATATCATCTGTTATCATCACCATGTTTCCACCCCCTTTCCTAGATACATGTTATCTTTTTAAGCAGATCTGCAATCACATAGAATATTTATTTCCGACCTTTGGTGTTTTTGTATGTATTCAATCAGACCACAAATATATGTGTTTCAACTTCACTGCCCAAAGTGTAATCTCAAGTTACTTATGAATTTCTTGGCATCTGCACATTGCATGTTTTTCTCAATTTTTGTGTAATATATTTACCATTGCCATCTATCTGCCATCTGGTCAGTTCTCCTCCTTCCTCTCTGAGTGGGCGGACCTCTGCTCTTATCTGACCCATGAAGCGTGCCTCAGTTGAGGTTTTCGCCGCCACTTGCTCACCCCTCCTCCCCCTTTGGCTAACTCACACCCTGACACAGCCCTTTCTATGCTCCACTCTGCTATATCAGATACTCTTGATGTTCTTGCCCCTGTCACGATGATCCGCTTGAAGCCCAAAGCCAAGTGCAACTCTTGGTACGACTCAGACCACGTCACCCTTAAACGCAAATGCAGGGTGGCTGAGAGAAAAGGGCGTGCTTCCTCTACATCCTCTGACAAACTGGCCGGCCGCCAGCTCCAAAGGCAATACCGGCTCTCTGTCCGCACCAAGAAGAGAGGCCTCATACAAGCCTGCGTTTCTGCGGCATCCAACAACGCGGCAAACTCTTTAAAATCTGCAAGGAGCTGGCCAATCCTGCTGCAGTCTCTACCTCTCCTGTCCCCTCTCAAGCCCTCTACACAGCTCTGGCTTCTCATTTCATCTAAAAAACTCAAGACATCCTGTCCTCTCTTTTTTCCTCCTCCTCTCTCTACTCCCCACTCTTCCTCTGGCCCTTCTGTGGCCACCTCTCCTCCCTCCTTCCTGCCTTTCCCCTGTCCTCCCGAGACAAGGTTTCTAGACAAGTCCGATCTATAAAAAAAGACTCGTCAAAATAGGTTCTCCCCTGTTCCTCTAAAATCATCAAGGACCACATGGACACCCTGGCTTCTGCGTTGGCTGACTTCTGCAACCACTCCTTCGCCACTGGAGTTTTCCCTGCCTCCCTGAAGCACTCCTTTGTGCACCCTCCTCTTAGGAAACCCTCACCCGACCCCTCCTACTCGGCTAACTACCACCCAATCTCCATCACCCCTTCCCTTGGCAAACTCCTGGAAAAGCTGGCCATCTCCCAGCTTAATCTTCACACTGAATTGTTTGGTTGTCTCCATCTCCATGACCATCAGTCTGGCTTCAGAGCTGCCTGAAGCACGGAAAATGCTCTCCTGAACATCCGTGAAGACCTGCTCTCCACCCTTGATTCCAACACCCCCTGTGTCCTCATCTTACTTGATCTCTCTTCTGCCTTTGACACGGTTAACCATGCCATCCTGCTCAACCGTCTCCGTGATAACCTGGGTATCACCTATCAGGCCCTGGCTTGGCTGACCTCTTTCCTCTCCGATCGACCCTCCCAGGTCCAACCTGGGTCGTTCATTTCCTATCTTGCCCCAACTTTCAGTGCTATGCGAATGACACTCAGCTTATTTTCAGGATCCCTTCTGGCACTTCTTCTCCTTCTCTCATCTACGACTGTCCGCTATCCAGGAGTGGTGTGCCACCAATGATCTCTGCCTTAATGCCAGTAAGACTGAGATTCTCATCGGCATACCTGCTCCATCCTTTCCCGTTGCTCTCTGGCCAAACTCTCTTGGCCCTCTTCCTGCTCCCACCTGTGAGGCTAAAAACCTCAGAATCATCTTCAACTCCACACTCTCTTTCTCTCCTCGCATCTCTGACGTCTCTAAGAAGTCACACTACCAGCTACACCTCCTCAGAGGTATTCCTCCTTTACGCTCCTTCCCCCAGAAGCTCACTCTCTACAGAGCTATGGTTCTCTCTAGGCTCGACTACTGACACAGCCTCTTTCTACTATCCGTCCTCTGCAACTCATCCAAAACAGGACTGCAAGACTTGTCCTTGGCTGCAAGCCCAGGAATCTTATCTCTACAGGACTGAAATCTCTGCACTGGCTCCCAGTGGCTGCGAGGATTAAGTTCAAAACCCTCTGCATTGTCCACAAGGCCTTCTGGGGCTTGGGACCTCAATACCTTCAACTCTCTCTTCCTAAGTATCTTCCTTCTCAAGCTCTTCACTCATCCGCCTCCAACTCCCTCATGGTCAATCGCTTCTCCAAGCAACAAGTTGGTGGTAGATCTCTTTCTTCGGCTGGGGCCTCCCTGTGGAACGGCCCCCTGCATCCCTGAAACTTGAGGAGAACCATCTCCGGTTCCAGAAGCACATCAAGACCTTCCTCTTTGCTTCTGCTTTCTCTCCTCCTCTCCCCTGCTGAACTCCTGACTGAAAACTGCACTGGTTACCTGGCTACCCTCTGATCTCGGGACCCGGTCCCCCTACCCCGCCAGTTGCACGCCTGCAGTGCCTCCCGGGCAACCCCTGCACTTGGGGGCTATTTCTGTATCCCTACAGTCCCTTACTAGCTCTTGACACAAGCTGGCCACACTTTTTACCTATTTTTTTATTTTATTTATTTATTCTTTACTGTTGAGCCTATGTTTTGCACTCCCCACCCTCTCGTTGCCCCCCCCCGCACTTTTCCCTTTTCCCCTTCGCCAGCACTTACGCGATCTCAATGTCACCTGGCCTAGTAAGATCAATGTCTTTGTCTTCCCTCTGTTCCCCCTCCCTTGCCTCGTCGCGCCTTGAAACACTTGTGTATATGTGCGTTATAAATGGCATGTGATATCATTTTATTCTGATATCACTGCTCTCCACCCTCCCACGTTTCTATTCAGTAATAAGAGCTTGTTTCACGTCTAAATAAGGAGTGTTCATCCCTTCCCATCAATCCAATTTCTCCAGTGATGGTGCAAAAGTAGTTCCTAACCTAGATGAAGAGGAATTGTTCTCCCTGCCCTCTGATTATGTAAAAACATATCTTACTTTTAAGGACAATTAGCCACCCCTGCTGTTGGTTCCATGACTAGTATTGCTTTGAATTGGAACCCTGCGGGACATTCCAACACTGCCATTCTAACAAATATTGCACTCTGCCCCTTCTGCCAATGGCGGGAGAAAGTCGTTCTGGGAGTACTGTATATGGTCTTGTATGCTAATTAGAAGAAAACGATGGGCAGGGCAGTCAATCCAGTCACATATTAAATACACTAATTATACCATAGTCCACAGACGCAGGCAGTTAGTCTGTGTGCTCACATGTGGAGGAATAGCAAGGTGGGGAGCAATAGGCCTCTGATATATAAAAGTCAAAATCCTATGGCATGGCTCAGCAAGGGCATCTAGTTCCACTGCTTGTGCTAGGAGTTTGACCGCTCCAAAAATCTATGCCAGGCAAATACGTCTCCATTCTAGGCCCTGTTGGTACCACCACTGGTAAGATATCAAGGAATAATTGCTAATTTCTATTAAAAAAACAATTTTCCTGGTGTCAATGACGTCTTCAAACCTAAACGGCAGCACCTGACAAAATACCCTTCTATATTCATTCCACGGTTTAACCAAAGACAACTATGTGCTTGATACAAATTGGCCCTTGCTAAACCAGGCAAGGTATGGCAAAAAGAGCCAGCCAGGTTGGGGAGGTACTGGTGACTTACTAATATGAGTAAAACAAATAAGTGTCAAGGGACTGCAAGTAGCATTGAAGAAATACCTCAACATCATTCATTGATTATTACAAGTGGGTAAAGACAATGAACGTGTTTTGGTGATAATTGCACATCAATTTAAAATTAAAATAAAAAACAAAACCATATAAATACAATTCACTTCCTTGCTGGGAAAGAAACATGTGTGCTAAATACAGTGAAAAACGATCTCTCACGATTTGTGAGGAGTGCATACTACATTTACAGCACAATGTTTCAGAATGTCAGACTTTAAGAAGATACAGCACCATTCAACTTTGGTGCAATCACACCAGTCACAGGTAAACCTGTCAAAATATTTTAAATAAACAGCTCTATAGAGATGTTTTAATGTGCTATAGCTGACAGAACCTATCACACACAATTATTTCCACGGAAAACCAAGAAAAGGAAGAATAAAACAAAATAAATCCATATTTTATCCATTAAGATAGCTCAGCCAGTTGTGCACTCATTGCTGCGATCTGTAGGTTGCAGGTTCGAATCCCAGCAAGGCCAACTCAGCCTTTCATCCTTTCGAGGTCTATAAAGGAGTACAGACTTCGGTTTGGTGATAATTGGGATACATATGTTCTATGTAGTGCTTGGCCAAAAGTGCTATATGAATAACCATTTAACCATAAGATTAGATATAGAATTTAGCATGGAGTCCTTGCCTCCCTGCACTGTTGTGTCATAACATTGGCATAGCATTAGGTAGTAATAGCTCCAGGAAATTAGGACTTTCATTAAAGATCAAAAGACAATTCTGCTATCGAACCTCAAAACACACAATGCAATTCATGTTTGCTTTACTGTGTAATTGGCTAGGTTTTTGTGTTTTCAACATTTAAATATTTACAGTAGAGATCAAATGGCCAGACCGTAGAAAAATGATGAAAGGGGTATTCTGTCACAATCCAGAAAGCTGCAGCATAGTTATGATATGATATGGCATTTATAACGCGCCTATACACATGTGTTTCAAGGCGCGACGAGGCAAGGGAGGGTAACAAAAGGATGACGGACAGCGATCCTACTAGGCCAAGTGTCATTCAGATTGCGCAAGTGCGTGGGAATGGGGCAGGGACAGTGCAATACATGGGAATAATAATAACAATAAGTGCCAGCAAGTGGCAAGTGCATGGGTAAGTGCAGACATCAGGTATCAAGAGGTGGAAGGGGGACGGTGGGGATACAGAAACAGTCCCAAATGTGGGGGTTGCCAGGTGGGCAGTGCAGGTGTGACGCTTAGCGGGGAGGGACCTGGGCCCGCGATCAGAGGGTGTCCAGGTAGCCAGTGCTGTACCGGTTACAGCCAGAAGGTCAGCAGATGAGAGGCGAAGAAAAAGCAGAAGCAAAGAGAAAGGTTTTGAGGTGCTTCCGGAACCGGAGATGGTTCTCCTCAAGTTTAATGGAGGCAGGGAGGCTGTTCCCCTGGGATGCCCCAGCCGAAGAAAGATCTACCACAAACTCTTTGCTTGGAGAAGCGACTGACCCCGAGGGAGTTGAAAGTGAATGAGCGAAGAGCTCGAGAAGGAAGATATTTGGGAAGAGAGAATTGAAGGTATTGAGGGCCAAGACCCCAGAAGCCTTGCGGACGATGCAAAGGGTTTTAAACTTAATCCTCGCAGCCACTGGTAGCCAGTGCAGAAATTTCAGTCCTGGAGAGATACGATCCCTGGGCTTGAGGCCAAGGACAAGTCTCGCAGTAGTGTTCTGGATAAGCTGCAGAGGGCAGAGATTAGAAGTAGGCAGATTTAAAAAGAGGCTGTTGCAATAGTCCAGCCTAGAGAGAACCATAGCTCTGGAGACAGTTGTCATGATCTCTGCTTCCAAAAGGTCAGGGTTTTCCCAACTCCCTTGGAAGCAGATCCATAACCCAGGTTCCGAGTGCCAACCAGTCCCAATTGGGACCTTTTGGACCCAGTCCTGGCGCCAGTGGCACCAGGCTCATAAATATGCCCAGTCCCAGCGCTGGAAGCGCCGGGCTCATAATGCTTGGGTGGACTTACCTTCAGCAGACCATGCTGCTTACTTGCCTGCCAGTTGAGCCTCTGATCCTCTTCTGTTTGGAACTACTTTTCCTGTTGGGTGGGGCTGGAGCCACTCCCTAAATATTGCAGGTTTCGGTGATCCGTAATCACAGTAACGGTGTGTCGGGCCCCCAGCAGATAATGCCGCCAAGCCTTAAAGGCAGACTTGATAGCCAGAAGTTCCTTGTCAGTAATCGTGTAATTGATTTCAGGAGGCGAGAATTTGCGGGACCAAAATGCCACGGGATGCAACTGATTGGTTACCGGGTCCTTTTGTGATAGAACTGCCCCCATGGCAAGGCTTGAAGCATCAGTTTCCACGATGTAGGGGAGTTCGGGGCGAGGGTGTTTTAAGATTGGTGCAGAGATAAATTTAGTCTTCAAATCCTGGAAAGCTTGTTCCGCCTCGGTAGACCATTCAAAACGTTTGTTTTTCTTTAACAAGGCAGTGATGGGCTGGACTATTCGAGAGAATTCGGGGATAAACCTGCGGTAAAAGTTAGCGAAGCCTAACATGCTTTGCACACCTTTTACGGAGGATGGTGATGGCCATTTGAGAACTGCATCGACCTTCTTTGAATCCATACGCACTCCGCCAGGTGATAATATGAATCCCAAGAATTCAACTTCAGTCACGTTGAAAACACATTTTTCCAACTTAGCGAAAAGTTTGTGTTGACGCAATCTTTCGAGGACCATTTTCACGTGTTTCCGATGTTCATATTCCGATGAAGAATAAACGAGGATGTCGTCAATGTAAACAACAACACATACATCTATGAGCTCTCTGAGGACATCGTTCATAAAATATTGAAAGGCGGCCGGGGCATTGCAAAGTCCGAAGGGCATGACCTGATATTCAAATAGCCCATACTTGGTGCGGAAGGCCGTCTTCCATTCATCGCCCTCTTTTACTCGTACCAAGTGGTAAGCTCCTCTAAGATCCAGCTTTGTATATATGCATGCTTTTCTGACTTGGTCCAGGAGTTCAGGGATCAAAGGTAACGGATATCTATTCTTAACGGTGATCTGGTTCAGGGAGCGATAATCGATACAAGTTCTAAGGTCTCCTTCCTTTTTTGGAACGAAGAACAAAGCTGAAGAAGCAGGGGACTTGGAAGGACGAATAAACCCATTTGCCAGGTATTGATCAAGGTATTGTCGAAGGTGAAGGTTCTCAGGCTCGGTGAGGGCATAAATTCTACTACAAGGAGGAGTAGATCCAGGTATCAGGTCTATCTGGCAGTCATAAGACCTATGAGGAGGTAGAGAGTTAGCCTGATCCTTCCGGAAAACATCTTGGTATTCTAGGTATTCGGGAGGTAACTGGGGAGTCTCTGAAGAAATTGCGGCCAGTGCAACACCAGGTGGAGGGTGACAAGTAGAGACACATTCTGGAAACTGGACCGTTCTTGCTCGCCAATCGATCAGAGGATTGTGTTTCTCTAACCAAGGTATTCCTAGAATAATCTGAAACTGAGGGGCCTTGATCACATCGAACACGATCTTCTCATGGTGTCCATCTTGACTTACTAGCGTCACCTCTTGAGTGGTATGCGTTACTGGCCCGGAGGCTATCTCCGTACAATCCACCGTAGTAATGACGTCCTTTACAGCCTTGGGACAAAGAGTTAGATTCATCCTCAAAACCATTTCATGATCCACATAATTGCCGATGGCACCGCTGTCGACGTAAGCTTCAATTGCATGTAATCGATCCGGATTATCAGGGCTAATGAGGACCATAGGTATCACGAAATGCGAGGTCACGGAACTGGTTTTCACGCTCGGCAAGAGGACCTCTATTCTTGTCGGGCGAGGTCGTTTCCCTGCTCAGAGTTTGTAACTTTGGTAACTGCAGCTCCTACTGCCTTCCTGGCAGGTTTCACCGGACAGTCTCGAAGAAAGTGCCCTGAGTTTCCGCAATATAGGCATAATTGCAACTGTTTCCTCCTTTCCCGCTCCCTTTGTGTTAGAGGACCTTTCAGACCCCCTATTTGCATGGGTTCCCCGGAGTCTACTCCTTTGGAAGGAGTTGGCGGTTTGGAAAATACTCGAGCATCAAACTTGGAACGATCAGCCTTCCTGTTCTGCAGCCTGTGATCTATTTGAACGACCAAGTCTATATAATCCGAACAGTCTTGTGGGGGATTCACTACTTGGGCTAAAACGTCTTTGAGCTCTCCACGTAGACCTCTATAAAACAGCGTAATCCTTTTGTCCTCAGGCCATTGAGTTTCCACTATTAGTCTATTGAAAGATGCAATATAAGCCAAAAGGTCTTGATTACCCTGTCGCAACGAAAGAAGCTCATTGTCCAAGGCCTGCCCCTGTGAATGTCTTGCGAACAGTTTTTCCATACTAAGCTGAAAGGCTTGAAAATCATGGAGAACCGGATCATCTTGATTAACTAGAGGGATCGACCAGTCTGCCGCATTGCCACTAAGGTACGAAAGTACAAAAGCTACTTTTGCTTGATCAGTTGGAAAGGCTGCTGGCCGGCATAAGAAGTGCAACCGGCACTGATTGATAAATACTGCAATCCTCTTTGGGTCACCAGAAAATCGTTCGGGCGGAGCCAGAGGTACATTCCCAGGTAGGTTGATCTGCACTGGATTCATAGAGGATGTTGAAGGAAGATTTGCCCCTGATGCGGGTAACGGGGTCTGTCCGGCTTGTGACTGTAGCACTTGTCTAGCAAGATTGTCTGTTCTCTCCTTGGAAATAATTAGTTCCCTTCTTAGAGCATTCGTTTCCTGACGAGCTGCATGCACTTCTGCCCTTAGTTCCCCAAGTAACCGGGCTAGGGGGTCAGTATCCGAGGTTTCCATAGCACCTGGGCGAGAGTTTTGCGGTAGGCTTTGCGTTCTGTAACGCTCACCTGATTCTCGCAGAGGCGCCGGTCTTGACTGGGCGACTACCGTATCTTCAAAGGTGATGTGTAGCACCCGGTTGGCTCTTTGGGCTGGTCCTCTGTGCACTGTATGCCTGACGTGTAGAGTAAGATGTCTGCAGATAGAAAATATGGGGTTAATGAACTGGGGTTATTGGGGTGTCCCTATCTCTTTCCTCTTCCTCCTCTCCTGTAGACCCCCAAAGGTTAACGCTCTCACCTTAGGTAAGTGAATGCCGAGCTCTCCATCTGCCTCGGGGCAGGGTGCTGTAACCAGTTTCTTCACTGGATAGGTAGCGCAGGCCTCTTGACTTCAGAAGACTGCTGTCCGTCGTTTACTGCACGAACGGTAAGTTTCGAGTCATTCAAATGTCTTTAAAGTCTTTAGTAATGATGTCTCTTGTTTTGCAGGGTTCCGGCGATGGCGGATGACGGGCTGAAGTGAGTTGAAGATGGAGCCCGTGTGATGAATAGAAGCGCCTGGAAGCACGTAAGTAAGCGCTTGTTGCCTGCTTCACTATGCGCTCTAACTGTCTTTTTATTTTGCAGGTACGAGTTCGGAGCGGCTGCAGGGTGCCGGAATACCCACTGGATTAGATGTGGAAAGGAGTAATGGCACGTTTCCAAGAACGATTATACCTACCCAGCACAGATTTACAGAAAAAGGTAATCTCTTGTTATCACGACTCTTTAATGGAAGGTCATCCCGGTATAGCCAAGACCTCAGAAAAGATAAAGCGCTACTTCTGGTGGCCGTCTTGGAAAAAAGATATCAGAGACTTTATAATGTCCTGTGGAGTATGCGCCCAAAACAAGAGTCAAAAGGAAAGACCAGCAGGCCTCTTACGCCCTATTGACATCCCACCTCGCCCTTGGCATACGCTTTCTATGGACTTCATCACCGATCTACCTCCATGCTCCGGATACAATACGATTCTAGTAATCGTGGACTTATTCTCCAAGATGGCGCATTTCATTCCGCTCAAAGGCTTGCCAACAGCCGCAACTCTGGCCCGAGAATTTCTCGAAAACATCGTCCGACTGCACGGTTTTCCTTCGGTTCTAATTTCGGATCGAGGTAGTCAATTTATTTCTCATTTTTGGCGAAGTTGCTGTCGGTCGGCTCAAATTGATGTGAGACTATCGACCAGTCACCACCCTCAGACCGACGGACAAACCGAGAGGACCAATCAAACTCTGGAACAGTATTTACGCTGCATGCTGCAACAAACTGAAAAAACTTGGAGAGATATCCTTTGGATAGCCGAGTATGCCTACAATAACTCTGTCCATTCGGGAACTGGGAAAACCCCGTTTTTTCTTTTGTACGGCAGTCACCCTCGAACCTCGGAGTTGGATCCCCTCCAAGATCTTGAAACACCAGCAGTAGACTACCTGCATTCTACAATCACCCAAGCCTTTAAGGAAGCTGTTTCTCATCTTCAAAGGGCTAAAGAACAATACAAGAAAGGAGCAGATCAACATCGGAAGGAAGCCCCTCACTATCAAGTAGGGGATCAAGTCTGGTTATCCACCAAATATCTATCTCTAAAAGGGCCACGCACATTCAACCCAAGATACCTTGGTCCCTATTCCATCACTACCATAGTAAACCCAGTAGCGGTCAAGTTGGACTTGCCCCCGCACATGAAGATACATCCGGTCTTCCACGTCTCTCTATTAAAACCTGTGCAACCTCAAACCCGACTAACCAAATCTCCAAAACCTATCCTAGTGGATGGAGAACTCGAGTTTGAAGTCAAAAGCATTCTGGACTCCAAGATCTCCAAATCTAAACTATTCTACCTAATTGACTGGAAAGGCTACGGCCCCCAAGAGAGATCCTGGGAACCTGCTGAATATGTCCACGCTCCTCGCCTAATCAAAAGATTTCACCGAACATTTCCTGACAAGCCAAAACCCCCGGAGAAGCCCGGTTTGGGAGGGGCCTTGAGGGGGGGTACTGTCATGATCTCTGCTTCCAAAAGGTCAGGGTTTTCCCAACTCCCTTGGAAGCAGATCCATAACCCAGGTTCCGAGTGCCAACCAGTCCCAATTGGGACCTTTTGGACCCAGTCCTGGCGCCAGTGGCACCAGGCTCATAAATATGCCCAGTCCCAGCGCTGGAAGCGCCGGGCTCATAATGCTTGGGTGGACTTACCTTCAGCAGACCATGCTGCTTACTTGCCTGCCAGTTGAGCCTCTGATCCTCTTCTGTTTGGAACTACTTTTCCTGTTGGGTGGGGCTGGAGCCACTCCCTAGATTCAGAACACTGGAACTCTTCTGGAAGGCAGAAACTCTTTTCTTACCAGGAACTCTTTTCTTACTTAGGCGTGGCTGTGGAAGGAGACACCTAAGCACTACAGGAGGCTATTTAAACCACACCCGGTGGATGAATCTTGCTTTGCGTTATTCTGCAACCTCTGCAGCAGAACGCTCATCGTGTCTTCTGCATCCGGTCCTGGGCCTAAGGAAAAAGGCTTACCATCCTGAATCCAGTCTTCAGCAACACCTATAAAGACAAGAAAGAACAGGTTAGCATTCCGGCATCTGAAAGGCAAAGGCTTACCATCCTGAATCCAGTCTTCAGCAACACCTATAAAGACAAGAAAGAACAGGTTAGCATTCCGGCATCTGAAAGACAAAAGTTTACCAACTCTTTGCACGCTCCGGAGGCCTTCGGCGCTGCATCCCGCATCTGAAAGACAAAACAAGGTGCGTTTAAAGACATTGGGGAACTTTAATACTCACGTGCCATTACTCCTTTCCACATCTAATCCAGTGGGTATTCCGGCACCCTGCAGCCGCTCCGAACTCGTACCTGCAAAATAAAAAGACAGTTAGAGCGCATAGTGAAGCAGGCAACAAGCGCTTACTTACGTGCTTCCAGGCGCTTCTATTCATCACTCGGGCTCCATCTTCAACTCACTTCAGCCTGTCATCCGCCATCGCCAGAACCCTGCAAAACAAGAGACATCATTACTAAAGACTTTAAAGACATTTGAATGACTCGAAACTTACCGTTCGTGCAGTAAACGACGGACAGCAGTCCTCTGAAGTCAAGAGGCCTGCGCTACCTATCGAGTGAAGAAACTGGTTACAGCACCCTGCCCCGAGGCAGATGGAGAGCTCGGCATTCACTTACCTAAGGTGAGAGCGTTAACCTTTGGGGGTCTACAGGAGAGGAGAAGAGGAAAGAGATAGGGACACCCCAATAACCCCAGTTCATTAACCCCATATTTTCTATCTGCAGACATCTTACTCTACACGTCAGGCATACAGTGCACAGAGGACCAGCCCAAAGAGCCAACCGGGTGCTACACATCACCTTTGAAGATACGGTAGTCGCCCAGTCAAGACCGGCGCCTCTGCGAGAATCAGGTGAGCGTTACAACAGTGAGCTTCGGGGGGAATGAGAGGAAAGGAAGAATACCTCTGAGGAGGTGCATCTGGTAGTATGACTTCTTAGAGACGTCAGAGATGTGGGGAGAGAAGGAGAGTGTGGAGTCGAAGATGACCCCAAGGTTTTTAGCCTTGCAGGTGGGAGCAGGCAGAGGACCAAGAGAGGCCAGCCAGAGAGCTACAGGAAAGGAGGGAACGGGTATGCCGATGAGGAGAAACTCAGTCTTACTGGCATTAAGGCAGAGGTCATTGGCAACACACCACTTGTTGATAGCAGACAGACAGTCAGAGATGAGGGAAGGGGAGGAGGAGGCCGAGGGTAGCCTGAAAATGAGCTGGGTGTCATCCGAATAGCACTGAAAGTTGGGGCAGAGAGAGGCGATGCAGTGGGCAAGGAGTGGCAGGTATTGGTTGAACAGCCAGGGAGAGAGGTTAGACCTCTGGGGGACACCATGGGTAGGTAAAAAGATAGCAGAGAGGTAGGACCCAAGTTGGACCTGGGAGGGTCGGTCAGAGAGGAAAGAGGTCAGCCATGCCAGAGCCTGACCAGTGATACCCAGGTTATCACAGAGACGGTTGAGCAGGATGGCATGGTTGACAGTGTCAAAGCCAGAAGAGAGATCCAGCAGGATGAGGATACAAGGGGTGTTAGAGTCAAGGTTGGAGAGCAGGTCTTCACGGATGTTCAGGAGAGCAGTTTCCGTGCTTCTGGCAGCTCAGAAGCCAGACTGATGTTCATGAAGACAACCAACAGATTCAGTGTGGAGATTAAGCTGGGAGATGGCCAGTTTCTCCAAGAGCTTGCCCATGAAGGGAGTGATAGAGATTGGGCGATAGTTAGCTGGGCAGGAGGGATCGGCAGAGGGTTTCTTAAGAAGAGGGTGCACAAGATAATGCTTCGGGGGGGGGGATGGGAAGACTCCAGTGGTGAAGAAGTGATTGCAGAAATCAGCCAGGGAGTCGATGTGGTCCTTGATAGTTTTGGAGGAAGAGGGGTGAAGCTGTTTCGACAAGACTTTCATAGATCGGACTTGTCTAGAAACCTTGTCTGCGGAGAACGGGGGAAAGGCAGAAAAGGAGGGAGGAGGGGTGGCTGCAGAAGGGCCAAAGGAAGAGCAGGGAGTAGGGGGAGAGGAAGAGAGAGAGAGGACAGGATGTCCTGAGTTTTTGAGATGAAGGGAGAAGCCAGTGCCCTGCAGAGGGCCTGGGAAGGGACAGGTTCAGTAGAGACTGTGGCAGGATTGGCCAGTTCCTTGCAGATTTTAAAGAGTTCAGCCGAGATGTTAGATGGCGCCGAGACGCGGGCTTGGATATGAGCTCTCTTCTTGGTTAGGACAGAGAGCCGGTATTGCCTTTGCAGCAGGCCAGTTTGTCAGAGGATGTACCTGAAGAACGCCATTTCCTTTCGGCCACCCTGCACTTGCGTTTTAGGGTGGCAAGGTCTGAGTCGTACCAGGAGTTGCACTTGGCTTTAGGCTTCAGGCGGATTCTAATGACAGGGGCAATGATATCAAGAGTATCAGAGATAGCAGAGTGGAGCGTGGGGAGGGCTGTGTCAGGGTGAGAGTCAGCCAAAGGAGGGGAGGGGGTGAGAAGGTGGCGGCGAAAGCCTCAACTGACACGGTCTTCATGGGTCGGATGAACGAGAAGGTGGGTGGCAGTGATGGAAGTGGCTTGGCCTGAGTAGAGAGGGTGAGGTGGGAGGAGAGGAGACAGTGATCACTCCAGGAGAGAGGAGTGGTGCGAGGGAAAGAAAGGGGAAGGTCTGAGAAGATCAGAATATCCAGAGTGTGCCCTGCAGAGTGAGTTGGGCCAGAGGTGAGAATAGTGAGTGAGAGAGAGTCGCAGAGGTCGCAAAAGAGTCCAGAGGGAGGACAGGAGGCATCCAGGTAGATGTTGAGGTCTCCAAGAAGGAGTAGTTGAGGCCAGGAGTGAGGAGGAGATGTCCACCCACTCAGAGAGAAAGGAGGAGATCTGACCAGGTGGTCGATAGATAGTTGCCACAGTAAGGGAATGGCTAGGGGAAAGAGAGAGCCTGCAGACAAGGCATTCAAAAGAGGAGTAGGCCTGCGTAGGAGTAACAGCGGCAGGGATCCACTCTGGGAAGATCAGGGCTACACCCCCAACAGATCGGTTGGACCTGGGCACGGAGAGGATCTTGTAACCGTCAGGTAGGAGTGTGTCAAAGCTAGTGACAGAGCTGGCCATGAACCAGGTCTCGGTGAGACCGAGGACATCAAGGTCAAGTTCTTCGAGAAGGTGGCTGATATCAAAAGAGTGTTTGACAGCAGAGTGAGTGTTTAGAGTGGCAATATTGAGAAGGTTGCCATCCTTGAAGGACTTCCGGGGAGGGGTACAGGTCAGTGGTACGCCCTTTGGAGGTGTAGAGGGAGCCGAGAGGGGGCAGAGAGGGAAGGAGAAGGCAAGGTAGCCAAGGAGGCAGAGGGGGGAGGCGAGGTGGTCATAGAAAGGGAAGGGGGGACAGCAGGAGAAGAAAGGTAGTCGATGAGGCGCGGGAAGCGTCTATCAAAGAGGTGAAGGTTGGCCTGAGGGCCTTGGACCAAGACTGTCCCATTAGAGTAAACATTAATGATGATCTTAGATGAGTGGAAGGAGACCAGGCGGGGGTCCCAGCGGGTGCCACCATTAATGGGAGAAGAGGAGAGAGCAAAGAGACCATATGAAGGGTCCATTGGTCTGGTGAAGGAACGACAAAGAGGATGTTGGTGAGAGTTTCCTTGGAGGAGGCACTGGTGTAGGTGTCAGCGATAGGGAGGCCTGAGTTGGAGAACAAGATGTCCTTTTTAAACTTCCTACCAGATTTAGTGAGGAGAGTAGGATAGTCTATAGAGAAGCAGTTAGAAAAGATAGGAGAGACAGAGAGCACCATAGAGTAGGTGGGAGAGGAGGGAGGTGGAAGGGATAGGGGGAGACTCTAGAGTAGGCAGACAAGACAGCGAGAGGCAGGTAAGATGAGCAATAGGACAAGATGCGACACTCGGGATTAGAGCTCCCAAATGCACAAACTTAGACAGGAAAGCAAACACGCTTAAGTTTGAGGATCCTGAATAGAGGGCGAAAGGCCTAGTTTACACAATGCAATTGTTACACGGTACTGATACATTCAAATTTCAGAAAACAGGGGATGGCGGACCGCTTGTAGGTTGCAAGGGGGGGGGCAAGGCAATCAGAAGGAAGGTGTCTGGCAACTGGCGTCCCCTGCGGACACCTGCAGACACTTACAGGGAGACGCCAAGTAGGAGCCGCCCTTAGCCGTGGGGCTGCCGGGCAGAGGCTGCCCACAGAAGGTCAGAGATAAGGAAGGGGAAGCCAATTAGGGGGGGTGGCCGTGTTGGGAAGAGGGCTGGAAGGAGGGACAGATGCGGGAGGAGGGAGGCCGGGAAAGAAAAGGAGACACGAAAGGGCACAGCAAACAATACAACACAATATCCCCCAAAACAATGCCAACCACAAAGCCCAGGAGGGCAGCACATTTCTTATGAGCACAGTTCGGTTGCGCTGCACTCACCTCGCTTGTCCGAGTTGGAAATTATTTCCATATGGTTTTTGCACACATCAGATGGATGTCACATATATTTTACTCTTTTGCAATCGAGAAAAGTCATTTTTACTCTCTCAAAATCACAGTTACTCGCAAAGTTTAAAAATAGGGAGTAAAATACTCCCACCTCAAAATCTTATCTGGAGCACTGCGTGGAACACCTGATTAACTGGAATAATGAGACATGTTGTGCGCAAACAAACCTTTAAAGCATGGAAATTAATCCAATCAATTGATGATCTGATAATCTCAAATGAGATGACCATCTATTGGAAAAAGATCAGAGGTCACTCCAAAATAGAGGGGCCAGATGAGACTGGAACTTACTTGGCTGATCAGCTGGCTAAAACCGGAGCCCTACACAAGGATTTCATAGAAACCAAATCCTTGCTGGATGAAATCCAAGTCACTGCTGTCACCAGTTCCCAAACCCATTCCAACAATGAACTCTCAACTGCACAGTAGAGCAAAGAAACCCCGGATGCAGATTTCGTTACTTCACAAAACGAGGACCCAATTATTGTAAACGTTTATTAACATATTGACCATGTGAATTTTTCCTCTGACAGGATCGGGTTACACCAGGAAAGAGGATCTCGGGGCATTGATGAATGTTCAGAATCCAAGATGGGTTGTTGGTACGGAGATCCCCATTGGATGTGACCAGTGGGTGGTACCTACCTCACATCCGAAGCCTGATGTTGAGTCTCGCCCATGACACAGCCACTGCCGGTCATAAGGGTTTCTATACAACATTAGAAATATTTTGCAAGGTGTCATACTGGCCACACATGGGTCAGGACCTCGACATCTACTTAAAGGGGTGTTTTGTATGTGCTCAATTTCAGCCAAGTTCTCTCATACACAGAGCTCCCCTACAAAAAAGGGGAATAACACTGCCTTGGTCAGATTTGTAAGACTATTTCATTGGCCAGTGATTCGCTCCTGTAGAGTAAACAACTACATACTGATCGTAACATGCTTGTTTACAAGTGGGTAGAATGTCTTTCGGTCCCAAATTGTAAGGTGGAGACAGCTGCCACACTAATGATCAACCAGATCTTCTCTCGTTTTTGGCACCCCGTGAAGGATTGATTCGGACTGAGGAAGTCATTTTACCAGTGAGGTGATGACCAACATGTGGCCGATTCTAGGGGTAAAAAGAAAACTCTACATTGCCTACTGCCCTGCCTTGAGCGGGAGGGTTGAGAACTGCAATAAGACAATTGTGGGCATCATGAGGAAGTTTGTGGCAGACACTGGGTGGGTCTAGTTGGGACATCTGATTACCGCTTGTCCTGATGGCTATAAGGTCTAAAACATCTTCTGCAACAAAAATGTCTCCATTTGAGGTCATGACCAGACGAAAGATGACGCTACCTCAGCATCTGCTCTACAGAACTAAGGAGCAGACACTGATAAATGTGTCCACTACCCATGAGTGCATTGAACATTTAACGAAACGCCCCCAGCATGCTTTGCCTATGCTCAGTGCAACATAGAAAAGTTGGAAGGAATAAAAACCTACTACGACCTAAAGAGCACCAAGAACGAGTATGAAAGAGGTGACAAGGTCTACCAGTACAATTTTCAAAGGGACCAGACAAAGGAGCATAAGTTCCTTCCATCTTGGCGTGCTGCCTTTGAAATTGCCATTAAAATTTCACCTGTCGCCTATAAGATCTGCATCCCTAAAGGAGAACACACGGAAGCGAAATGGGTCCATATCAATCAGTTAAAGAGTTGTTATCGCAGACAAGCTTTACGAATGATTGAGGAGCCCAGTGAGGGTAGAGCCCATGAACCATCTGAAGGATGATGGAAACCCGGATGGAGCATAACACATACATAAAGGAAGTAAAGTAATTAACACTCAAAGAAATGCATAAATAAGGATTGGAAATAATGGTTATAAGATAATGTTCATGTAATTCAAATACATTTCAATGTGTTGTTTTGATTGTTATAATTGTGTGATGTGGTGTGGTTTGTTTTTTGAACCGCATGCCCATTACACTGGGGAAATGGGTGTGGTATAAAATACGTAGCCTCTCCTTTTCTTCCTATCTCCAGAACAAATAGCTTCTTCAATTTCCAGCATGGGGAGGACACTGGGAAAGGAGATCAAAGAAAGGAGGGGGCGGGAGTCGAGTCCCCCACCTCCCCCAACTAAAGAGCCAGAGGGGTGGAGGCCAGAGAGCCCACTCCCTCAAGATGGATAAAGGAGTGGATGTGCTCCATGGAAAAAGAAAAGAATGAAGAACCCCACTCACCCTTGCTCTTTCATCCGAGATGATACAAATCAAAAAGCTGGGGGTGGGGTGGGGGAGCGGGGGCTTACTGTGGGGTGCAAAATCAGCCCCAGAATAACCTGAACCAACAGGCCAAGCAAGGCCTTACCTGTATGATTTACACTGGCTGATGTAAAAGCCCTAGAGTGGAATGTATAAGCTAGCTCCAGACACATAACATATAGCTGAGGCCTAGTGCATGCAAAAGTGGGCCTTACTGAAAATGATAAAGAGAGGAATCATGAAAGAAATGAAAAGGTACATCACTGAATGTGCACAATGGACTCCCAAGTCATGTGTTTCTGCAAATGCTGACTTCATGTAAAATTGAAAAGGCACAGTATGATTGAGATTCAAAACTGTAGCAGTACACATGGGAAAATATGCATTGAAATCCTGTGTATCTGGGAATTAAAAAGGAACTCTGCATATATGGAAAAGCAAAGTTAAGCGACATATTTCATTTAAAATAAATAGAACTACTTTCTACCATGCAAAGTGATATTATGTAAAATGGAAAGGCCTACTTTGTTTTAAAGTTGACACAGCACATACTAAACAGAAATGCATTGGTGAATCATTCAGAATGAATAGTTCTGTTCTTTCAACTGTCAGATTTGTCAGATTTAAGAAATAGTTACACGTGGACAAAGGGACCAAGAAGCAATGTATAGAAGGGTTACATGGACAACAATGCTAGTGATTTTGCAGCTTACCCACTGAACTGTGAGATGGACTGGGTTGTCCGTTTATGACCCCCAGAAACCTTTGGCTAATGCATACAAAGAATGTGCTCTGTTTCCAGTTAAATGCAAAGAAATACAGCGTTTGTTGATCGTTTCGTGGAGTCAGATAAACAAAATACAAGCAGGACATCTCGAACTGTTTTATGGTACCATAAACTGTGCTTCGCTTCAAACAGAGACCTTTTGAGGCACTGAATGGCAGGGCTGGAATAACATTTAGCCAAATACAGACCCATGTCATGTGACTTAAGAAATGAAACCTACTGAGCTTGCTGGATGTGAAACCAAAGATTTCCATAATTAAGGTATTGCTATTGATTAACATTGGACTCGTATCTCCTTAATATAAAGAGAACCGTGCAATGCCCTGAGCTCATCCAGGCCTCATTTCGACGATCACAAAACGCCTGTCAGTTCTATGTAAATAACAACTTTATGTAAGGTGTGGAATTGGAGCTGCAGAGAAAAATGTGATTGTGGGATTCCTGTAAATGATAGAAATCCGAAGGTCGGTGAAAAATACAAAGTTTGTTTTTTTGTTTGTTTGTTCGTTTTATTTATTTGTATAGCGCTCTAAACCTAGAGGTAGAAGGGCGCTTAAAGAAGACGGTTACATATGATATGTACAATTGCAATGTGCTACAATTTACAGTAAAATGAATGTGTATTGGGTGAAGTTTCCTTTTCATAACTATTTGGGTTTATGAATAAATTGTGAAAAATGATAGCTTTAAGGTCATGCCGTGATAAAATTAGTGTCCCCAAGTCCAGTACAAATCGCAGAATCTGAAAATATATAGATTATGATGGTAATCAGTAAATTGAAGGAAGTTGCCACTTTCTCAGTGACAAAAATACTACTTTTAATGTCATTTTAAATTGATCAATTTCTCTCCTACCGTCATTATCCATGATCTAGAGCCCGTAAACCCCTTGTCCTATCGGCCGGCAGAGGCCAGAATTCGGAAGGGAGAGGAAACTAACTGTCCAATCCAATGCGTGGGAAGATTCATAATGAGCATGGTGCCATAGGTCCTATATATGATTAATTTTATATGACATGGGGGCTTAAAAAAAGGAGAAAAGAGGGAGATACAGACACTTGCACACTTGTTGGAGTTTGCTATGATTTGATAGATTATTTATAACGCGCTTAATACCCAGAGGTTTCTAAGCGTGCACCCGGGGATCGAACCTGTGTTGCTCCATGTTGTCTGGCTTCCAAGGTGAGGACGTTGTCGCTGAGCTATCCTCCTATTGGAAGATTCTGGGAATAGCCATCTGAAAGAGGCCTGTGGCTGGTGGGACCTTGCTGTAAATAATTTCATTAAAAATAGTTCAATTATTTTCCCTATAGAAAGATAACGGAATGATTCTTGTTCAAATTCGAAATGAACAAAACTCATTCCTAGTGTATTCTAAAGGACTGCGGCCTGTAAAGTAATTGGGTAACCCTATGTTTCCATTCAACCCCCGACTTCCTTTAAGGAAAGGGGTCTCTTTCCCTAAAAAATAAATTCCCTACTGTTACCCCTTTCCATCGACTGTCAGTGCACAAAGCAGTCACCAAAAATGAAAATCCCAACACCCTGCCTTCCTTTTGAATGTGAAATTGTCCAACACGAAAATCCCTCTGCATCCCAATGTTCCAAACTCTGCCCTTAAATATAAAACATGGTTTATCCCATACTAAATTCCTATGTGTTCCCACCTCATAACCGTGACTTGAAATCAAGCATCATTCTTCAGTTGAATGAATTCACTCCCTCTTGAGGTGGGCAAGTGACACCCACAGCAGAAACGTTTGAGAATGCTTTGGGGTAAAGAAGGAACAAAGGTGCTGATTAAATTACTATGTTTTCAAGGTTTCCTATGTGTTCACATGCAATGTGTATTGTGATTTAAAAGTAAACTTGTATTCATTGAAAGTGAAATGTTATTCAGATATATCTGCTAGTAAATGATAAGTAAATAATATGTGCTGAAATTATCGTGTTGTGCCACAGGATTGGTGGCTCGTGTCACAGTGGTGTAGCCGTTTTTAATTCGGGGATTTACATAAAAATATAGTTATTCTTCTATACACTAGCTTGGTCCCTGGTTTATTGGTGGCACAGGGGGAGGAAGCTGAGTGGTATTATACAGGTCGGGAATTGACCCAAATAAGAATGCGTTCAGCAGCTTATTGAGCGACACCTTGTTTGGGGAGGGAGGGTCCAATGAATGATTACATAATGCCACCCTCCGAGGGTTCTATTGTTATTAGTACCCCTCATATTGTACCAGGGTACTAATAGTATTCTTACACGATTTGCAAAATGACATGTCTACCGTTTCTCAACTCGAGCAAAACAAAACCAAATGAAATGGCCACCATGGGTCATGGAGAAGGCACTATACGTAGTCCCTTGTCCCTTTCCATGGTGGCCATTAAAAAGATTTGTTTTAAACCAAGAACATGGCTGCCATGGACCAGCGGAAAAGGGACTACATGTAGTCCCTTCTCCCTTCCCATGGTGGCCAGTCATAGAACGGGAACGATGAGCGATGCATGCAGGGCACAGCAGGCAAGTCTTTGTGGAGCTGGCAACAACCGAGCAAGGGCCAATCATATTAATTGTAGCAATCCGGTTGACCCTTGCCGGGTACTAACATGTAATAAGTCAGAACATCTGCAACATTGGCTTACCTGAGGAAAAGATTTACATTTTGGTTAAAGGTCATGCATATTCTGGGATCTGCTAGGTGGTCCATCCCCAATATGACTGCCATCCCCTTTAACTGCATGACAACCCATGCTATTTAGCAAACTGAATGCAGCGATATTGCCTTTTTGGATTCAAACTTTGGAGCCTAGCATCTCTAAGACCGGCAAGGAGCTCCAAGACACCTTTGGCATACCACAATACCATTGCTATCTTCTTTATTCAGATGCTGTGCAAGAGTCTCTGTCACAGAGAGTGTTGTAGTGGCACGGTACCATTGCCTGATATTGGGACTGGCAGAGCTTGGAATGTGCTGCAGTGTCCAGATTGGTCACTGCACAGGGGGACATTTATTCTGGTCCCTCCCTGTTAGAAGCAGTTATGCTGGTCCTCCAAATGCGAGCAGGGCAAATCTCGAGTATCCTGGC
Source organism: Ambystoma mexicanum (assembly GCF_040938575.1). Taxonomy (NCBI): domain Eukaryota; kingdom Metazoa; phylum Chordata; class Amphibia; order Caudata; family Ambystomatidae; genus Ambystoma; species Ambystoma mexicanum. Next base: position 531,881,599 of record NC_090930.1, read on the forward strand.
ATCAAAGGTGGGCTGGTCCAGGCACACTGGGAGTATAGTTGTGAGCGCATCGTATAGAGAACTCACCACTGGTCTTCTCTCTTACTGTGGGCAGGGCCTCATGACCCGTCCGTGCCGGAATATTCACTGCTACGGCATGTTAATAATGAATGTGCAATGATAGCACTCCATCTACTGAACTTTTCATGAAGGTGCCAGATTCAATTTCATGATTGCATAGACCTCATTCCTGCAATCTCCGTTTTGGTAATCCACAAACCATTCACACTCAGGGGATGGGACACTCAGCCAATCAGGTGGATGGAAACGTGAACAAGAACATGTACTACCTGTGTTTCTCCAGCCACCTGAGGCCCTTCCTTGGTGCCTGTGATTATTTTCCCCTTGGGCCCTTCGCTACCCCTCGCAAGCCAATACTCAACCTCCAACACCCCCTTCACCAAAAAGTAATCCCCAACTCCCCTCTCCTACACCAACCCTACTACCACCCAATGTACCTTCTTGTGCTCCTGGTACTGTCACTCCTTCCTAGGCCACTGTTGAGATAGTTTTCTAGAATCATGCCCGGTGGACAGATTTTAGGAGGCCACACCAGTTATGAGGAACAGGGAGCTCTGAGCGGTTAGCCAAAACCCAATCAAGGTAGTATGGAGTGCGATCAAGGATTGTTCTCAGGAGAGCATGAGTGGGGTCAGGTGCCCTCAATTAGACCACGCAGTATGGCACACAATCATTCAATTTAGACAGTCATATAAAAAATATCGTTATTTATTAGCGGCCTCATGAACACACTGGAAAATGAATATAACAGGTAGTATTATCACACAAACTCCATGGTACAAATATATAGTCACCATAAGTTCCTATATACACCAGACAACCTCAGCAGCAAAGTAGGTAAGTATTTTAGATGCAGTACATGATGGGAACCAGATCAAGTCAATATCTTAACTTAAGTAGCCCAAATCCTAAGACTTATTTATTTATTTTATTTTGTACATTTGTATGAGCGTACAAAACCCACAGGTATCTAGGTGCTAGATGCGAAGAAGAGGAGGTGGGAGGGAGGTACCAGGTAAAGATTGAGCAAGATACACGAGGGTCACAAATTAGTCAAAGAGCAAAGTTTTAGGTGTTTCCTGAAGACATGGTACGATGATGGTTCAAGATGAATGGGGCCACAATGTTACTCAATATGATTCAATAGGCTTATATAGGTGATAGTTTCTAACTATTTCGAAGTTCTACAAGCCTTCACCAGAAGTAAGAGTTCTTCTTTCTTCCAGACCCAAGGCTAACCCATGGGAAGGCCTCCTGACCCAGGTTTGACAACCAAAGGTGAGTGGAATGGTGTTAGGAGACAACAGAACTTGTTCCCAATGTTATCCGATGGAGGCCAGGCACACTGATGCTCACTTACCCCCTTGACTCTGGTTTTCCCAGATGGCTTCGTAGATTGTCTGATGAGGGGGGAGTGGGAGAGGGGCGGTTTCGCTGGGGGCTCGATCTTCCGCCGTTTGTTCCAGTGAGAGATGCCCAGGAGTTGCAGATTCTTCTGGTTGACTGGAAAGGCAAGATGCAACCCTTTTTGGATAAGCAATGTAGAGTCCACCGATGAAGACCCCTTCAGGACACTTCACAGGTTGGAGGAAGTCTCCGGACACAGGCGACAACAGGCATCCTCCTAGTCACGGCCACAGCTGCTCTAGGAGAGGTTCCCTTGAAGGTGGAAAGCTGAATTGAGGAGAAGGCTACTTGTGGCACAAGCTGGCGAATCCCAAAGTTCTGAACTTCAATTCGGAAACAGCAACAGTTCTGGTGCAAAAGCCCACTGGCAGTCCAGGGACACTTCTGAAGGGCTGCATCCTCGAGAAAGCGTTGAGACTGGTTGGTCCCTCTAGTCCAAGGGCTAAGCCCCACTTAGGGTCTTCAGAGATCAGGCAGAGCAGCAGGGATTCACCAGGGAGCACACAGGAAGGGATGCTGTGCCACTCCAGGAGTCGTATTTTGATTTTCAGCAGACTACTCTTCTTCGAGGGATCCTTGGCTTCAACATCGATCTGAAGAAATGGCTACAGAGATCCTCTTCTTATCCAAAATTCGAGCTCCAAGTAAGTCCAAGCCCAAGGATCTGCACCATTCAAACAGCCATTAGTTGTCCAAAAAGGGACAACTACTGGTTTCACAGTCGCCCCAGTAGCAGACCTTCTGGCAACAAGGATGTGGACTGCAACCAGACAGTTCCAGCCACCTTCCTGGCCCACAAACACACAGAAGCTAACTAGCCCGTAAAAGCAGCAGCTTTCCCGGGCAAGTGCATGACTTGAGAGAACAGGAAGAAGGCCAAACAACAATATGGTGAAAAGTAACCAAAAATCTGTGTTGTAAAAAGTTAGGGTGATACAAAAGTATTCCGATTGCACTGAAAGTTGCTGTGTGCAATGTTAAAAAGTACAAGAATTCAAAAGTGAAACAGTTTTCCAGTATGGACAGTCTGAAGGACTGATCACAGTTTCCCCATACCATTTTAGCAAAAAAAGGCAAGAGAAGTGTAGCTGAAAGCTTCCTTTCCCTTCAAACGGTCAGGACAGGATAAAATGGAGCAAAAATAATGGTGTTCCATAGGAAACTATGGAGGGAAAGTTGCAAAACAAGAAAGAATAAATTCCTTTTCTATTTACTATGGCGCTAACCTCCCCCCTCCCCCACTGGAGAATGGGCTTATGCAATGTGCGCGTAGCAGTCTCCAGTTAAAAAGAAATACCAACATTTTGCACATGGTACAAACCCAGGGGTGTGAATAGCAATCACCCCCGCTTAGGCGGGCATACAGGGACGGTAACGGCCCTGAGCCTTCTCCAAAGTGACAGTCCGTTACCGGCCCTATATGCCCTCTTAAGCATGGCTGATTGCTACAGTCACTACAGGATGAACTCTGTCACAGCGACATACTACCAGGTCTGTGTCTAATGAGGGTAATGTCCAGTCAGCTCAAAAGGACATCTCTTCTTTGATGACATCAGGTGTTAAAAGGTAAAAATACCCCCAGTCTGAAATCCAGATCAGAACCTACGATGTGCGAGCAGATGGCCTAATTTAGAGCTCTATGTCACTTAATGGAACAAACAAACAACAATATGGGACTAATGAAAGCAGATCTTCAAGAGATAACATTAGGCTTGGGCGAGTTTGAGAGCGATAAAGGTGCTTATACAAATGCCCATATTTCAAATACAAGGCCCAAAATAAATAGAAATACGACCTGGGTTGAAGCTCTTGTTCTTGCAAATAAAACAACATTGTTTCAAGATGGCTGTAACAAAGGTTCTCGGGGAACGCAGTCTTTGAAAGCAGGCTTATATATGAAGAACGGCACATAAAAACGCATACAGAAAGCTCCGGAAAGGAAGGCCTCCTGCGTAGTGATCTCTAGTGCTCAGTTCTTATGATTTCTTCTGGGGACCACAAGGGCTCTCCTTCTTTCTTGGGATTTTAGGGCTTCCTCCCTTTGCCAAATGTCCAAAATGTCCTCCTTTTTTAGAACTCGCCTTCTCTCCTTTACTTACTCCCCCCTTCCGGGCCAACGGGCTCTACCCCTCTGTTACACATTGAAAACAAATTTCCCCAGCCTGTATAAATTGCTTTACTGGTTTAAATGCAATGCGATGAACCTGGAGGTATCTACCTTTTCCATTAAAAAACATTATTGTAACATATCAGGAAAATTATTCTGAAAAAAAAACACCAGTAATAAATAGATGTAGTACTGGGATGAGGAGGCCCTATATGGAGGCGCAAGAGAATGGTACACAACAATCTAGTCCTTCTGATATGTTTCACAACACTTGCATCAATAAAAGAGAAGGACCAAAGAGACAATGTTGTAGTAGTGGCGGTATTAGCAGAGGTAGCAGTGGTTGTGGTGGCAGAAGGAGTAACAGTGATTGTTGGTGTGTGAAAAACTAGAAGGTGTTTCACTGCCCAAACCCCAGGGATCCTTTGCTAGGGAGGCCAGGGCACGGCCATCGCCTTTTGGATCCAGACCCTGAGGGTGGACCAGTGCGGGAGGATCACCTGAGTGAGAGGTCCTCGGGAGTGGGGCAGAGTAGACACCCAATGGCGAGACGCGGTATACCCCTTCTTGCCATTACCCACAACCACACAACCCCTCTACCATTTTTGGACATTTCCAAACACACATCTTCCCCTCCCCATCGTCACATAGTATATGATATGACATTTTATTTATTTTATTCATAGCGTGCCTATGAGCGACGAGGCATGGGAAGGGAACAACAATCTTACTAGGCCCAGTGACATTCAGATCGCGCAAGTGCAGGTCAGGGGGAAGGGAGAGTAGTGCCAGGGGAGGGGGAGAAGTGCAGGACATAGGATCAACAAACAAAAACAAAACAAGAAAAAGGAAGTGTGGCCAGCAGGTGGCAGTGCAAGGGTTAAGTGCAGGCAGCAGGTGATTGGGAAGTGCAGGTAAGGGGACTGTATGGGAACAGATACAGCCCCAAGTGCAGGGTTGCCAGGCAGCGGTGCAGGAATGCAATTGCAACCTGGTCCCGAGCTTCAGAGGGTAGCCAGTTGACCAGTACAGTGACAGACGGGAGATCAGCAGGGAAGAAGAAGAGAGAAGGCAGAAGCAAAGAGGAAAGTCACATAGTACTGTGAAGAAGAGACGATTGGGAGTAGTAAAGATTGCCCGTATAAAACACATTACGGCACAGAGGAAAGACTACCGCCAACCACCCTCATGGTGTCTCGCTGATGAGATCAGACAGGGTCAGGCACTTAATTGCAATTACTCACACCTGACGTCACTTGACTCTACCAGGCAGCATAAAAGGCGCAGCAGGAAAGCACACTTTGAACGAGTTGCAGATGCTGGAAGGTGCAAGAAGCCAGAAGAAGACCAAAAGAAGACCAAAAGATCTGCAGAGAACCTGGGAGATCTGGAGGAGGGGAAAACTGCCCGACACTGTCCTGCGAGTTCAGAGGAGACTGCGCTGTGGAGAGGGAGCTGTACCTCCAGAAGAGGGAGCTGTACCTCCATAAGGCAAGACCAGGGGCAGCTGGCGTTGCCTGGCGGTACCCTCCTCTCCTGGGCCAGTCAGGTAAACCCAGGTATCTGAGGGCCAGGTGGAGAGACCCCGACTTCAGATCAACATCCCCTTTTAGCTCCTGCATCTTCCAGTGCCAGAAAATGCCGTTTTGGGGAGCTGTGAAGTGGGTGCAAAATTAGTCCAGTGCATTCTGGAACTATGAGTCCCAAGACAATTTTTTGTGACTTGAGAATTTTTAAAGGAGGCTCGAGTCCGGCTGAGGGAAGCCTTCTTAGTGAGCTGTGAATCGTGAAGGGAGGCTCGAACCCGACTGACGGAAGCCTTGGTTGTGAACTGTGCTGCATGAGTGAAGGGCTCAAGCACGGCTGAGGGAAGCCTTCATTGTGAACCTTGAGAGTTTGAAAAGAGGTGAGCCGTGCCTACCGAAAACGTTGCAGAACAAAGCATCACCAGTAAAGACAGCACAGTCGGTTAGTCGGAGTGACTGAACTTTGGGGGGGAACAAGAAAAGATACCATACACAGAGTGGTCCGGCGCCACGTGGGTGCTCATCCGAAAGTCTGTGATGAGCATCTACGGACGCAGAGTGTGAGAGAAAGGAATATTGAGATCGAAGTGGTCATGCAACGGGTCAAGCTAAACCGTGGGCACATTTGAAAGTCTTCGATAATCTAATGTACGTCACAATTGGTCCATACCTGGCTGAGGGAGACTAATAGAACGAAGGAAGGGATCTAAGCCCGGCAGTGGGGGATCCGGGGTGAACCGAGAGTCACACGAAAAATAATTCTCTGAACCTTGTTTTGAAAGGGAATAGTGGAAAGTCCTGATTACCTTGCAATTTGAGGTTTTTAGTGAATCTAGTGTAATCAAAGCTTCTCACGCTGGGTGCGTTGTTGCCAAATGTGATTCTTAATTTTCAGTATTGTAGACACATGGTCTAAGGTGGTCAGCCGACACGTGTTTCGACCCCGAAGGGTCCTTCTCAAGGCAATTTTAAAGTAGAAAGGGTGGTGTTGCCCCAAGAGTACCTCATATAAAACCATATGGCAGTGTTTATCCCAGGTCGTGTCTGTCGTCGTTGAAGGCCGATGCCTGCGTTCGTAGGTGTCTAGGAAGTACTTTAAAATTATTTTTCGTGTGACTCTCGGTTCACCCCGGATCCCCCTCTGCCGGGCTTAGATCCCTTCCTTTGTTCTATTAGTCTCTATTAGTCTCCCTCAAGATTAACTAAAAACCGAATACTGAGCTCAGCACAGGAGTATTCATGCCTAGAGCCCAGCCCTTCCTTTTTCTTGTTTTGAAAAAGATTAACCCAGCAGAGGGGGATACAACATTGAACCTTTGTAAGGAAAGGGATCCGAGCCCGGCAGAGGGGATCCTGTGGGAGGGGGGGGGGGGGGGACTGAGATTCACGAAAAATAATTCTCCGAACCTTTTTTTGAAAAGGATCCGAGCCCTGGTGAGGGGGATCAAGGATGAACATCCAAATTGAATACTAGAAGGAAGGAAAAGAATGCTTGCATGTTGTTTTTGGTACAACAGGCCCTCTGTATCAAGAGACTTGCAAGAAGTAAAGAGTCTTGGACACAGAAGTTCCTGAACTGGGAGAATGGAACTGTATCCTCATGCCGCAAAAGCCAGAGTGTGTACTTTGCTTGAGTGATGCGCCTTGCCCCGTGCTGAAAACGCGGGGAAGGGAGGCCATCGGCCCGAACATCCTGACATATTTTGTGAGCACTTTTCTTTTTCATGAACATTACCCCACATTATTTGTAAATAAGTGGTAAGGATTGGGATTAGGTTTTTTAGTATAGGCCCTTTCATTTTGAAAAGACTCCACTAACACTGCATTATTATTATTTGATGGTCGTAGCTTGTTCCCATCTGTAAATTTAGATAGGCGTTTAGCATACCCTTGTGCAAGTTCAATAAACACCCTTGAACTGTGGACACTTGTGTCTGTCTTACTATTGCCACCATGCGTTCCTTACAAGTGACAGGAGAAGTCGTGAAAGCCAACATCAGAAAGCCAGTCGGAAGCAAGAATGTGATAAGCGCTGCAATTGGCATCAGATCGTAGGAAACGTTGAGGAAAAATGCCGGCGGCCAGTGGAAACAAGGTGGAGAGTATCGAGCGTGCTTGGCAGTTCGATACAGTGTATTGCAGTTTACAAGCAGAAGTACCGAGAAGGAGCCAGCAATGAACCTTTTTTTCAGCAGAGACGAAACCAAGAGAGAACCCTCAAAAGGGCTTCGACAAGTGGTGTTCCCACCGTGTCAGGGAACTGAGACAGGCGAACCCGAGGGGTGGTCCCGACATTGGCCACGCCAAGTCGTATAGCTCTTGCAGTGTCGAGAGTGGAAGGGAAGCTGCCAGTGTGCAGCCTCAACGGGGAGTGACCGCTGAGCAAGGGGCTAATGCAGGAAGCAGTGAAACTGAGTCAAATATTATTTATTCATGTGGAACACAACAGCTGATAGTAGCGAGACTCCATTTCATGGGCACTGCGATGGAGGTGGGCAGCCGAACGCAAGATCGCTGACAGACAAGTACAGGTTGGGGGTGGGAAAGGATAAGTGCTTTGAGTGGCACAACAAACAGTAAAACGCCACAGTGTGGCAGACTTAAAACTGTAGAACACAGATAAGTGACCGGTGCGACTGGGCAAAAAGAGTATACACTCTGTGCTGGGGAAATATGACCAGACGGCTATTACAAATAAGACTAAGAGACTGAATCTCATGACACAACTCTAGTCAAATGAAAGTGATTGGAAAGGAAAACACAATACCGTTCAAAACGCCAAAACACAGAGTAATGGAAATAACTAACAAAGTGGCTTGGAGAGAGGAAGGAACTCCCAACCCATGCGAAACCCCCCCCCAACCCATACGTGAAACCCATCTAGGAGAATAAATAGGAATAATCTATGTATTACATTCGTGACTGAAAGGACTGTAAATCCACACTCTTCCTTGTCCCAGTGGTTCTAAAAATAACCACTATAGAGGATACCAACTCTACCAGAGACAAGAAAATATAGCATAACCAATTGTTTATGTACAACAAAGCTTTAAGTCAATAATACACAGTAAGGAACCTGTGCACATAACAGGTAATACTAATTAGGAAAAAACAACTGGCAGAGACATCTGTGGGAAAGAAATATACATTATTGTTAGCAGACGGAAAGACCAGGGATGAGGATTTTCCCCTTGGCATACTAGCCAGGAAAGATCAGGCAAGGGGATTGTCCCGCTGGCATTATAGGATCTGACAGTAAGACCAAGGAAGAGGATTGTCCCCTTTGGCACTGAGTTGGCATCTTTGCCCATCAGTTGGGGAAAAAAGGTCACTTCCTCAAAAGGGTCCACTAGCATCATTATACCAGTTAGACGGTGGGGCTTTAACGGTGAAGAAAGGCTGCTGGAAGACAGCCCCATAAATATTATTTTAATCTATAGTAGTTTTAGAGTATTTGAGTGTGAGGGTCAGAATAGGTTTTGGACACAGGACAGTGGACTTTCATTTTGACATTATGACGACTGCCACATTAGTTCGTTTTTGTTTTTATTAACCCTTTAAGTGCCATTGTTGTCCCCCCCCAGTGCCACGGGTTTTTTTTTTAAATCGCGGTAAACACCGCAAAACCCGCCCAACATTTCCCCAGTCATTAACCCCTTAAGTGCCACCGACGAGCCGGCTCGTTGGTGGCAACCTAGAGCGGTTTTTACCGACGAGCCAGCTCGTCGGTGGCATTTAAGAGGTTAAGGCAGGGAAACCCCTCAGAGTTAGGGCTAGTAAGGCAGGTTTCCCACACCTTTTATTATTTAAACAAAGGTATTGTGGACCAAGCCAAACTGTGTCTTTCTCCTTACTGCAGCCCCTCACAGAAAGCATTTATTTCCAATCTCAAATTTATATATATTGCACTCCAACAGATACTAGGAATTGTAAATACACTCCTTCTATGTTTGCTTTAATATAGACAACACAATTGACTTTAATGATAGCATTGCTGCTTTTTGGCCAGTGTAGGCATGTATCTAAAAACATTTGATTTTCTCTATTATCAAAGCATGTATTGCGTCAGAGAAAAGTTACTTGAACAAATAACTTTAAAGTACATAGTCTTTCCCCTTCACTCCCCTGTATAAGTGTGTGGGGTTGTGAATGTATTGGCTATGTGATATGTGCAGATCATTTAAATTTAGAGAAGCACAGATTACAACTGACTCTTACAGGTTTGAATTTGAAAGATAATGTTCTCAGAATAGTGCGCTTCTCTCTGAACACGTGTGTGCATTGCATTTCAGAATATGTTTGTGCAGTTTTCTGTGAACATATGCAGATAACTTTAGCCTGAAAAGAGGAGATCTCTTGGGGCAAGAGTCCCACCCCCAATGCCACTGACTTCCCAAAGTTAATCTCAAATCCGGACACCCGACCAAAAGCCTGGCGCTCCTGTAGAGCTGACTGTACGGAAGAGGCGACGTTAGTAATGGATAAGAGAATATCATGGGCATATAAGGATACCTTATGTGGGGAACCCGATATTAGTGGTCCCCGGATTGTATTATTCTTACGTACATGCTGGGCCAAAGGCTCCATAATGAGCGCAAACAGAAGGGGAGAAAGGGGGCATCCCTGTCGTGTACCGCAGGTCAGTGTAATCGGGGCTGAGCAATCACAATTAACTTGGAGAGTGGTGTTCGGGGAGGAATAGTTGTTGGCTATCGCTTTCCTAAATTGGGGGACAAAAGCGAATGCTTCCAAAGTTATATGCATAAACGAACAGTCCACCTTATCAAACGCTTTTGTAGCGTCCAAAGCTAAGAGGGCCAGTTTCCCCCTACTCTCTGAAATAAACTCAATTAAGTGCACCGCCTGCCTGATGTTATCCCCCGATTTTCTACCCTCAATAAACCCTGTCTGGTAGGCATGAATTAGATTTGGAAGCAGAGTAGCTAGGCGATTTTCCAACACTTTCGAGTAAATGTTGGCATTGATGTTCAAAAGTGAAATTGTCCTATATGGAGGCACAATCTTTGGGATCCTTACCAGGCTTCAAGACCAGTATCGTGGTGGAGCTTTGCATTGAAGGGGTTATGCTTCGAGCTTCCTGAAACGAGTTGAAGAGGGCTGTCAAGGGAGCAAGGAGCTGAGAACGAACAGTTTGTAAAATTTCGGGGAGAAAGCATCAGGGCATGGAGCTCGAGACTTCAAGGACTTGATTACTGTCTCTACTTCTTCCTGCTGCATAGGTGCTTCTAGGGCCTCCCTATCCTCTCGGCCTAGACTGGGCAGGGCCGCTTCTGTGATATATTGTTGCTGAGCTTCTACTGACCTGCCTGAATCGGCCACGGACTCAAGCAAGTGCGCTTGCGCTAACCGCAATTTGGTCTGTACTTCATAATGTGTAGCCCCATGTTGGTCTCAGAAACCGATGAAGTTACGTTTAATGGTTTTTGCCAATTTCTCTGTCAGAAGTCGGTTGGCCTTATTACTCTTGGCGTAGTATACCTGCTTGACTGAGAGCAGGGTTTGCCATGTTTCCTCCGCATATATGGCCTCTTACTTGTTGCGAGCCACACAGAGGGCTGTGTTGATCTTAGGAGACCACCCTTTATTTTTAAATTGGTCTTCAATGTCTGAAATGTCTTGTTCCAGGAGGGCTCTGGACTGCTTCTGCTGTTTGTGGTAAGCTGCCGTGTGTGCAATCGGGTTCTTTGGGGGACAGAGAGTGGGATTTGTCCTTATCCGGGTCAGGGACCCCATTGAAGTCCCCCCCTATGACCACCTGGCACTCTAGGAAGGGGAGAAGTGCTATTTCCAAGTATGCCGGAAAACGTTCCTGGCCCTGGTTTCGGAGCATAGACTGAAATCAGCGAGTGCAATTGACCACAAAGCATCCCCTTCACTACTATGAAGCGGCCGCCCGGGTCTGTCTGCGTGTCCAATTCCTAAAAATGAATGTCTCTTGTCATCAAAATCGCTGTCCCCCCACCCCCTTGTTGGTGCCATCTGGGGCCAGGAACTGCCTTGGGAAATCTCTTTGCCAGAGACGAGCATAGTCTTCTGGGAGAATATGGGTTTCTTGGAGAAACATCATAGCCCCCTCCAGGTCTTTCAACCATTTCAACACAGATTTTCATTTCACCAGAGAATTCAGACCCTTCTGGTGTGGAATCTCCGGGCTCTCTTCTGCTGATGGTGTAGGGAACTGGGGGGGGGTGAGGTTCAAGCGTATGGGAGCTGCCATTCGAGACCTAGTAATTCTTGCCTGTGTGCTCCAACCAAACTTTCAACCCAAAAAGAACTGTTCAACTTTGAACTGAGCCCAAACCATGGGCTCCAAACTCTTGAGCTGCCCAAAACTATAGACCGCACACTCCAAGGATCCTCTGGTGTCATCCTCCCTGGATTTGGATTACCCCCTTTGTCTGGTAAGGAGGGGTTTAGAATAGCTTCTGCGTACTCTAAACAGGAGATAATGCAGGAGGCCCCATTGTAAGAGAACTGGGCGGCCGTAGGAAACACCCAGCGATATTTAATCTTCTGATCATGCAGGAACAGTGTCAGCGGGCTGAGCGATCTGCGTTTCTGCATCGTTAGTTACGAGCTCCTGGAAGATCTGCAGGGGAGACCCCTGAAAAGTTAACTCGTCCCTGGTCCGACCTATCCCAATAATTGCCTCCTTTGTCGTATAGTAGTGGACTCGGGTGATCACATCCGGGGGAAATTCCGACTCCGACCTCTTACGAGTGCGCAGTCTATGGGTACGGTCCAACAGTAGCTGGGGTTTCTCGACCTGTGGCAGGAGAGACTGAAACAGGTTTCCTACATATTCCATCAGATCTTGGTCTGAAACCCAGCAGGGCACCCCTCCGATTTGCAGATTGTTTCTTCAGGCCCTGTTTTCTAAATCTTCCTGTTTGTATTCCAGCAGCTTGCTTCTGTTTGCTAGGGCCTGGAGTCTCTGTTGTGCTTCGAGTAGTGATGCAGCTTGTTCCTGGGTTTGGTCTTCCATCTCCCCAGTCTCTGTTCCATTTCCGTTACCCTTTGCTCCGTGTGTTCCAATTTTGAGGTGACCTCCGTCATGCAGCTGCGGAATTCAGATTTAATGTCCAGAATGAACACCTGTATGTCTTCTTTAGTGGCAAGTTGACCCGAATGACCCGGCGAGGAGTGGGATGTATTTGGCTTTCTCCCCTTTTCCACTGGAAGCAACATGGTGGAAATGTCCCCACTCTTCAGAGTTTTTGAGTGTTTGGACATGGTGGCAGGTTCCTGGCTGGATCCTTGGCGGAAAGGTGCGTAGGCACCTCTGGGGGTGACAGTTGTTTATAGTGATTGCGCCAACAGGCTCTTGTTCCCGTGTCTCAGGACCCCCAGTCCAAGCCTACAGAGTAACGAGAGTTGGCTTCTGGGTCACTGGAATTCTGTTGGAGGCGGTGACACATCCGTGGCCCCAGGCACTACATAGTTCCCTCAAAGGGAGACAGGCAACTATGGTGCCAGTTCTTCCATCAGTTCGGGGATAGGGGAGGCACTCTGCAGCTGTCACGATGCCCGCTCCCGGGGAGCCGGCTCAGGCCCTGCGTCCCCGAAAGCGGACATCAAGTCCCCGGGGAAGGTCCCAGCAACCCCTGATAGGGGCCCTTTGGACAGCGTCCTGGCGCCTATGGCGCCAGGCTCATAGAAAACGTCAGTCCTGGCGCCATAGGCGCCAGGCTCATTATGAAAGTGTTTGGGTGCACTTACCTGATGCAGACCATGCTGCAGAACCCCGGCCTCCTTGAGGCCTGAAAGGAACTACTTTACCTGTGGGACTCATTTACCACCCGGGCGTGGTCGGGGAAGGATACATACCTGATTGGAGGAAGGACACATTCTAGGAACTTCTTCCAAGGCTATTTAAACCACACCCGATCAGCCACACGTGCTTCGCGTTGTTCTGCATCTAGCAGCTGGACGCTCACCGTGTCTGCTCCTGCATCTTGACTTCTGCCACACCTGCCAGCATCCTGAATCACCTGCAAAGGAAGGGAACAAGAGAACAGAAGAAGGAAAAGGCCTCACCTGCTAAATCTGCATCCCAGAGACATTTCGCCGACAATCCTGAAAAGGAAGACATTTATTTTTAAAAGCACATCGCATCGATCGCTGCAGCGCCGCATTCTACTCACCTTTGCAGGGCGCCTCCATGTTCAGCAGCGACCATCCGGATTCGCAGTCGCGCCCCCGCGCCTAGGAAGAAAAAGACAAGAACAAAGGTGAGAGAAAGAAGGGAAAAGGGAAGCTAAAACTCCATGTCAAGACTTACCTGTTGGGTCATTCCCATTTCATTTCGGGTCCGCGCCGCATGCAGGCATTTTCGTACCCCGGCCCCTATGGGGAAAAAGACATCAGCGTTAATGAGTGAATGAAAAGACATTACCAAAACACTCATTAAAGACTTACCTGATTTCCACAAGGATTTCACCGCTCACCTCGGGTCGGTGCCTGTTCCCCGGCATTCAGAACCCCGGCCCCTATGGGGAAAAAGACAGTAGCTTTAGAACATTAATGCATGGACACAAGGGGAACCACTTATAGAAAAACCTACCTGGAAGCCAAGCAAGTGTGGTTCTCACCCATCCGAAAATCCAGTGACGTAACTGGATACCAACGCGCCCCTGCATCAGAAGCAGGATGGAGAGCTCGTCCTTCCAGATCCTAAGGTGAGACGCTACGGGGAAGCACAGAAGGGTTTTTCGGAGGGCGAGAGGGGTAAGTGGGAGGCCGATTGCATTACCCCGCAGACAGTTAACCCCCCTATTCTCACCTACAGAAGGATACTTCTGTGAGTCAGACAAGCCAGATCTGGGGGCCGGTCCAGTCCGTCTTCCGAACCCTGTGCATCACCTTAGACGAGGTCACAGCAGTGCGAACCAGGCCAGCGCCCCCGTGGGAGTCAGGTGAGCGTTACAGCAGCATGATCCTTCGCTTCCACTTCGTGACCCAGATTAGAAGTGCTTTGTGCAGGGTGAATTGCCAAAGATCCACAGCCTGAGCCTATGTGGCCTGTTCTTTTCCCCTCATCTCCTTGTTGTGTAGGGAGCAGCACAAAACAGATGAGCCCTACCAAGTCCCAGCAGGAGGTAAGGTGTCTCGATGTCTTGTGGGTGACATGAGGAGTGTTCCCAAGTTGATCCAGTGTGGGTGCTTAATTTGCCTTCAGAGGCTGTAGCAGGGCCACTGCGTTATGGGCAAGCCCAGATGTAGGACCCATCTCCACGAGTCCCGTTGGTGCCAGACTGCATCGTCAGGGCTGGGGTCCCACCAGTCAGGGTACAGTGGCACTCAGAGGATGATGGAATGAGAGACTGTGTGCTCCAGGGGTGGTGGGGGAGCTTCGACGGAGATTCAGCTAGATGGATGGGAGGAGGAGCACTCCGGCGGGAACAGCCGCAGAGATTCGGGTGGAGGGAGGAGATGCCACCCTCTTCCCTGGAGCGGCATATCAAGACTCCAAGCCCCCGCAGGGCGCCTTGGGTAACTTTGGATGTGAATGTGTGAGATTAATAACTTCTGTATCACTATAATATGTATGTCAGAGGGAATAATTCAAGATTTATTTTATTTGGCATTTGTACAGCACTTATACATCAAGAAATTGTGTTTCAAAGCGCCCACATGGCAAAGGGGAGGTAACAAGGGAAACAGCAAGACATTGGAATATGCAAAATACAGAATAAGCGGTCCTACTAGGCCTTGTGAACATTTGGATCGTGCAAGTGCAGAGAGAGAAAGAAGAGACAGGGTAAGGCGGTAAGTGCTAGAGGATCTACAGAGGGGTGAAGTACCAGAGAAGCTGAAAGGAAACAGCTAAGTGCAAGGGCCGGTTGCGAATGCAACATGTAAGTGGCAGGCAGTGACCACTAGATGGAAGAGGGGTCAACAGCCAATCCAATAAGTGCAGGGCTGTGAGGCAGCACATGCCAGTGGTGGCCGAAGGCAAGTGCACAGGGAAGGAGGATGCTGTGGGCGATCAGAGAAACGGCCAGGACACATAAGGGCCCAAGCCACCAATCGCATCTACTGTGGAGTTTAGCATGGGAGGGAGAGAGGGAAGGAGGAGGAAAAGAGGATAGTCTTGAGGTGTTTGCGGAACTTGAGGAGATCCGGCTCAAGACAGAGAGAGGGGGGTGTTACAGAGGCGGGAGTCAGCAGAGGAGAGGTAATGGCCGCCCACTCTCTGCTTAGAGAAGCGCTTGACGAACAGAAAGTTGGAGCTAGGGGATCGGAGCGATCTGAGTGTATTTGGTGAGAGCAAGTGGCAGATAATGCGGTCCCTGGTCCCAGACAGTCTTATGGATGATGCAAAGGGATTTAAATTTGTTCCTTGCAGCAACCGGGAGCCAGTGGAGAGATTGTATGGCTGGAGAGATAGGGTCCCTGGGCTTAAGGCCAAGGATAAGTCTTGTAGCCCTATTCTGGATTAGCTGTAGGGGGCGGATAGAAGAAGGTGGTAGATTAAGGAAGAGGCTGTTGCAGTAGTCCAGCCTGGAGAGTACCAGAGCTCTGGTGACATTGAGCTGAGAAAAAACTAGGAAAGGGAGGATGCCCCTGAGGAAGCAGAGTTGAAAATATGAACTGTTCTCCTGCATGGCATATTTTTTAGAGATCAGCGTTTTTGAGAATTATCTCCTTCTGTTCCCATGACACCCTATACAGATTTTGTATGTAGTGAAAAGACATTTTCTATCTGCGATTTGCAACTGGCCCCACCTTGATCGGACCTTGCATCACAGAAATATCATTTTTTTATGATGACATGTTTTAATACAAAGGAACACTAATGACTTTTCTTCAAATTGTAAATGAAGAAAAGGCTGACTCCGGGCTACATACGGCACTAGCAATATATTCCTTGTACATCCTCCTTCCAGACTGAAAATATGTCAAGGCAAGATTTCTTTTGCTCATCAAGATCAGTAAGCTCTCTCTCGTGATCCGAGTTAATGTGTTTTATGAAAGGTTCTGTGCTTGAGATATGCAACGGGTCTCTTTGAAGCTCCAAGGCTTGACCATGTGCCAGCCAGTGCCTTTATTTGTATAATCTTCAGAACCAGTTTAAACTTTTGAATTCAATTGTACTGTGTGGCCTTATATCTTGTGACTGCATTCCTGAACTGGGGATAGGCTTTAGGACTATCCATTTTTTAACAGTTTACCCCAAGTTACATCCAACGATATGATCACACCAGTCCATTTTTTTTTTTTCAATACAGCATTATTCAAAGTGAATTATAAATATGGGAAAAGACGATGAAACCTTGAGTTATATTTTGTTATGACCCACAGTACATTGTATGGCAACAATATTACAAAACGCTAAATACGTGTTACTGAGGCCTTCTGAAATCCTTTGGATATTGCAAATACAATCACTAGATGCGTCGCAGTTCCATTTCCATGTCCATTTTTCCACGTGTCTAACGTTGATCATGCAATAGTTGAGGAAATGTGAGGTTTCCATTTCTGACTTTAAAGTATGAAATCAGGCCTCTTGCATTGTCAGACAGTTTCTGTTTTAATCACAATTTCCGGCCTGTCTTTGCCATTGACAGCGAACACTAATGAAAAGGACATTAGAAATGGTCTTAGTCTATGACAGTTTGTTACTTTGTTGAAAAATGTTCTTGGGCTTGCACTACTTTTTTCCTCTCGTGTTTTTCACGAGCATGCTTTTCATCAAGGCAGCAAGTAAAATATGCAGACCTTTGTTCATGGTGCCTCTCTCGTTCTTTCAGAGATGCTCCCTGTTCTCATTTTACTTTAGGAAAATGGCTCTCGGTTTCAAAATTACCCACACTTCACAGATTGAACTTGAGTCTAGGATGTGTAGTGGGAGGCTTATCCTTGGTGTTTCTTAATACACAATCTTAGTGTGTATTTCTCAACCCATTTTAATCAGTTGAATCCATCTGCTGAAACCAATAAATTTGCGAACCAAAGGGATCATTTTTAATAGGCTGATTTAATGGAACAGGTTGCTCTGCCAAAGTTGGATGTCAAAGCCTGTTCAAGGATTCCGCTACTAAGAATACTGATCCAGACACCAAACTCATTGACCTTTGAATCAGTTTAAAATAAAAAGGACCATGAAGTTCTGAGTCTGGTATAATCCAAATTGTGTGGTTCTTGTGGGTGGATAGGGGAATCGCCTTGAATCAGGAGCCACCCAATTAAATTAAAAATGGTTCAAGAAATACACTGTCAAACACAGAATCATCAGCTAAATCCATCTGCTGATACAGATATTCTATAAAATAAATTAGTCAGATGAATAGGCTGCATACATGGACCATATTGCTCTGCCAGGGTAAGACGGTAGGGTCTGATCAAGGCCTGTTCTATAAAAGAATGCACTTACGTAGCCACCATACACTGAGCATATCGACCTTCCGATCATCTTAAATAAAAATGTATCTGACAGCTGTAATTCAAGAGTTACATCTGAATGCAAGTGGATCGTCTGAACCGAGCAGAGGTCAGGTTAAGCACTTAAAAATCCAATCAATGTCGCCATGATTCATGATCAAACCGGTTAGCCATGCAATAAATTCTTTTATTAACTAGTAATGTAAAATATATGCCAAATTCCTTGCAGCCAGGATTAATACAATTCTACTCCTACCAGTTTCACCTGACCAAGTCAGCTTTGTCTCTGGGCATCTAGATTCTGATAATACCAAATACTGGCCAATTATTATCCTATCCCCGTAGTGCCCATCTCCCTCAGCGCTGACAAAGCTTTTGATTTTGTCGAGTGGAGATACTGCATGCATATTCTGGAATGGTTTGGTCCTTCAAAAGTGATGGGAAATTACTGATATAAACATTCCCAATCATGTGTGCGTGTCAATGGGACTATATACGATAAATTTCCAATTCCTTGTTAATCTGGCATTAGAACCCTTTCTGTTATGCATTCACCAAACCACAATATAGTGAACCTTATTCACAAGGCCATACATTCTAAGGTATATGCATACAGTGATTTTCTCATTCATCCACACAGATCCTCACCATCCATCCTTGCCTTTGTTTCCCTTGAGGATTAGTCTAAAATGTCTGTTTACTGGATTAATTAGTGGAAAACTGAAAAATAATCTGTCTCCCATTCATCTTTTGTTGCCTTCTGTGTTGCAGGGAATAATGTATTTAGGTGTCTTGTTCATTAAAGAGGCTAAGAAAAACTGCTGAAGTTAATGCTCCTCTAATACCAGACTCAATCTAGAAATGGATCCCCCTTCATCAATCTTGGTTTAGACACCTAGAGATCCTTAAAATTATTCTTGCTTCAGTGATTCTTCATGTGATGGCAATGCAGTCTATTCCATTTACCTATAGATTAATTGTTAAATTGAACCCTGTGCGCTCAAAATTTCTTTGGAAAAACCGCAGCAGCTATATTAGGTTAAGCACATGCATGTCCAAAGAATCTGTTATGGGCTAGCATTTGCTTTACAATATTTAACGACCAACACTTGGCATTGGTCATCAAATCTTGGAATAGTGATTTGTGGACGCCCCACTAGCAAATACTGTAATAGTAGACTGTTGCGCCTCATCCATTATCCGTTTTATTATATGTCTCATCAAAAACTGGTGAATTGTGGCCACTGGGTTGCAGAGAGAGAGAGATTGGTGGAATTTTCGGACTGTGTGAGAAGTGTTTGGGGTGTGTGGGACAGCAGGGTAGACCTCTGGGGAAACTGGCAGGGATTCAAGACACTGTCCCGACCAATGCTTGATGAACGCCTTGCGCTGCCTCAACCAGACCTGCCCCCTACGAGCAAAGGTCCAAGCAGGCCCCTGAGCACAGCACCTGAGCATTTCTCAGCCTCCCAACCACCATACTAAAGGTGAAATGGATGATTGCACCCCTCATATTTCAAGCAACTCTTCGTCTGAACCAAAGGTTCTTACCTCCCATAACGCTTAGCAGGCAGCTCATGGTAATGTCTGGAGTTACCAGCCTGCCACTTTCCCCGATTTGCCAACTTGAAGATGCTCCTTGTTAGGGTGAATTCTCTTATAAGGCTAATTTCCCAAACCTAGTGATTCCCCCAGCAGCTTTGCTGGATCTTGGGGTTTGTTTTTTTCTCCTGCTAAGAGTGAGACTCTTTTCCTCCCACTCTTAGGCATGATTTGAGGTATGTCTGACTTTTTGTGTGCTTATGGGCTATGGGGTCTTTTACTCCATAGGGTATCATCTGTTTTTGTGTATGTGTTACACAGTACCCTCAGTGCAGTAACACAGGGGTGTCAAAGTGACCCCCAAACATAGACTCCATACCCTGGGACTGACTACTGTCTCCCAGGGCATGTAAAGTCACCATTGACTTTACTAGACAAAATTGTGAACAGAACCAGTACAAACCATCACATTGTGGAAGTACTGGAAGGGGTTAATTCGATTACCCCTGGGTCTGTTTCCAAGGGGGCACTGTCCAGTCCCCCCCTTGTCGAGTTTCTGGCTGGTGGCAGTGGTTACCACGCAAAATATTCCACCGGAATATTTCCTATGGGATTTTCCCATTGATTTTAAACGCACCACTTTTTGGTGCAATGTTAAAGATACCGCCGGTTTATTTAATATTAAATCACCGGTTGGGTCTTTTTGCCAGAACTCTTTTCTAAAATGGCGTTCGTGTCCGTCTCTGAAACTCTAACCAAGGTCGGGCCCTTTGTTCCACTTTTTGGCGGGCTTCTCCACAGAAGCCCTCCAACTGGTGCCACTCTGTCTGGGTTCGACAGGATGTGTGGGTGGGGGAATTGGCACCCTGGACTGCGTTGCCTTAGCAACCCAAGTGACACTCTGTTCTGATTGGGCCAGTGGTGAGCCGCCCGGCTCACCACTTAGCATGTTTGAGTGACAGCTAGGCTGTTAAATGGGTGTTTTTCTGCATAAAAGCAGGGCTTTAGGGACTGGAACTTCAGAAGTCGCCACAGGACCTAATAAATCCGAAAAGGGAAGACGCTGAGCCATCTGCAACGACAACACCACCGGTGGAGCCCTGCTGCAACAACCTCACCACTTTCCCGACGACAAGAGAAGATCTTCTGCTGGAAGAGTCTTCTTCATCTGAGCTGGTGGGATCAACGAGTTCGCCATTTCGCCTTCCAGGACGTCTCTTGGTCGAATCGCCCGTGCCAAGCACCCCGGCAGCCGGATAGCCAAGCTGCACCACTGTGACCGCGAATACCAGGAACACACCTTTTCACCGACTAACTCTGCGGCTGGTTTCTTCCCTGGGCAGTGCAACGACTCCAAGTTTCCTCCTCGACGAGATCCTCTCTTCCCCTGGTCGAAACCACGAACTGCACCCGCTCCCAGGAACAACTGCCACGGCTGGAGCTTCCTCACTCTTTAAGGTACTGTGTTCTACCTGGCCTCCCTTTCTTCGGTTTGCCCAAGATGACCCTTAAATCCTTGGCTTTCCAACTGGGTTGGCCCCCAGACTTTCTAACTTGTCTTTGAACCACCCAAACCTCTTTTGAACATTTCTACAAAGACTTGAATGCATTGCTAAACCGTGTGATCTTGGGCACATTTCGCCTTGCTCCATTCAAAGTGGGCCTGGCCTATGAACTTTGGCTCTACAGTATACCCTGCCTTCAGTAACTTGATTTTGTCTCTTAAAGGAGAGTTCCGGGACTTTTTTTTTATTGTCCCTACGGGTCGGCCATGTGTTTGTAAGCATAAATCGGTAGATCGTAGGAAACTTTCCTATGGACCTTACCCGACTTTTCGCCCCTTATCGCACTCGAAATCAGCCTCCATTTTGTGATAATCCTATCATTCCGCCGCATCGACCTGGCTCACCTGCCTTTGCGGCACTAAATCAAATCCCCCGCCCCTGAAACAGACTTTATCAAAACATTCATATTCCCCGCCTCTATCCGTGACGTGACTGTGCTGCGTAGGCAAACGCGCCCAGGCGTCTTCTACGCGACTCCACACAGACCCCGGAAATCAACACAGATCAGCTCACAATACAGCGCACCACAATTCGGAATATGAAACTGTACTTTGAAATCAAACCGCAAGATTGTAAATGTGGTAAAGTACATTTATTTGACATCAAATGTTTAGAGAATATTCAGCGATTTGCATTTTTATTTGCTCATGTTCCAAAAAGTTCGTATTGAGGAACGCGATGGTCCTTTGCTGTACACAGGGTCTTAGAGCATCTCACAATACAGCACCACAATTCGGAATGTGAAACCGTGGTTTAAAAGCAAACGGCAAGATTGTACATTTGGCAAAGTACGTTTATTGGACATCAAATGTTTAGAGAATATTCAGCGATTTGCATTTTTCTTTGCTCTCGATCCAAATTAGTTCGTCTTGAGGGAAGCGATGTTCGTGTGCAGTACACAGGGTGTTGGTTTACGATAAAAATAAGCTCTTCGGTCGCACTGATAATCGCATGGCTGTTCCAACAACGAGGCACTAGGCCACCACAACGGTAGGTATGTTGCATCTAACCGTTAGTACCGCGTAAGGGCATACTTGTACTTGGCGATCGTCCCATAAAATGGTCAGGGTGGTAACGTTGTTCACGCGGAGAAGCAACTGGCGGCTGTAGAAGCCGTCCGCCGGTGTCTGGTACTCGTGACACAGACAGTAGTGAATGATGTACCTAAAAACATAAAAAATGAAATTAGTCTCACCATCAGATCCTTATTAAAATTATTCATTTCATAGCGAGGACAGCGCTACTGGGTGTACACAAGTGTTTAAAGGCGTGGCGAGGCATGGAGGGGGGGGGGAGTGCAGGTGGAGAGTGGAAGGGCCCAGGACTGAGGTCGCAGACAGTGGACCAGTTGTAGCAGGGGAGAGGGAGAGAGAAAGCAGAAGCAAAGAGGAAGGTTTTGAGGTGCTTCAGTAAAAGCAGATGTTTCTCCTCAAGATAGTGCGCGGTAGAAAACAATATGCCACATAGAACGAACAAGTACAACTGAACCCGTCTTTAAAGCCACTGTATAGTAATGAAATTGCGGTATAAACTCATCAAAAGTTACTTACATTATATTTGCATTTTCCATTGTGTCTCTGTGTAGGGCAGACCCGAAACACCACTCCTTCTTTGCCGACGTTACTTCTTCTAATGAACGTGGCTCATCGTTTCGTTTCTGAAATTTTATTCATTATCTTTTCTTAGTCTTTCAGGATGGTCCCGGCCTGTCAAGGTCAAATCACAATAGAACCTTATATTGGGTCGTGGGCCGTTCCGCCACCCGAGCAAAACATCAAAGCAGCTGACCTTCACTTTGAGCGAGCACACATTTCTAGTTAGCTGCAGTTAGTTTTAGGGACATCTTGTCTGCGTGCCTTTTTTTTTATTGTCCCTATGGGTCGGCCATGTTTTTGCAATACGGAAACATTCTATAATTTTTGTAAAAATGATTTATATTACTGTTTGGTTTAATTGCAATGGGCCTGCAACATGAGGAGACTCGAGAGAACAGACAATCAAATTACAATCATTTAAACCGTGATGTGTATTTCTCAATGAGCTCTGCTTTAGGTGGACATGGAACAGAGGCAATGTTGGGTGGCAATGCAGTTGTCCCCTGCATAGGTTCGTTCACCACTCCATGTATGTGCCTATCGAGGACATCTACGATAAGTCTCTCAATAAACTCATATTGCATATCCTCAAACACTGGTTTGATCACCCATTGTTTACTTCTTTTAGTGAAGGCCTTATTGTAGCGAAGCGTCCCTAAAGTTCCGGTCGTCCTACTTTGTTGACGGCCAACATTATGGTTATGTGCCAAGACCGCTAAAAGAGTCCGATTTATCATGCCTTCCATGCCAAAATGCAATCTTTTGGGCCTGTACTTGAGGCACATATTGTGGAACACCTCCAAATCTCCTGTGTGGCAGAATTCCGTGAGTCCCCTCAAAGCTTTTGTTATAGTTTTATCAAATACAATCTTTTCAATGGCTTTGTGAGTGGGTGATGAAGGAATCAACCACTTCTTCTTCCGTGCCTCCTCTGTGGACAAATGGCCATGTTCACATTTGTGGAAATGCTCATTTGTCGACCATCGATGTACGTTGCTACAGTGCAACATTACTGACCGCCATTTTTCCAGTAGAATTTCCAACGACCCTTCACATGTTTTTGAGCTCCACCAAAGATGGTTGCTGATTGACTTGGACCACTGTGAAATACCTTGCAATTCTTTTTTTTTACCTGCAGCAGACAATTTTTTATTGATTGATTTTGCAAGATGCCAAACGTCAAATTGGTGATTTATATTTTTGTACTGTTCTCTCATTGTCTTGGCAATTGAAACGTGTCTGTCCGTGGCTATCAGGTCGATCACCATTCCCCGCGATTGTAGTTCTTGCAATGATGCTACAAAGCCAACTTTCTCCATGGCCACTGAGGATGTACTTTGTGACACCTGCACGACCACCGAACTCACAATTTTCTTACTTTCCATGTCCTGAAAGTGGTAGGTGCAGTACTTGGCTGAAAATCCTGGGCTGTCGCACTGTCCATCACCGGCTAGCCTGAAGCGTTTGCCCGCGAATGTACTTTCCATTGACATTTTTTCCATTCTCCAAGCTTCGCTGATGGCTGGAAATAGATAATCGGTTTGGTATTTGTAGAACTGACTTTTCGCAATGAAATGGATTCCCACAAACTGAAAGAAATACTGTAACTTTTTAAAACTTGAACCACTAAAAAGTGCGGCCGCTGCACAAAGTAGATTGCCTGCTGGCAGTTGCCCCAGCATGGGTTGTGCAGACCATGCGAACGGATGATATTGTGTACAGGTGGCATGTATTTTAAGGTTAGTGCCTCGAATTGCACGAGTCACATTAATCAATGGCTCCCCACATACTTCCCCACCAACCGAATGCCCACATTTCATCATCATAATAATATCCATCAAACAGCTATCGAATACAATGAATTTGGCCTCTTTCCTTATACTTTCACTCTGCATCCCAGCTGGTTCGGCCTGTAACGTTGAGGACATGTCACTCGCATGAAAGGTACAATCTCTGATATCGTCTTCCGCTATGCTGAGTGATATTGATGGTGTTTCATTGTCGTCCACGTCATTCTCTTCCATTGCAACATCTGTTCCTTGTCCGGAGATGGGAGAAAAAAACAATGTCTTCAACTTTCGCGCGCTCTTATTTTTTGCGGGTGTGGATTCTGTGAATTGATCTCCGACTGCATCCAAACTACCAGGAGGACATTCACTATCAATGGCTGGTGGTGGTATAGCTCCGTTGTCAATCACTTCATATTCTTCCCATTGGCACGATGCATCTCCAGTCTCAAGTCCCTGCCAAAAGGTTTGACAAGCAACATCTCTCGTTCGCTTCACTGTCTGTGTAGATTTAGTTCTTACACCCACTCGCAACTAGAGGACAGATTAGAAAAGGGATGTTCAGTTTAAACACAACTTACAGTATTGAACTATTGACAGTGAAAGACAACATAATATAGTGAACAGGACACTAACCTTCTTTTGCTTTCTTTTCTTTGAAACTTTCTTGCCTCGAACTTCAACATCTGGACGCTGTTGCTCCGACTCGTGTGTGCATGTCTCCACTTCCTCTCGCGCTGCAACGACTATATTTTCATGATAAGCACATCCATCACTCACTGAGGCTCCATCGACTCCCTGAAACATAGAACTTTCATTAGTATGTATAATAATATTGAAAACACAAAATGTACTTGGGGACCAATACCCATACGTACATCTCAATAGCAAAACACGAATGAACGCATTGTGTAGAACATTCAAACGACAATAGTTCACGCATTGTTGATCTAGTTAGATTGAACTGTCAAGATCCATACCTCGGGCTCCGCATAGACTTCCATTGATGATATTATTGAAGATGACGCTTCAGCAACTCCCTGAAACACAGTAATTGCATTAGTATGCTTTTCTATTTTGTTAAAAAGAACATAAACTTTGAGCAGGCGTCAACGGCTCATCTAAATAGACCTGCACAAATGATCAGTTGTCTAAAATAAATAATGGATATGTAAATATGATTCGATTTGCTCGATCGTTGGAAGTGTCACCACCCAGAGATCTGCATCAACTACTAGGGGTGATGTTCTTGTAGAAGAAGCTCCGTCATCTCCCTGAAACATAGTACTTGCGTTAATAAAGAAGGAAGTATAGCGGATGTAATCACGTCATATGATTTCGCTTGATCGAACTGTCAGTATCCATACCTCGAAATGCATAAGAACATCAAGGGACGATGTAACTGCGGTGCACACTTCTGCAAGCTGTTGCGCCGACCCGTAACTGCATGCTCCCCCTTCTACTTGGACTAATGCTCCATCGACTCCCTGAAACATAGGACTTTCATTAGTAATGAACACAATATTGAAAAAAGAAGACAAATAGGAGGGCGACGACAGAAGGACATATCAATGGCTAAAAACGAAAGAAACGTACCTCGAGCATCTGAGTGACATCTACGGTTGTCGTCAATGCGTTGGACTCCTCAGCATCTCCCTGAAAGACAGTACTTGCATTATTTTGGATAACAATAATTATAACTGAAAACAAAGACTAGAGGACGAGTACAAGGGTGTACCATTAGGTAAAATAATTACACGATCAATTAAAACTATTGATTTACATGCCTAAAACAAGTCAGTGTCAGAATAGCTAAGTAAGATTACCCGATAGGCGCTTGAAGTGGCTGATGACTGCAATAACGACACGGATGGAGAATCTTCCGCCTTCATATTGAGTGGATACATAAATGGGGAAATTATTGTTAGCTACTGCTACACACTACCGCAAGGCCGAGAACTAGATCCGTAAACTTGACTCACCAGTGGAGGCATGTGGACGAATAGAGTGGGAATAGCGGTTGAGAGCAATTTTCGCCTCGCTCGCGGTGTTTTCTTCTTTATTAGCAATGATGTGGAGTACATGTCTGGGCTAAAGTGCCTGCTGCAGATGCGGTATCGATCACCCCTCTTGTCCGCAAAGACTTCTAGGACTCTACTTTCTAGCTCAGAGGCTGGATATCCGCAATATCGGACCCATCCTCTTATCTGATCTATTGTCTTAGGGAAAACATGCATTATAGTACCTTCAGATTTGTTATGGGTCTTCGAAGGGCAACCGCCAATGGAACAGGCAGGCATTATGGAAAGTTCTGAAAAGTAAAGATCAACAATTCTCTATGAATACCAATGTGTTAAAACAGTAAATGACACATAAAAGGTTCAATGCAAGGTCCGTTTTGGTTCTTGGAACTATACACGTTATTCACATGCGGATAAGTATTTCAATAACTTTCAAAAAATAGAAAAAGTAATTTGACTAAACTCAGAACATGTGACTAGTTCCTTGCATGTACTGTCGTGAACGAAAAGAAAACATGGATGCAATTTGATGACTACTAGCAAATAGATATAAATTAAAAAATTGGACGCAAAATGATTATGGTACATGGACTTACCTTGACGAACAAACAGTTAGATGCAGGGATCAGAGTAGTTTCTTGTCGTAGAACAGGGAGCAGTTCACAGGTTGCAAACTGACGAGTTTGCTCAAAGTGGTCACGGAAGTTCACAGAGACGAAGAGCAGATAACCAGCACCTTCACGGGTTGACTAGCAAAGCGCAAAGAAGTTCTCATTAGAAATATGAGGTGGGTTATAAAGAATTCGAACCAGGGGTGTGTTTGTGAATGAATGACGTGTATATGTCGTGGCATTATGTGGATTGCAGGGGGCCGTCCAGCGTGAGGGGGATGCTTGGCAGGAGACACGGGGTCTGGAGGTAGACATGGGAACAACAAACCCATGCTCTATAGACCACTTTGAAGTGTACATGGTCTTTGGCACCTCTTGGCCTTTATCGCTCCCTGACAGCTCCACTTGCCAGCAGCTCAAGTACCACGGTGCGAACTGCCTTTGATAGGGCGGGGGGTGGATCGGGGCGGTGGTCGTGCAGACAAGACACAGGAAGACTCGTGAATGGAGACACACTTATGTGGATTGCAGGGGGCCGTCCAGCGTGAGGGGGATGCTTGGCAGGAGACACGGGGTCTGGAGGTAGACATGGGAACAACAAACCCATGCTCTATAGACCACTTTGAAGTGTACATGGTCTTTGGCACCTCTTGGCCTTTATCGCTCCCTGACAGCTCCACTTGCCAGCAGCTCAAGTACCCCGGTGCGAACTGCCTTTGATAGGGCGGGGGGTGGATCGGGGCGGTGGTCGTGCAGACAAGACACAGGAAGACTCGTGAATGGAGACACACTTATGTGGATTGCAGGGGGCCGTCCAGCGTGAGGGGGATGCTTGGCAGGAGACACGGGGTCTGGAGGTAGACATGGGAACAACAAACCCATGCTCTATAGACCACTTTGAAGTGTACATGGTCTTTGGCACCTCTTGGCCTTTATCGCTCCCTGACAGCTCCACTTGCCAGCAGCTCAAGTACCCCGGTGCGAACTGCCTTTGATAGGGCGGGGGGTGGATCGGGGCGGTGGTCGTGCAGACAAGACCCGTTTGCCGCAGGGCCTCACCAAGGAGAGGCCATCTAACTGAATGTAAGAGGATGGCTGCAGGATCTACTACATGGAAGGCAGGGGGGTGAGTTTATAAATACCTCACCCTCCCAGGAGAATATACACTAGATTCATTTAAAAAATCAAAACAACCATTGTTAAAATATATGTTGGGCTTTATTTTAGATTTTAATTAAACATAAATAATAAACATTACACATTGTAAAGTTGAGGTTGCAGCACATCGAGGGAAAATCCGCGGTATTGTCCACTGTCACTGGGGAAATGTTGTCTAATGGCAAGTACCGCACAGGCAGGTATTACTCTCCGAACGCGGTGTCCGAGCCTCCCGTGAAGCCACCAAGTGAAGCAACGATAGGCCACCAGCCTGTACCACCTGTGAAAAAAAAAGATGCAAACTGTATTAAACTGACCAAACTTTCTTATCAATGTCGATTCAGGTAACACATGTCATTTTTCTTAGAAAAAAATTATATCTAGAAAATGCACTATATGGAACCAATTTACATGCGTTCCAATGATATGTAAATGTAATTTTATATGTGGGAGACGACCATGAAATAGTGGTGGCATCACTGACATCACAAACAGAGTATACTTACTCGTTACTCGGATTACGCGGACGAACAGTGCCACGAAGTTCGTGCATAAGCACCATCATCATCCTCAACACTGTCCGTGAGAGGCAGGCTTCCCTGAACTCTGGCAGCTCGGTGATGCATTGCGGACTTTGCTCGCCTTCCTGCTGACTTTGCTCGCTTTCCGAAATGTAGGCCAAGCACCCGGAATTTTCACGGCAGCAGCAGTTCTCCTCCTCAGTTGGCATTAGCTCGCACCGATTGCACGTGCACCAGGTGGAGACGCCGTCCATGCGACATGGTCCAGGCTCTTCATCCGTTGACTGGTCCTCCCAACTGCCGTCCGAATCCCCATCGTTTTCGCGTGCTTGCCTTTCCAGTAGTTCTTCCTCGGTGTACTCGGGCTCGTACATATACGGCATTATTGTGGCCATTGTGCGGTAAAGATAGTAAAATAATTTATAGCGGTGGTACTGGTATCTGTTCACACGGGCTACAAGCGGCGAAGGTAGCTGACCAGAGCACTGAAACGAGTCACAGAATACTCAAAGTAACACAGAGAGAGGAATGGAATCGAAAATCTGCTGCTGTATGTTGTGAAACGGTCTGTTTATACTTATTGGGGAAAGAGGCGTCCTGCCATTTCCATGGCAACACGTCAATAGCTGAGGCGCAGCGATTGTTGACACGAGACGTGCTTGAAATGGGCAGTACGCGTCTGCTGATGTCAGGCTCAGGGGCGGGGGATTTGATTTAGTGCCGCAAAGGCAGGTGAGCCAGGTCGATGCGGCGGAATGATAGGATTATCACAAAATGGAGGCTGATTTCGAGTGCGATAAGGGGCGAAAAGTCGGGTAAGGTCCATAGGAAAGTTTCCTACGATCTACCGATTTATGCTTACAAACACATGGCCGACCCGTAGGGACAATAAAAAAAAAGTCCCGGAACTCTCCTTTAAAAGTGTAGTGAACTGTTTTATTTTCATGACCTGCCTTTTTCTCTCCCTTTTACCTAATTATTGAAGTGCCATCTGAGTTACGCGCTCACCTCTGTTTTGACAAAAAGTGGTGTTTTAACTTAGACTTGTCTAGTAATTGCTAAGGGAGGTGTAAATACTTTTCTGATTGTGTTGGAACTTGCTTTTGATTAATAGTGCTAGTGTATTTCCTAAAGTGTGTGTTAAATAAATAATTATATACTTTTGATACAAAGCTCTGGTCAGTGTTTGCTTGTTCTACTGTGTTTTTGGCCCTATTGTGTATCCTCTGTATACTGCCTAACTCTTCTTGAGAGAAGTCTGACTGCTCAGCCACAGCTACCAGGTAAATCTGGGTGGTACAGACTGCTACCAATTGGGTTTACTGCTTACTCCTGTAGTCTTAATCTTTTTGCAGTGGTCCCCAAGGGATCTGCACAGGATTCTGCCTAACACTCCCTTTGTGCCAAATGGGATACAATGTATCTATATTAGACAGATGGAGAGAGTAAAAAAAAGGGGATTGACAGGTTGCATTGTGAACTTGAGAACTAGGACTTGTCTGCAAATGTCCAGGAGTAGGAATGCAAGGTTGCAGGTTGTTTTAAAATGTAAGGCCTATGGCCCTTCTTTACCAACTAACCGACTACCCTTTAACTGCTCCTGCCACCTTATACTACACACACAAACCCCCTGCAGGCAGCCACAACAGGCCTAGGCATTAACACATCAACACTCACTGTACCACGACTAAGCTCTCATCTTTAGCATCACCCTTTCCCACATCAGTGGCTAGCCAGACCCAAGGCTCTGTGGTCTATCAGATCTTGGGCTCTACCCTATGTATAACATACTCCGAAGAGGTACTCGCCAACCTCACCACGGCCGTTTCACTAGATTTTCCACTGTATTCTTTAAGGGGCTCGGGGTGGGATACAAATATTTTGTTTGTGTTTTTTTAGAGTTGTTGAGGAGGAATAGGAGGAGAGTGGGAAGCGGGCATAAGGGGGCTTGAAACAGCACCGGAGTGAAATGTCCCAGAACCCTCCCAAGTTTCAACACCAAACCCATAGAAAGCAGACTGATATGCAGGAACTTGGTACTTGTGACCTACACACATCAAAAACTGCAGGTTTTACATCTGCCTCTCCCACTGTCCTGCCATCGACCGCCCCCCCCCCCTCCTTTTCTTATACACAGCAAGGCCACCAAAAGTGGCAGAAGGGCGCTATATAAGACCACTTACATGACATTAGATATACTTCTACATCCTGATCCACAGACAGAACAGAGGTGATCTCATTCTCTAAGAAAGCCTTAGATGTCTATGCTGCAAATTGGCATGCCCAGCTTGTGATTCTACCACTGCCAATATCTGGGATAACAATTGTATTGAGATTGGGGGCAAAGATGTTACTTGGTATAAATGGGTTAGACAGGGAATTCAAACTATTGTTGAAATGTTTGATGGGCCCTAATTTATCTTCAACTAGCAAAAGTACCCGTTCTAACTGAAAATGAACCTTATCCTGGCTTGGTGCAGTTTGTTGCAGTGCAAATATTTTGGAAATCGTGCATCCGACGGCCTTGAAATTAGGACCTCGAGTTTTGTTCTTCGTGTCGGGACCGATTGAGAAGCAAAATGTTTTGTTTCCCTTCAAGGTGAACATGGTTTACAGCTTCGTCGGCAGGCCACAAACCCACAAATATTAACTTAAGCTGAAATCCAGTGAAAGGGGTGGGGTGTCCAAGTGTCATGTAGCTAGTAATGTCCGGAGGGTCCTAACGGGCAACTATGCAAAATGTGGTGCAGATTGGTGAAACGGTGTGGAATTATATAAGGAGCAACGCTTTGAGTCACAGAACCCACACACAACTTTTGACTTTTATTTATATAGATAGGAATATGCTCATATTTGTAGTGCAATTGCAGCGGTTCATAGAGCTGGAACACTTAAAAGGTTATGCTCTAGATGAATGTGAATCATTCCCCGAAATTGATTTATGGCACAAAATGTCCTCCATATTAGGTCTTTGATGAAATGTATCCGAATCATAAAGTGAATTGGCTTGGGAAGCATTATCATTATAAGGGTATTTATTAACACAAACCTAGCTTGGGGAGCAACAGAGCACTTTACAAGTCATAGGGGCAAGTATCCCGTAAGAGAAGCAGATCGGAATATCAGTACAGCAGGGGATGGGGAAGGCAGGCAATTTTGCAGCAAGGGATCCACAAGTAATCAGGAGAGGAAACAGGGTGGAGCAGACCTCCCATTCACAGGAGAAGATTAGGAATCCTCCTCACCCCTAGATATATGGCCCAGGATATGTAACTCGTGGATGATAACCTACAGAGCAGCCTAAATAACCCAATCCATGCTCTGCGTAGGTTCTATAACCCTCTAGACTTCGCAGAGACTTTGTAAAGCAACTATCCGTGACTCTGGTCTTTGCTAGCGCTCTAGCGTTGCGATTGGTTTATTTGCCCATATGCTATGTTATTTCCATCGTATCTATATTTTCTGGTTGTGTGCGTGGCTCATCATTATAATTATATTAGTCATGCAGGTGCCACTCATTTCAATTGGTGATGACCGGTTCACATACTAGCCAGGTTATCCTAGATCCACACATTACTAAATATCGCTTGGCATGAAAATCATTGTAAATAATTGGAAGATGATCAAAAATGTCTGCAACCTGGCAGAGTGGAATCTGGAAAGTGATCCATATCTTTTAGACTTGCTGGCTGACTAACAATCGGGACATGTGCACAGTTATGCTACATTTTTATGGACACCTATTATGCACTCCTTAAACTCCCCCAAATCATACTCATAGCAATGAGCAGGTGTGGGTTAGACCACACATTTTGGAAGTATACCACTGCTGCTTCACCTAATGTGACTACCTACCTGCAGGTATCATCTTCCCAATAATCACATGAACATGTTGATTAAACCGGCAGCTAGACTGATCAGCTGTCCTATTCCCTCTTGAGATTTCTGTACGGTACTTGTTCTTTTTCCTCCCTTCCTACATCCATTAAGTTGCAAGATGTTGAGACAAGTTGTGAATATCTGATCTTCATCAAATATTTGAATAGAAACCTGATTTTACAATATCTGGATGGTTGTTACTCACAGTGAATATGGTTTGCTCTGCTTAGTGACACATATGTGAGGTGCAAAAACACGTAATGTTATCTTTCTCACAGTTCTTTACCATCCATTTCTTAAGATGGTATATTGCATATTTTGAATGCCATGTCTTTTTGTAATTACAAAGCCATGCATCTGTGACACCTGCCTGCAATGGCTGTTCATTAGGTGGTGGATGCCAATGTTCAAAGTTGGTTGGTTTTTGTGTTTGAAAACTATTAATAAAATATCATTAAAAAGAAGAGGTTGCTGACATTCAAGTATAGACACTCTTCAGCTGACAAAAGAGTCTGATATGTTTCACTACCAATGGCAGCTGTAAACTACCTGTCAATATATACAGTGCTTTGATCAACAGAAATTGGCAAGCTGTTAATTATATTTCGGATTCTATTCTCATCACCACATTTAGTTGAATAGCCACAGCATGTAGAACGGTTAATGTCAATTGAAATAGCTTTGAATGCTATTCAAAAGTTCCTTGTACATCAGGTCAAATGACTGGGGTTGAAATTGGAATTCATGGAGCAGGAATAGGAAGTAGCTCCTGGGTGTCATGATTTTTCTCTGACCAGGAGTTGTTCATTGTTGTCAAGGAGCTATTAAAATCCAGTCGCAAACTTTGGCATGCTCCCATAATAAGTGCCTTCAACAAATCTTTTATTGTTGTGTTGCTCTATCTTGTAATCTATTGCTGACTGTTTCTGTTGTATACTCTGTCTCTTGCCATGTTGCTTTAGATATCGTCACTTTTAAAAAAAACTTAATTTCATTAGCATTTTTCATAAAGATATAAATATCTCAATTTGTGAGAGTAACACCACTTTTTGAACTTAACCATCCACCCATCCTTCAACAAAACCACTTGCACTCTACAACTGGGCGTACAACCGCACTTAACCCATACAATGTCAAAGTGGGGACAGTAATAAAGAAAATGTGACAAAAGTGCCTAAGCATAATATCTTCACTTTTTAAGTTCCTTCAATTGCTTTCCCTTTCATTTATTTTACATTTCATCTCTGTCCGTTCTTCGCACTTGTTGCTAACTCTCAATTAGTATATACCCATCTTTTTCGCTACATCTGTTACCACATTAATCTGTTAGTCTCTTTTTGTCACACATTTTTCTCTCTACTGCTTCATCTGTGATGCAGCCTTGTTAACTCTATTCTCTCTGCTGCTGCTGCAGAATAAGGCACTAATACATAGTATTCAACTAATTTAACTTCCAAATGAGATGCAACTACAACTCTGTGGCCAGTACATATAACTATACTTGCTTTACAGGTCTTCAAGAGGTTTACAAATACAAATTCCTAGACACAAACAGTTAGAATGTCAGATAGATATATTTGTGTGGCACCAGTTGGCTTGGAGAGCCAAAGGTAGCTGTTGGTGTGAAGCTAACCAGGCTCTTATTGTAGGCCCTTTCCAGAACCTAAATAGCTCCAAGCTATTTAGAACCCTGCATGGATTATTCCCAGCATGAAGGAAGATTTTACGAAACAGTGGGTTGCATTTCATGGAAGAGGCTGCATACAGTTCAAGCATCGCTACATTTCTATAAATTGTGGAAGGTGGATTACTATAAGCAATGACTTGTTTTTTTCTTGACAAGGTCAATTAGTACCACTTCATAAACAGGGCATAGGTGATTGTGATGAATCCAATGGAGCCATCACGGATTCCCCAGCTGTGACGTCCTCCCATGTGGCCAGGGGACAGCAGCCGCTACCTGATCCTGACCCTGGGGGCGGTTACATGAGGGAGGATCACATGGGAGGAGACAACTACCGGGGAGATGTCATGACTTCATTGGAGGAGTCACAGTGTTCCCTCCTTCCCCATGAGGAAGGCTCTCCGATACCAGAGTTCTTAATGGCATATTGCCATTCTAGTGAAACCTCCACCTTTTATCCAAACACCCTCAACTCACACATAACCTCTTTTGACCTTGATGTACCTTTTGTTTGTGAGATCCATGAGAAAAATCATCCAGGAGTTAAAAGCTCAAAAGGAAGACCTCAACTCCCATAACCAGTCAGGTACTAAAACGAGGAGGAAGAACAGAGAGTTCATGTGAAGTGAAAGGACCTCGAAGTACAACATGCAGACAATTTCTTTCAAACCTGCAGTGAGCAGGACATTTAAAAATAAAAACCACACTATGGAAGAGAGGAGGTGCAGGAAGCAGTGTACAAGGAGACGTTGCAATCCACGCTAAGGCTCCTGAACGTGAGGCACACTGAGAAAGCTGGCGAAGCAGAGAAGGCAGCTGGGACAGGGAGAGAAGCGCTGCATGCGAGCGAGGAAGGCCTTGGAGATGACGGGAGCAGTGCAGAAGCTCCTGGAGGGCGGGCCACTCGTCAGGACTGCATTCTTCAACCCAGGCCACGAGGGAAAGCAGGCGGTTGACCGTAGAGCCGTGCTGGATGCTGGAGAAGTGTCAGTACATTCCAAACTGGAAGACTGGTGGAGAAGCCATACCGCAGAAGCGCGGGCAGCATCGGAGATGCTGGAAGAAACCAGTGAGTCTGCCCAAAGCAGCTGTGGACCCGGTGCTTTCCGAGAGCACACCAAAAAGTGATTCAATGGTACAAGATTGCCAATTCAGAAAATATACAAAGGCAACGTTTTATGAATGCAGTCAAGGCAAAGTGCAAGGGCAAGATTTAATAGGAAGAATGTTTGAATGCAGACAAGACAAAGTATAAAGGTAGACCCCAATCAAACACAGATTCATGGGATGCCAATGTTGGGGAGAAGTTTGAGCAAGTATATATGAGCAAACATTACCAGATGCAGTTATACCAAGCACCACATGGTGTATGCTGAAGTGGTATCAAGGAACTGTGAAACATGTAAGAAGTCCTGGCAGGGGAGTATACCAGGCATTTTAAATTGTACAAAAATTCCTGGCAGGAGAGTACACAAGGTGATCGGAAACCCTTTAAGAGAAGTCCTGGCACCGGAGTGTACCAGGCAGCTGAAAACTGTATAAAGATTCCTGGCAGGGGAGTATACCAGCTAATCTGCAAAGATACAAGAACTTTTACACAAAGTCTATTACAGAACCATTTGTTTAAACAGAACTTTTCAGGTAAAGAAGAACTTTGTGAGTCCAGTGAAGACACAAACGAACTGTTAGCTAAATGACATTTTGCCATCCTGTTTAAGAATCCAGGGGAAGGAGAACACCTTCTGGATACAAGGGTCTTTAACGTGGAGAACATTTCGTTGGAGTCATTCTGATATTTTTTGTTTTGAACACTTTTTCTAACATCAAGTTAAAGACATTTCCTTGCACCTTTTGATGTTTATTTAAAGTGTGAGGTCAGGATAGGTTGTTATGGGCACAAGAACAGAATCTTTAGTTACTGACATCCGGGCACAGACAGATCCTTAGTTTCAGTTTGTAGGTAGGGATATTCCTCTTTAGAATAGGGTTAGAGAGGTGTTTTTCCATCCCATTTTTATTTAATAAAAATGACTTTAATCAAGAATACAACAACCTTGTATCCATCTCTCATTTCTGACCCCTCACATGATGGACTTAGGAAACGGGGTGTGGGGACAGGGAGGAGTATGGTTGCACTGCTATATTTTACTCTAGTGTAACTGTAGTAGAGATGAATTGGTGTTGGAGATCACGTTGATGTCATAAATCGGTCTAATGCATTCATCAAATCTTTAGAAAACGTAAGAAGCCTGAGGGCGTCCTCATTTCCTTCTCCGTAGCTTCTTCTGCTCAGGTGGCCAGGGAAAGACCATCGCTTTTGGATCCCGACCTTGGGGGTGGATATGTGAGGGAGGATCACCTGGGTGGAGGAGATTTGGGGGATGGAAGGAGGATGTCCTTAGGTGAGACATGTTATCCCCCGTTTACATTCCACAATGAAACTTCAGTCCCTGAGGTTTTTATAGGGTACTGTCAAAACCCCTCAATTTCTTCCTTTCAAACCAATCCTCGGGTAAATTCTCAGTATCGAGGGACCGGGAAGAGAACAACAACAAGCACACCTCCTTATATGGGCAGAATAGCCCCACATTCACCTCCTCTGGTTAAGTCAAGAAATGATCAGAGTACCTCCTACCCTGCCTCTACCAATGTATGCTATTACCAGTCTTCCCCATTGTAACACACACCAACTCTGTCATATTCATATCCCTTTAAGAGTGGGACAAAGAAGAGGCAACTAGGAGTAATGCACACTACCATCTGCACACCACGTTGGTACTGGGATAAGGAAGAGGACTGTAGAACATTACTATAATGGACAGGAATTACCCATTGACAGAAGTATTTATGGTAAGGCGAAGAACTTGCACCTGCAGCCAATTGAGGGCCTACAGATGCATATAAGAAGAAACCAGGGAGTTCCAAAGAGAGATTCAGCTGGGCAGGAGAGTACGGCAATCCGAGGTGGAGCAGGCACAAGAAGGGCAGGTGAAAAGGACGCTGACTATTGCAGGAAAGCCAGAAAGATGCTGAGGCCAGAACGGCCGGGGGAGGGTTGAGAGCTCTGCAGAGCCCTGTGCTGTGTATCCCCCGTTGGAACTGGGGGGCACAGAAGTCTATCATACGCCGCCGACAGCAGGAAGGTTCAGAGGTAGCGAGCGCTGCTCGCTGGAGCACCCGGAGAGAGAGAGGGGAGCGAGCGAGAGCAAAAGCACCTGCAGGAGCAGCCGTACACCAGTGACAGAGAGGGATCACTCATGCCGGGACATGCTAAGGGCTTTGTGTGGGCAAAGGAAGATGCTGATACAGGGAAAGCATGTAACAAATGGGTCTGGGGACGAAATGGAAAATATTGAAACCCGAACAAGCTGCAAAGTACTAAATGAGTTATTGAATACCGAACCAAGGAAAAGATATGCCATATATATGAAATACTGCACAAGTGAAAAGAAAGTGATGTATACTTATGAACGTAGTGAAAACAAGTAAAAAACCTTTATGAACCATGTGAAAGGGCAAGCCAAGTGTAAGCTATTAATGAAAGCCTGTGAAGGAAATGAAAATCCATTGAGAAGCACTATGAGATAGTGAATAGCAAGGTGGTGACAGGGAGAAATACCACAAAGTGAAGTGTGTGAAAGTCACGTGTTGGCAGAGTCAAAAAACTGTCAAAGTGAAACAAAAGTGCATATGATGTAATGGCACAGTTGCAGAATGGAAACCTGTGTTGGCAAGGAAGTCCAAGGAAAGTCAATGAACATTACAAAGTGCCAAGGGTTATCGGTTGTGTGACCTGTGATGGTTGGACCATGTGGTCCAACAACTTCGCCTAGACCTATGAAACCCTACTTGGAGTGAACCAAGGAAAGTCAAGAGGCTGAAGCTGTTATGCCTAACAAATGTTCAAGTGACTCAAAGAAAGGAGATTTAAGAGAATTGTTGAAAAGCCTGAAAGGTTACAAAGTGAATTTGCTAGGAAAGTTGAATTGACTGTGAATTAGAAGTTAAGAGAGCTGCCTTCTTGGGGAAGGGAACCCCGAGATTGTGGAACCGTGTTGAACTTGGGGAAGGGAACCCCTCAGGTCTTTTTGTGGAACTATATTGAATTTGGAAAAGGGAACCCCTAGGTAATTTTGGGGAATTGTGTTGAACTTGGGGAAGGGAACCCCAAGGTCCCTTTGTGGAACTGTGTTGAACTTGAGGAAGAGGGAGCTGAAAGCAGGCCTGGAGCTGGAAGAAGCTCAATACATTATTTTGAACAATGTTTCTTTGGTTGCTGACATGCCTACACATTGTATATCTTTAGTTGTGAGGGCAGGTATAGGTTTTGTAAACAGACTGACTTTTGAGTTGAACTTTATGACACAGACTATCCTTAAGTTTCTTTAGGTAGGGAAATCCGACCTTAGCGTAGGGCAGGTTAGGCCTTACTCCATCCTGACATTTAAGAAATAGACCTTTGATTTTAGAAAATTAAGTGAATCTGTTGTCTGTGTCTTACTTCATGATGCCTTCACAAAAGTCGCAGGACTAGTAACAACTTGATTTATGCACTCCTTTTAGAAAATGCATTGATATTGAAGCATAAACAACTTTCCAATTGAAAAATATGTACCTTGTACTGTTCCAACCAGGTCAATATTGCAGAAAAGCTGAAACTTGCCCAGTTCCCACCATAGTAACTTTTTCTGCAAAAGAAAAACATTTTAAAACACTGTCATTATTGAAACATGGCAAAGCATAGCAAAGCATCAGATCACATAAAGAACCTTAATAAGAGGCAATCACAAATTATTATGAAAAGAACAGATGTATTGTTTGACTGAATTGTGATGACTTCTTTACAGATGCAGATTGGTTCTCCTAATCTTCTTATGCACAAATGGAGTAAGTTTGCATTTTATTGTCAACACATTGTTCAGCACGTCTTTCCATTTCTGTTTGGAAGGGTACACTGGTTTGGATTAACAGCACAAACCAATATGGTTTTGATACCCATTGCCTGCTTTGTGCCTGTGCAATTAGCAGGTTATCTACCAGTATTATTATTTGACACTTTGTTTTACAACAGCATATCACTTCCTGTGATGTCTTGAAACTGAAAGTTCACATGGCATTATTACCTGCATAAGGCCCAGGTTCCTCCATCTATATTGTTTGGAACATAAATGTGGATTTAGGCATCTAACAGGTATAGAGAAACTTGAAGTCTACTGCTTAAGGAGGCTTATGGGCTGTTGAACGAAACATCCGGTAGGGTATATCTATGCTGAATTTAGACTTATTACCATTTGTAGCTTATTAAAAGCGCGCCGTGTCAACCTATCATAGTTACTTGCTCATGCTGTACCTGCCTCTTTATTTTATTATGTACCCTTATTAGTTAATGTGCCTTTTGGGCACTTGAATAATACTACTCTGCATCTACTTGCCGGAGCAAGGGTGTCAATGTGGTCCTTGATGGTTTTAGAGGAAAAGGGATGAACCTGTTTTGACGAGGCTTTCATAGATTGGACTTGTCTCGCTACCTCATCGGGGGAAAAAGAGGAAAGGACGCGAAGGGGGGAAGTGGGGTGGCTGAAGGAGGGTCAGCAAGCACAGAGGGATAGGGGAGAGGAGGGGAAAGGGAGGAAAGGGCGGACAGGATGTACTGTTTTTTTTTTAGATGAAGTGAGAGGCAAGGGCATTGCAAAGAGCGTGGGAGGCAACAGGAGGGGTAGAGACTGCAGCAGGGTTGGCCAGCTCCTGGCCGAGTTGTTAGATGCCGACAAGACACAGGCTTGAATGTGGACTCTTTTTCTTGGTGAGGACAGAGTCAGTATTGCCTTTGGAGCAGGTGACAGGCCATTTTGTCAGAGGATGAACAAGAAGCCCTCCATTTCCTCTCAGCCGCCCTACACTTACGTTTAAGTGTAGCTAGGTCAGAGTCATACCAGGAATTGCACTTGGCTTTGGACTTCAAACGGATCCTCATGACAGGGGCAAGAGCATCAAGAGTATCAGAGAAGCATCAAGAGTATCAGAGATAGAAGAGTAGAGAAGGCAAAGGACTGTGTCCGGGTGTGAGTAAGCCAGAGGAGGAGGGGAG
Source organism: Ambystoma mexicanum (assembly GCF_040938575.1). Taxonomy (NCBI): domain Eukaryota; kingdom Metazoa; phylum Chordata; class Amphibia; order Caudata; family Ambystomatidae; genus Ambystoma; species Ambystoma mexicanum. The sequence goes on from NC_090930.1 coordinate 531,921,555, forward strand.
GGGGGAGAGAAGGTGGCAGTGAAAGCCTCAACTGACACGCGCTTCATGGGCCCGATGTCCGGGAAGGTAGGTGGCAGTGTTGGGTAGGCTTGGCTTGGGGGGAAGAGAGTGAGAGATGAGAGGAGAGGAGAGGAGGCAGTGGTCACTCCAGGAGAGAGGAGTAGTCCGAGGGATAGAGAGGGGGAGGCCATAGGAGATCAAGCCATCAAATGGGTGACTTGCAGAATGCATTGGGCTAGAGGGGAGGATAGAGAGAGAGAGAGGGAGGGAATCGCAGAGGTCGCGAAAAAGCAAAGATGAGGACAGGAAGAGTCGAGGTGGATGTTGAGGTCACCAAGGAAGAGGAGTTGGGTGGTTGAGGCCTGGAGGGAAGAGGAAAGGTCAGCCCACTCGGAGAGAAAAGAGGTGATTTGACCATGGGGCCGATAGAGAGAACAGTAAGAGAGTGGCTAGGAGAGAATGAGAGCCTGCAGACAAGGCATTCAAAAGATGGGTAGATCTGAGAGGGAATGATAGTGGGAGGAAACCACTCAGGAAAGATCAGGGCTACACCACCTCCGGGTCTGGTGGGTCTAGGTACGGAGAGGATCTTGTAACAATCAGGGAGGAGAGTGTCAAAGCGTGTGACAGAGCTGGCCATGAACCATGTCTCAGTAAGACTGAGGACATCAAGGTCCAATTCTTCAAGGAGGTGGTAGATGTCAGAGGAGTGTTTGACAGCAGAGCGAGAGTTGAGAGTGGCAAGATGCAGAAGGTTGCCAACCTTAAAGACCTTCCGGGGAGGGGTACAAATCAGAGGTACGCCCTGCGGAGGAGTGAAGGAAGCCTGAGGTGGGGCAGAGGAGGAAGGAGGGGTGGGCAACGTATCCAAGGAATGAGAGGAAGGGACAGACGGAGATGAAAGGAAGTTGATCAGGCGAGGGAAACGCCTATTAAAGAGGAGGAGATTGGCCTGAGGACCTTGGACCATGACAGTACCATTTAGATAGCCATTAAGGATAACTCTGGAGGAGTCGAAGCAATCCATGATGGCTTCCCAGCGTGTGCCTCCATTTATGAGAGAGGAGATAGGGCAGAGCACAGAGATCATATGCGGGGTCCATAGATCTGGCGAAGGAACGACAAAGAGGATGTCGGTGAGGGTCTGTCTGGAAAAGGCGCTGGAATAGGTATCAGCGATAAGGAGACCAGGGTTAGAGGCCAAGATATCCTCTATGATGGGAGAAACAGAAAGCGCCATGGGTGGGAAGAGAGAGGATGCAGGGGGAGGAGTATGCAAGTACAGCAGTATGGAACAGTCACTGTGCTAGCAGCTTACAATCAGTGGGCAAAGTTAAATGCAAAATACACCCAAGTTTGACTTTCAAGTTCAATGCAAAATACACCAAAGTTTGACTTTCAAGTTCAATGCAAAATACACCCAGGTGTGACTTTCAAGTTAAATGCAAGGCCCTGTTGTTGAGGAAATGAAGTGGGAGTAAGATGGTAGAGGCGAGTACAGAAACAACTTAATTTAGTAGATAACAGGGAGAGCTAATAGTACAGGCAGAGATGAGAGTGAATAGCAGTCAGGGGGAGGTGACTAACCCATGCAGAGTGAGGTAAGAGAGACATGGTAGTCCGGTAGTCCAGGGATAGCAACCTCAAGGAGGGTTGGGCTGTGGTAGAAGTATTATGTAGCGGCCTGTCAGCGGACAATACATCTGTTCTTTTCATAAGTGGGCCGGCTCCCGCCTCCCGGTCCCTCGTTGGTTGGAATAAGCAGCACTGCAGCCAATGCCACAGCAGGCTGTAGGCAGGCAGATTACATGCACTGCCTCAGCTCAGATTAGGGCTTGGGCGGCCATGATGAAAGCACCACATGGTGAATGTAATTGCTGGCCAGAAGAAAGAAACACACAAAATATTCGTTGGGTGGAAGGCAGCAGGATGTTTGCCCAAAAAAATGCACAATGTCACGCGCTAAAATTACTGCCTTACCACACCAAATTAAAAATATTTCTGCATCTTTCAATATTTTTCGAAAATGCGCCCAAAATTCTTTTGAAGTGCAGAGGTGCATTGATAATTGCATCTAAATGCACCATGGGCCTTCAGCAGCCCAGCGAACATCTGGAAGTCCGTGGTGAGAGAAGTGGACGAGGTGCTAGCCTGCAGAACCTCGCTCACAGCAGCGTTTAAAGATAACGTAGCACACGAAAGTCCATAGCCCGAGGAGAGAGGAGCCAGGGAAGGCATGCTACGGTGCAATCGGCATTGTAGACTTTGTGGAAGTTTGGTGCGAGAGATGGTCAAACATTTAATGATGAAATGCAAAAGTCTCCAGAATGTACGCAATCTGACTATGTTCTTGTGTGGTGTGAACCATATTAATCTTGATTATTATAACAATATCATGTGGGAAAGGTTTGTAGATGGTATGGACCTCACCCTCATATTATTTTACAAAGTTGTGAATCAACATAAGTAACATTTTAGAAATGTTTTAAACTGATTTTGCATTGTATCCTTCTGCATTAGATAGGATGTATTTCTGTTATTGTCGTAAACATGTATTTGCTATCTTGCACCTTCAAACATTAATTATTCTTGACATGGTAAGGTTTCTAAGGATAAACTTGGATAACCTTTGAGACTACTGGGACAGTGCATTGATTTACTGATTTACCCGTATTGTCAAATTTTAACTGTTTGGGACTGTATAGTATAAAAGCCATAAAGGCTAGTATACTTGTATGGTAAATACATAAATCAATGATTACCTGTAGTTTCATCAGTGTCCTGGTATATATATTGTGATAATGGCAGATGTCAAGGGCATGTGATGCTGCTTCTGCAAGACATGCCATTTTGGTAAATTGTCATTACTGGCTATAAAAGACTTAATTGCATTTGCTGCATGTAGGAAGTGCCAAATGATTGACCTCAATTGACACACAAATGGCACAATGTAAGCGATCAACACAAGCTTTATTAGGGGGTGTGTACACATTAGGGACAAAATAATGTACAGGGAGGATTTTAACCACATCAACGTTGTCAGGGTGATGATTCTCTGGGATGTGGGTAGTCCTTCAGGACAACTTCAAAAGAAAGGGGCTAGCTGAGAAATTAAAGTATGTCCAAATAAACATTTCTCCCAATTTTCTGTTATAAAGACTCTCTGCTGGCAGGTTAAGAGAACAATTCATATGCCTTTAGTCTCAGTTAAAGGGGTTCCAGTGCCCTTGTACTTTGGTATGCTTGGGGTCTCGTCGAATTGGCTCTCAGTCTGGGGTTTAAGGGCTTCCCGCACCATTCTTCTATGATCTTCTCAGGGGTATCTCTCTGCTTGGTTCTCATATCATCTTCACGTGGACCCTTTTGACTGGCTGTAAAGACTGGAGGGGGTGTGGGTACTCCTGCTCTCTATATGGCAGAGGAGAGGCACAGAGGACCCCAGCCAAGATTCTCGATTTGGTAAAACGTGGGCGAGCAATCAAGGCCTAGCTCTCAGGAGGTGATGCAGGCTGGTTCTTAAGTACAGTGTAGTCCCCAAGCACCAAAAAAGGAATGTCCACTCACTGTATTAGTGAAAACACAGTTCTTTATATAATTAAGGTTCAGGGTTATATACAAAATGGCAATAACTCACTTTGTGCTCAGTTAATCTACAATGGCAAATATATACACAGTTCTACGTGGTACCACAGTTACTATGAGATTTCATTAAAGTGCATCAACTGTACTTAGTTTAGATGTCACACAAATCAAATAATAAAGAGAACCAACAATAGACATAGGAGGAAAAGCAGTTGGTTAGAACAATAGGCAGAATACTGGGTCCCTACCGAAGAGACACAACGTGTAAAATATAGATATACTACAAGCCCAGTCCATATATTGTTCAATTAGTCTTATTTCACCCTAGAAATGTTCTGCCACCCCAATGTACCTGGAATAGAGTTTGACATCGGGTTGTCGACAGATCCTTCTTGAGCTGCTCCCATTAAGGCAGGAACCACGGATCGTCGAGATCCCACGAGGAAAAAGGGTGAACACTGCCGTTGCGGCAGCAGCTTTGGTTCTTGCAGTGCTCGTTGAGGTTCGGTCAAAAACCTCCTGCAAGCTGAGGCGTGCGGTGCACCTCGACGACGAGTGTTCCTTGCTGCAAGGAGTCAATGAAGAACTTTGGCCCAGCAGGGGCTTTGAGTCGTCAGCGTCTCTGCGGTCTTGGGGTGGTGGGAAACCCACCGGTGGATTCTCCTCGGTCGTCGGCAGCCTTGACTTTCTCCGGCAGGACGAAAGCGGTCGACGAGGGTGAGCAAGGGAGTCCTGGTTTCAATGTTCTTAGGCAAAGGAGCACTGTGGCTCCGGTCAGCGACCGCAGCCGTCGACGGTGATGGACTTCAATGTCCAGGCGCCTCCAATCCTTGGTACCTGCCTGGGAACAAGGACCACTGGATTGGACCAGGGACTCGTCAAGGGCTCAATAACACCAAGATCCAACATCTTGGCGACCTCAGTCTGGATGTGGTTCTTCACAGTGTCTGACATCCTGTAGCATCTGCTTTTGAGAAGTACGCTGTTAGTGTCAATTTCGTGCCTGCACCATGGAGTGAGGCCTGGTGTCAGTGAGCACAGAGGTGCATACTGCTGGGGCAAAGCCCTGCAGGCCCTCTGCTGGTCTGGAGTCAGATCTGGAGAGAGATGCACTCCCTCCACTGAGCTATTAGGAGGGTTGCTATGCAGCAAATCAGAAAGGGGCTCACTCTCATCCTCTTCTTGTTCGGAGGACAGCAAGAGACATGAGACTTCGGCTCGCCAATGGAAAGGCTTGAGCCTGTTAACATGGAATACCTGAGGGGCTACCCCAGGGACTCCCATGTCAACCAGATAAGTGACTTCGCCCATCTTGGAGATTCTCCTGAAGGGTCCAGTCCACTTATCTGCCAAAGCTAAAGGATTGTTAGGCTCCATCACAAGGATCTCCTGTCCTGGAGTCCAATCCACTTGCGAGGCTTTAAGGTCATGCCAGTGCTCAATTCCTGGCTGGCCTTGAGATTCGCTGTCACCTGACCCATCATTTGTGACATCCTCCCTCTGAGGCCTAACACATAGTCTCCCACTTGCTTGGCAGGACCTGGAGGGGTGGCTTCCAAACCTTCTCTGATCAAGGTAAGGCACCACCTCACTGGATGGACAAAGAGTAACTCAAAGGGGCTGAAACCAACACCCTCATGAGGTACCTCTCTGCAAGCGAACAGCAGGCATGGCAGGAGGAGATCCCATTTCCTCCTTAGGAGCTCTTCCAAAGCGCCTAGGATGCCCTTGAGAGTTTTATTAAATCTCTTGACCAGACCATAGGTCTGGGGATGGTAAAAGGTGGAGAACTTGTAGGTTACCCCACACTCTTTCCACAAGCTTTTCATGGAACTCGACATGAAGTTGGATCCTCTGTCAGATACAACCTCCTTAGCAGGAGGCCTGGCAACCACCTTGGCAGTAATAGTCCAAAATGGGTATAGCCTCAGGGAACCTGGTGGCATGATCAACCAAGAGCAGGATGAACCAATGTCCACCTGAAGTGGGAGGGTCAAGGGGAATGATAATGCTGATGCCGACCCTCTCAAACGGTGTGCCAACCACTGGCAATGGCTGCAGTGAGGCAATGACACTGCCTCCAGTATTGCCAGACAACTGACAGGTTGGGCAGGTCCTGCAGTGGGACTACACTTCTACTCCCATCTGGTGCCAGTAGAAATGGGCAGCGAGCCTTTGCTTTTTCTTCTTGGCACCAAGATGACCAGCTAAGTGCACCTCATGCGCCAACTGCAGCAGGAAGGGCCTGTAAACCTGGGGTACCACCAACATCTTGAGGGAACCAGGTTCAGGCTTAGTGGGGGCTCACTGACAAGGAGCTCACCCTCCCAACATATCCGGATCGTGCTAGGCACTTCTCCCTGTGCCTGGGACAGGGCCTGTTTCCTCAGACCCTCGAGAGAGTGGCATTCTCTCTGACCCTTACAGAAGTCCGCCCGGGAGGGTCTCCCTTCAGCCAACAGGCATTGAAGGTCCAAGTGGTCCTGCAGGTTGAGCACCTCTCCCGCAGGGTCTTCTGCCTCTTCTCCCTCAGGTGTTGAGTTTGGGTTTACCATTGGACCCAGTCCGTCTGGAGCATGAATCATACGGAGGCCCTGCCCCTCCAATGCATTTCCAGCATCACACTGGCTTCTACTGAAAGGCCATATTATCTTGCTGCATCATCTATAAAGCTATTTCTACCAAAGCACCACCCAATCTAGCTTGAGATACTACCTGAGGGGTCAGATCCAAAACATGAAGCCTCGACATGAACAGGATGGATTGAAATAGACGTGGAAAGGAAAATACCAGGAGACAGGCCTTCTTACATTACGGTGCCAGGATCTGGAATAACAAGCTACTCCAGACCAGGCTTTCAACAACACCCATGCAATCCAGAATAGAGTTTAATGAATGTGTACGGTAAAGTCTGAAATTGAACATTGCATGTACTCCCCTAGCATACTACTGCATTATAACATTGAGTAGGCACTGCAATCTGCCATGTTTTAACACAGGTTCTTGCCAATGCGATGTGAGGCGTTACACTTAACTGCGCATGTCTTTGAGGTGAAGGTTCTTCGCCTAGTGTGTAGTTATGCTTGCCTTCACATCGCTCGCTTCCGACAGGCTTCCCTTTTGGCATACGGAAGTGTGTTTTAGGCTCCTGCTTTCTTAAGAAAAGCCGCTTTGGCAGACAGAAGAAGTCGTACTGTAAGCGTGTTCGTCTTCCCCAGATTGTGTGTGAACCTCTGAGGAGTATAGTGGAGCTTTGTTCCCTGCTTGTAACATTGTTTAAGTATGATCCTTGCCCAGTCTGGACCTCCACTTCCATTAAAATGCACGAGTTCCTTTAGGTATAAGAGAAAGGTGCACAGACTGAGGGGAGTGTGGGGGTTCTCATTTGCAGCGAAGTCTCGTTCTGTCGTTGGTTTGTGCTGCTTTTTACTAATAAATTGTTCACCAATCCACCAGAATAATCAGTGGTCCTTTTTCTGCAACACTTGTTTCCTCAAGAAGCACCCGATACCCGGCTGTGACGAACACATGAACTCAAGTTATTTCCAATAGCAAGGACCACACACTTTGTCCACCTCATGCACCTGCTCCCCAACTATAAGCCCCCCTCACCTGACCTAGTTTTCTCTGCTGCTCCCTAAGTACATGAGCATGAGTGGTATCCTTTTTTTAAGAGTATGGTGCTCCATTGCTCCCCAGTTAGGTGTGTGCTATAAAAATACCAATACCAATTCAATGACAGCCATACTTCTGAGAATGCCTAGAAAAGGGTGTTAGTGAGGGGAAAAAAATGCAGTTCATTACTTCATTTGCTACGAACTATACAACAATCTACCAAACAGAGCAATACCTGTACTGTTTTGGGTACCAGATCGCTTGTTTGAAATCAGTCAGTGTGTATAAAATGTATTAAAAAATAAATTCCAACAAACTTTCAGTACGATACAATAATCAGGACTACCAGGGATAAAATCCTTTCTGAAAAATGCTCCTAAGCACAGCCGCATCGCTTAAAGTTGAGCATTTGCAAACTTAGAAGAAATATTAATTACTCAATTAATTACTCAATTGGAGGAAGCTATGTATCCACTCACTGGGACCATCTGTTGAAATATTCACTCATGGTGAAATCCTTTTACAGATGCTGTCAAAGGTTTTCAAATCTTGATCGTAAACATGGCATCTGAAAATATTTTTTTTACCAGCATTCATGAGAACTACATCACTGGAACAAAGAAATACTTGTGTTTCAATTGGACCAAGGGCATTCTTTCCTCGTTCGCATATCCCCCCATGATGAAACGCAAAAATCAAAGAACTGTTGTACAGAACACACCAAGTATGCTAAAAGCATTCAGAAATTAGGGTAAAACATTGAGCCGAGGCACAATATAGACAACAATATAAACAATAAGATGAGAAGACTAATGGGCCGAACAATTACTGTGGGAACCGGATTCATTTGAAAAAACATAATCGCCCGTCTATCCTCCAGTCTCCTTCTCCTTTTAGCTGCTCCAACTTTGCAGTGAATGCTGGTCTCCACATTTTGAATTGCAAATTACTTTTCTAAATCACTTAACATCTATCCTTGAGATTTCACATGTCAACATCTCATTAATATCAGTGGCAAATGTAGCTCTCTGAAAAGAAGCACAGATTTTACATTTATTGAGACAGATAGCTGGCACACAGGAATAGAGCGCCTTCAATTACAATTTGGCAGAAGCCAACTTTAGTTTAAAATCTGTCTGCGGGAATTTATGACAGCCCGGCAATGAAGCGACTATTTTGAATATGATTAGCTTCTGCTGATGGTGGGGCTTGGGCAGTGTTTATAAATCAACAAAGGCGGTACTCAGTATTCTATAATGGACCCCTTCAGAACCATCTACCACCGTCACTTCTGCCGCACATCACAATAAACACATGCATGACTGAAGGACTTTCACCATAATCAGCTGTTCATTTGCCAATGCAAGTAGACAAACGGGAAATACGCAAAACGTACACACATGTTTCTCCTTACATTTTCAAAAACGTTTTTCAGAAATAAATGAACTGAAGGGACAAAAACATGTGGATGCATTATTAAAAAAATCTATCCACGTTGTATGAGAACTCGGAGTTCACATCCGATTTTCTTACACCGGCCAACTCGTTTAGTGAATTGAACTTAAAATAGACAACACATATTATAAGGGAGGGAGTCAGACATCAAGAAATAGAACGCCCTCTGGACAACAGGGTCGTACCAAACACAACTATAAAGGCTTTCTCGACCCTACAGTGTACCTGCCCAGTGTCTCCATCTTCCCACATCATCCAGGCAAGATAAGGGACAAAGTGCCTCATTATGAGTTTGGCGTTAAATGTTTGGCGGTAATTTAGCAGAATTACCACCAAAATCGATTACTGTTAACACCACTTGGTCCCGTGGTTCCAAGTGGTGGTAACTACCAATTTTTTTAAGTTAAATAGAACTCCATGGGGATTCTCGGTGGATTTACCACCAGCGGAATTAATGCACAGCAAATCTGTTGATTTTTTTTTTAGGTAAAGTGGAAGATTTTCCAGCAATAAACTGAAGGTTCTGCCAGCAATAAGTCCACTAGACATTATTTGACAGTGCAGGAAAAATGACGGTACTTCAGTTACCACCAAATAAAGTGTGATGAGGCCCAAAATGATAAGGCAGTAACGAGCATAGCAGGAACCTGTTGGGAAAACTACATGTGCGAGCTAGGGATTTCCTTACAGAAATTCAAGGGAGTTTTCCTTAAGTCACAACAAAGTGTCATGATGGGTAAACAAAACAAATGTAGTCCCTTCTGTAGAAGGGCTTATGGTCCAAGATCTAGAAGTCTGGGCCTTTGTCTAGAAAGCAAAGTTCTGGGGGCTCTTCCCCATAATAATGTCCAAGAAAGTCACTCACAATCTCAGAGAATTGAGTGTCCTAGGGTAGTAATTCCCTTGATAGAGTGTCTCTCTGGGTCCTTGGTCATTGCTTGTCCCCTTGGCCACTTTGTCTCCTGGGATGGTGCGACAACCTCTGGCAATGGTTAGTGCCCTCAGGTGTCTAATGGTAACCGCAGTGGGCAGGAGCATAGTTCACCCTCTTGCCCTAGTGGGCTCCAAAGTCTGATTTCCTCACGTGCGACAACCTCGATAGGTATTCTTCCCCACCAAGGAAATTAAGGGCAAGATTTTCTTCCCCCTTAGTGGGTACTTGTGATGGGTCTTAGGGTCGTTATGAGGGCCTACTGACTGCTACCCTAGTTTGAACTCCAACCCAAACTTCAGCTTTTGCCCTTCTCATACTACTCCTGCATTTGCTTTTCCTCCAGCCTCTCCCTCTTGTATGGATGGGCCCCTAATCACCTTAAACCAAGCAGGCCCACCGCTTAAGAAACAAGTGCACATTTGCACGTATGTCCGGGGAGGAGCTAGATGACTCTGTTGTGTCAAACTAACCCAAGCCTTGCCGAACTACATAACTTGACACATTACATACATTTTTGCAACAGTTAAAACACTCCCACATATTTTATAACAATCCACCCCACATATGATTGGACAAAACCTACACAAGTGTAAATCCGCATTTCCAGTGAGTTTTTTTGTGTGTGCCTGTGCAATGTGTCACGTTGTTGGCGGGCATGTTTTTTTACTTTCTCTTCACATTGTGCGTTTCATCTGCGCATGATTTTGGCGCGCAGAGTTTGTCAGGACAATCATGGGGGGCTCCACCAGGAGGGGGAGCAGAGCTGTCTGTGGCGATTTCACCTCAGGACGGGAGCGAGCCCCCTGCTGGCAGAGACAAGTGGAGAGTTCCCGGGGAGATAAGAGCCCAAAGGGATCAGCTGGGAGGTGAGCCGGGAGAGACAAGCAGAGAAGGGAGCTCCATTACGCCACGGAGGGCATCCACGCCCCCAGTCGTGTTAGGAACGGCCCCATCCAGGAGCCGTCTGCCTGTTGAGGCCAGCACTTCTCTCTCCCCCACCCGGGGTCGAGAGAGTGAGCCGGAGGTCGTGAGCTGAAGGAGCACGTGGTGGGGGCTTCATCCTGCCCGCCACTGCTCATGAGAGAGAGCGAGAGCGGGGTCGGTTCTGACGCTAAGTAGTAGCAGTCAGGTAGGAAGGGGAAAGAGTGGAAAAGGGACCCAGTGCCCTGCGTGTGCTGGCAGATGGCTGACACGTGGGCAGTTGAAGGACCGGGCGGAAAGTTATATTCACAGCACCTGTCCCGAAGACGCTGTACACTACCAGCAGCTCCGCGGAGTGTGGAGGATATAGTAACTCGCCTAGCGCAGTGCCGAGGTGGGTTTTGGCCGACTCTGGAGACACAGTGGGTAAGGCCCAGGGGAAAGGCCCCTATTATCTTCCGGAGGCCTGTTTGGCCCATCTTGAAGGTTTAGAATCGATCAGTTTCTCACGGATATATCGGCACTGGAGAGGGGCAAGGATTTTACCAGCCCTGAGCTGGGAACTTCGCCAGCTCTGTGGAGAGTCTGAGAATTCCTGCTGGGATTCTCGCGAGGGGACTCGCTTAGAGCATTGCTGAGGCGTATAACGGCCCAGTAGTCTGACTGGGTGAGTTGTGAAATATTGTATAAGTGTTGTACATCTCAGTGGTAGTCTGCAGCTACCTGTAGTGAGGGGACGCTGCTTCAATTAAGAGGATTATTTATTTACCAGATATATATGATTATTTATTTACCAAATATGAATGTGCATGTCTTCAGGTGACCCCACTGAGATATATGATTATTTACCAAATGTGTATGAGCACGTCTTCAGCTGAACCCACTGAGATTTATGATTATTTATTTACCAAATGTGAATGCGCACGTCTTCAGGCGACCACACTGATATATATGATTATTTATTTACCAAATGTGAATGCGCACCTCTCAGGTGATCCCATATATATGGGATACATTACTCACCGTAATCGTATTTCTGATGCTTGTATCTGCTTAGATTCACATGCTGAGCATAGGCCGACATCTAGTGGAAGCTGTGGAGTATTACAGTTGTTTTTCAAAACTCGGAAATGGGCGTCGACACAGGGCGTGCCAGAAATACTATTCCTAGTGTGACGTCCACTGTACCCATGATCCCTTACGCGTCTAGGACCCTCATATTGTATTTTTTTCTGACATGAGGTAGCATGAGAAGTAGCGCGAGTACAGATAATCCAAGCAGATAGATAGATAGATAAGACTACAAGCATCCATGTGCCTTCTCCCAGACGGGAGGAAGAGTGGGTCGCATGTGAATCTAAGCGGATACAAGCATCGGAAATACAATTACGGTGAGTAATGTATCGCTTCTGAGGCTTGTGGAATCTGCTTAGATCACATGCTGTACATAGATTAGCGAGCAGTGTTAGAAGAAGGAGGTGGGATGTGAGAAGGGTCATGAGCAAATAAATGTCTTAGAACCGCTTGAGTATCTGTCTTGGAATGGGTGTCAATGCAGTAGTGCTGAGTAAAAGTGTGAATAGAGCTCCAAGTAGCTTCTTTGCAAATGGTGTCAAGGGGTACATTTGCAATGAAAGCCAGAGTGGCCCCAATGCCTCTTGTAGAGTGGGCTCTTGGTGTGAAGGGCAAAGTTTTTTCAGAAAGGGAGTAACACAGCTGGATACAGTTAGAAATCAACTTAGCGATGGCACCTTTAGAGACGCGATCTCCCTCTTTGCCTGTAGCTATGGAGACAAACAGTTGGTCTGTTTTCCTTAGCGGTCTGGTTTTGTTTACATAGTATAGGACCGCCCTATGCACATCTAGGGTGTGTAGTTTCACCTCAGCCGAGCTTTGTGGGTCTTGGAAAAAAGCGGGAAGCTCGATGGACTGGTTCACGTGGAATTTAGAAATAAACTTAGGTGAGAACCTAGGGTGTGTACGTAAAACCAGTTTATCTTTATGAACCGTAAAGAAAGGATCCTGCACTGAGAGCCTAAATTTCACTGACCCTTCTTATAGATGTAATTGCTACTAAGAAGGCCGTTTTATAAGTTAGGTGTTTGAGACTGCTTTCATGAATGGGCTCGAATGGGGGGCCCATGAGTTTAGATAGCACCACATTAAGGTCCCATCCTGGTGGTGGGTTTGAAATTGGCGGGTGAAGTCTCTTTACTCCTTCCATGAATGCTTTAATCACTGGTACTTTCCGGCACAAAACCTTGTTATGGGAGGTGGTATATGCTGACAGCGCTGCCAGGTGTACCTTTAGTGAGTTAAAAACCAACCCTGCGTCCAGCAGGTGGAGCATGTATGTGACAATTGTGGAAGAAGTGCAATCAACTGGGTTGATTTGCTTATTCTGGCACCAGATAACAAATCTCTTCCATTTGTCAAAGTAGCAGTGCCTTGTGTTTGGCTTCCTAGATTCTCTTAGGATGTCCATACATCTCTGTGGTAAATTGAGATGTCCAAACTCTATGACCTCAGGAACCATGCTGCCAGGTTCACTGAGTTGGGTTGAGGATGCACTTTCTGACCTTGGTGCTGGGACAATAGGTTGGACCAGCCCGGGAGTTTGATGGGTTCACACACCGCTAGTCTGCGTAAGTGTGGGAACCACGGTTGTCTCACCCACATGGGAGCAACTAGGACAAGCGTCATCGATTCTCTGTTCATCTTGTTGGCCACCTTCCAGATGAGAGGTGTTGGTGGAAAAGCATACGCAAACATCCCTGACCAGTTCATCCACAGGGCGTTCCCCTGGGAGTCTGGTTGGGGGAACCTGGATGCGAATCCTGGGCACTGTCTGTTTTCGCTTGTGGCGAATAGGTCTATAGTGGGGAAACCCCACTGAGAGAAGAGATCTTCTACGATTTCTCTGTGTATACACCATTCGTGTTCCTCTGGGAGGGGATCTCTGCTCAAAGCGTCCGCCAGAGAATTGAGATCCCCTGGAATATGTTGAGATGACAGTAAGATGTTCCGTCTGAGTGCCCATATCCAAATTTTCTGGGCAAGCTTGGACAGATTTGGCAAACGAGTCCCTCCTTGCTTGTTCAGGTAAAACATGGCTGTAGTGCTGTCCGTCAGGATCTGCACTGACAGGTTCAACAGGTAGGGCTCGAACGCCTGAAGCGCTCTGAATACTGCCATAAGCTCTAGCAGATTGATATGATTCTTGGCCATTGAGTGAGACCAGAGACCCTGAGCTGTGTGGTGGAGATGGTGTGCTCCCCACCCTGACAGGCATGCTTCCGTTGTGACTAACGCCTGTATCTCGGGATCGTAAAAGGGTTTACCCTTGGACAGATTTTCTCTTGTCCACCAGTGAAGGCTTTGTACAAGCATTGGCGAAACGACCACTAGATCGTACCACTGACCACTTGCCTGAGACCACTGTTTCGCCAACCATTCTTGCATGGGACGCATGTGCTGGCGCGCGTGGGGGACCAGTTAAATACATGACGCTATCATGCCCAGGAAACGCATTGATTTGTGTACCGTTATCTGCCGACCGGCCTGATATTGCGGAATTTGCAGCAGTATATTCCGAATTCTTTCCTCTGATGGAAAGGCCAACCCCTCTTGTGCGTTTAGGACAGCTCCTAGGAACTGTTTGGAGGTGCTTGGCACCAAACTTGACTTTCTCGTTTATGGAAAACCTAATTCGAAGAGGAGGTCGATCGTTCTTTGAATGTTTGTTCTGCAAATTACTGGGGTCTCCCCCGTGATGAGCCAGTCGTCCAGGTAAGGTTACACTGGGATTGCCTCCCTGCGTAGGTGTGCCGCCGCCACCGCCAGTACTTTGGTGAATACCCTTGGAGTCGAGGCTATCCCGAAGGGCAGTACCTTGAACTGGTAGTGCTGACTGTCCAGCTTGAAGCGCAAGTATCTTCTGTGCGCTGGGAACATGGAAATATGAAAATAGGCATCTTTCATGTCCAATGTTGCCGTGTAATCCCCCTTTTTTAGGAGGGGTATTACCTCTTGGAGAGTAGTCATGCGAAATTTTTGGGGCTTGACATACTTGTTTGCAGGCCGTAAATCCAATACTGGGCGCATTGTCAAATCTTTTTTTTGGCACAAGGAAGTAAGTTGAATAAATACCCTTGTTTACCTGGAGTCCTGGACGAGTTCTATCGTGTCCTTTGCTAGAAGATTGGCAATCTCTTCGAGGAGGATCTTCTGATGGTCTAATGAATGTACTTTTCGTCGTGGAGGGTGGTTTCTGAGACGCTCTAACAGTTCTATACAGTATCCTGCGGACACTGTGGACAGCACCCGTCTGTCTGATGTGATCCCTTCCCAAGCTTGCGTTAAGTTGGAAATGTGTCCCCCTACTGGGGATGCGTGAAGGGACCCTGAACGGAACGTCACTGTTTTGGGGGAGGCGTGCCGGCACCTCTAATGGGGCTGCCTCTACCCTTACCACGTCCTCTTTTGTTACCCCTGCCATAACCCTGGGTAGACTGCTGGTTGTTCCATGGTGTACCCTGCCCCTGGGAATAGTTGGAGCCTCTTTGGGAATTTTGGCCACGTGGGCGACGAAAATTGCCATTCCCTCTTTGATTCGGGGGTTTGTTGGTTAACTGGCCCAGGTATTTGAGAGTCTCGTACTCATCCTTGACATTTTATAGCGCGTCCTTTACCGCCTTACCAAACAGTAGATCAGGCTCCACCGGCTTGTCTATTAAAGATGCTTGTGTCTCGGGTTTGAACCCAGATTGTCTTAACAAAGCATATCTTTTGATAATAGTGCTCTCTGCTATCAGTCTGCCAGCGTTATCTGCGGCATCAAAGGTTGCTTTTAGGATGCAACCGGACACGGCTCTTCCCTCCGACGCAACCTGTCCCAACTGGCCTTTTAAAGGTTCTGGGCGGAGTCGATGAGTGCTGCGACCTGTTCCCACTGTTGGCAGTTGTAACTTGCCAGTAGGGTGGTGGAGTTGGTAATCCTTGCCTGGTAGGCGGAAGTGGAGGCTACCTTTCTATCCAAACCATAGATCTTTTTGCTCTCCTTGTCGGGGGAGCTTCAGACAATGATAGGGGCGTTCCCGCCCTCTTTCGGGTGTTTGTCACTACCAGGGAGTCCGGTTTCAGTTGCCCCCTTATGTACAGCAGGTCCGACTGGGCTGCCCTGAATAGTTTTTCAATCCTGGGATTTACTGCCCTGTTGAGGTTGGGATTTAGAAGGGAAGGGTCTATTCTCCTCTGTACAGATTTGAGAATAGGGATGGCCTGGGCAACAGGTCTCCTTTCTCCCACTAGCTCCTCGGCAAAATCCCTCTCTTCGTGTGCTCCCTGGGTATCTATGCGGAAATGTTCTGCCGCTCTGGACAACACCTCATTCAGGAGAGGTTGGTTGTCGACCGGGGAGTCGGTAACCGGAGGTTCTTTGTCTACTACAGAGTCTACCCTGTAGGTTTCTGGGTCATCCACGTCCTCCTCTTGGTACTCGTCATCCCCATATTAGTCCATCCCAGTTTGGTCTCCCAACGTGCCCAAATCTGGATCCTCAATCCAAAGTGGATCCTCATTATATTGAGAGTAAGGCTGTATACAGAAGGGGTCCGAAGACCGACTGTGTTGGTGCTTCAACCCGGGATTTCTTACTTGGGGGTACCGGGTCCCTAGAACCTGAGGGTGTAGCCCCGTCAGGGGTATAGGAGAGGAAGTGCTCAGGATTCCTGGCATAGAAGTCTGCCAGGGATGACATCCTAGACATAACTATGTCTATGTCCTCACTAGACCATTCCTTAGAGCTGGGGACTACTCTTTCCTGGGAGAGTTTCCCTGTTCTATCCTGAATGGCCTTGTGCAGGGGTCTTAGGTAAATTAACAGAAGACTGTGACCTGTCTGTCTGTTTCTGTGGTGTAGAAGACTGTGACTTGTCTGTCTGTTTCTGTGGTGTAGAAGAAGGTTGAGTGCTTCTTCTGCTGTTTTCCCCCCTCCCCGTAGGTGGAAGTGTTTCCCCGGTGTTTACGCTCCTTCTGAGCCTTTCGACGTCTAACGTCGAGATTCGGAGGTAGTGTCCCTATCTCTAGAGTGTGGAGGTTGGGACTCGGGAGCAGCCGTCACACGGTCTGCTGACGCTGACTCCTGGAGTGCAGCCTGGGGATAGAGGTCGGCTTCGTCTTCCGACCCCTCGTTACCTTAGGGAGCGAGGCACTTTTGGCAACAGTGGAGGGTTGCCTGGTGTCATGTGGCGATCTTGATTGAGAACGCCCAGAGGACACCGATTCGGTAGACCGTTCTCTTTGTGCCTCTTTCCGAGAACTCGATCTGTGCGCCGAGTCTCGGTTGGACTTCGCGTGTTTAGTGGAAGTGCTGTGGGTAGCGCTCGTGTCGTCGAGGGTTTTCCCCATAGCTGCCCTGCTGGACAACCTTCCGAGGTCGGGGACTTGCGCTTGGCTGTCTCTCGACACCACGTTGCCATCACTGAAGGCGCCCTCCGCTGCCATGGCCTCTTGTCGCCTGGCGTGGTGGGCCCAACGTTTGATCGAACATGTCCTTTAGGGTCTTCGGTTTAAACCGACTACATGCTATGCAGTTCGCCTCGGGGTGGTCCCTCGGCAAGCAGAGGTTACACGTGGCGTGTCTGCCAACCCAAGGGTACTTGCGGTTGCACTTCGGGCAGTGTAGAGTATGTACCACCCCCCACTCTCCCTACTTGCAGGGCCTAGACCAGAGGCCTTCCAAGGCCCGGGCCAAGGCCAGAGGCCTACCGAGGCCCAAGTCCGTCGTGCAGCTCTCGACTGTTTTCTTCTCCGGGCCGGCGTTGAGTGTCGAAGTTCGGTGACTCGACGTTGGGGTGGAGAAAATGGGGAAATATTTACCAAATGTGAATGCGCACGTCTTCAGGTGACCACACTGATATATATGATTATTTACCAAATGTGAATGCGCACGTTCTCAGGTGATCCCACGGATATAAATATGATTATTTAACAAATGTGAATGCGCATGTTCTCAGGTGTGATTATTTACCAAATGTGAATTCGCACTTTCTCAGGTGATCCCACTGATATATATATGATTATTTACCAAATGTGAATGCGCATGTTCTCAGGTGATCCCACTGATATATATATGATGATTTACCAAATGTGAATGCGCACGTTCTCTAGTGACCCTGCTGAACCATTTAATGAGTTATTTATCAAATTTGAATGAACTTGTCCTCTGGGGCCTCCACAGGACCTACTTAAAAATTTACTTCAACTAAAGTGTAATGTATGCTACGGAAAGTGATGGAATGAGAACTGTTATGTAGTGGGACTTTTATGTACTAGCAGAGAGTGCCTCTGCTAGGAGCACTGTATTCTATATGGTTCATGTGTACCAAGGAATGGGTTGTCATATTGAAATTATATAAACGAAAGTGGTTCACGTTTGTTATAAGAAGAAAGGCTTTGTCTGTTCATCTAACCAGGGGGCAGTCATCTCGGCTGACCAAATCTAGGCCCTCATGAGGGTTCATTCAGCATCCCCCTGGGTTTTCATTATTTGCACGTGTGCAGTACGGTGTTGTACTCCTATGCTCAGATCTCCTACAGGTTTCAGTTCACGCATTCTACAGAAAAAAGGGGAGAAACACCTTACATAAACAAATCCCATCTTTCTCCAATTCTTCCATTCTCATTGGTTATCGATATCTTAACTACCATCTTCAGATCGTATTCATAGTGCACCCCTCTTTGGTATTCCTCGGTGGTAGGTCATGACATCAGCACATGGTTACACATTCATATACAAACATAATTCATTACAGGTCACAACTGGCCTGAAACCTCTTATCCCTCAATGTAATTGCACATGGTTCACATGGATTCTTCAAATGACACGAGGAAAGCAAATAAACAGGTTCCCTTTCCATTAGCCTAACCATCTCATCCACCCCAACTTTACTGGCGTGCCGGACACTCTAATCTAAATAAATACCATTTCAGCATGCACAGCACATCCTGAGACTGCAATCTAAACCCCTGGGTGTCGGTCACTCTGGCCTCAAACGTTAGTTCACTCCATGTTTATTGCTGGTCAAAACAAATGGCCGGAACCCTAATGCAAGCTCTGCTGCACTGAAAAGAGATTATATCTGATTTTGCCATACTGCCAGGCCATAAAGACCCTGGCTGGTTTGCTAGCTGAGCTGACCATCTGCGAAGGTCATAGTTACTCATTTACCCTTCCTCTTGCCTCTGAAACTCTGCAAAACCAGTTTTTTCCAAGTCACTTAAAATTAATCTTGTGAAAGCTTGACTGCATAGTCTAAATGAATTCATAAAAGCTCACTATGTATACATTTATAAGCTCCCTGTGTATGTAACGCAGTGGGCATGCATGTTTAATAAATGTCATGTTTCTTTACAGTGGGTTCTCTATGACCATTCCCCCTTCTTAGCCTGCACTTTATAAAACTCCTTGCTGCCCAGCCTCTAGGCACTTCATTGCACATTATATCTAAATCCTGTTTCATATTTCATTTGGTGGTTTTGGCAATTTGTCTTTCTACGCGTGTGCTAATCTAATATGTATCAATTTGAACACAAAATATACACTTAAAGTAACATATCCCATTCATATTTAACTACACTGGATAACTATGAAATTGCATCATTGCGCCCATTTCGCTGCATCCACAGTCACCAATATGGTGCACGCAACATGAACCTTTCTTTTAATCGTTGGGACCTTTCCTGACCACCCCAAAACTCTTTATCGTCTTTGATCGTTCTAGCTCTTCTGTCTCTCTGTAACACCAGCTCTCAGGAATGCAGTCTTCACAGCTACAAAGCTAGTGGAGTTCTGCCCCTTTTCATGTTACTGGGATTTATACTGTACTATGCAGCCGTTTGCAAGGTCTACATGTGCTCTGATGGATCAAAAAGACATGGGGGTAAGGTTAGTGGGGAGAGAAACATGCGAGATAGCTTTGCTGTGCAGAGTGGAGGTCACAGGAACCCTGCGTGTGGGTCAGTTTTTAAGTGTTCTGTGTCGAGTGCATAGATACATTGGTTCGGGTGTGGTATGCAAGTTGGGTATGGAGGTGTAGTGCTCACAGGTTTGAGGTACATTGGGACGGGTGTTAAATTTAAGTGTTTGTGGTTTACTTGGTATGCATATTATGTGTTAGAATGCAGAATTTGAGTATGTTAGTGCAGGGAGCAGTCAGAGTGGATAGACAAACTTGAAACCACATACAGCAGATAAGAACATTTTCATTTTTTCTCTCTCTCTTCTTCCTCTGTCTTTTCTTTCTCACTCATAGGGGCAATCAGGGATTGCCAATATACACAAGGTGGAATCTAGTCCCTCAGAGGGTCTCTTGGCCCCAGGAAAGAAGTGCCTCAACCATCAACAAGAGGAGGAGAAGGAACAGTGAGAGGGGCTGCAAGATGGAGTTAACTGATTTTGACCCTAATATTTACACTTTTTGTGGAACGTGGAAAATAAGGTGACTGAAGCAACAGGTGCTCAGTTTGGATGCCACATTTGTTCCTAGGTTCCTTTACTTCCGATTGGGCCTGACCTTTTGAACCCACCTCCACCCCTTGTGGGTAGACCCTACACCTTCTTAAAGGAATAGTGCGCTCAAAAATATTATTGTCCCGAGGGTTCGTTCAATTGTTTTCAAGCATACGTTGATCAATCGTACAAACATTTCCTATGTACCTGACTGTAGTTTTCCTCTTTTTTACACATGCAAAACCAGGCAGCAGGGCGCAGCCATTTTGTGCTAATCTTATCCGTTGCCACATCGCCTAAGGTGGACTGCCCTGGCGGCACTAAATCATATCCCCCGCCCCTGAGGCTGACATCACCAAACCTAGTGACATTCTCCGTGATGTTACTGGGCAGCGTAGCCAAACGCGCCCAGTCATCACCTACGTGTTAACGTAGGTTGACGCAGAACCCGGAACATCAACACATCTCGCAACACAGCGCGTCCCAATTTTGAATATAAAACTATACTTTTAAAGGAAATAGCAAACTGTACAATTTGTAAAGCACTTTTATTTCACAATAAACGCTCCGAGAACATCCGGCGGTTGCCATATTCAAGCAAATGGGTAATTGTTTTCTTTGTCCTGGATCCACAAATGTTTATCGTGAGTCACGCAGTGTTCCTTTTGGGTATAAGAAGCGCATTGGACACACCGTGAATCGCTAGGCCACCGTAAACGATGTCAGGTTGCTCCTTATCACTGGTACCGCGTAAGGGCATATCGGCCCGTGGCGATCGTCCCAAAAAAGCATCATGGTGATCCAGCCATTCAAGTGTAGCTGCAGCTGCCTGTTAAAAAACCTGTCAGTTGGTATCTGGAATCGATGACAATGGCAGAAAGGCAGGATGTGGCTGTTTGAAAAACATAACAGAAATGTGTCTCAGTAGCCGATCTTTATTACAATTTATCATTTTACCCATTAATTCGGCCCCGTGTTAAAACTATTGATGAACACAGACATGAAACAATGGGAACACAGAGAAAACAACGTGGAAAGTAGACTACAATTTGCTTTAGAGGTTAGTGCTAAGGAGCATATGCAGCTCGAAATGGGATGCGGAATCTGACGCTACAATTCGAAGAACACAGACAGCATTTTAATTAAATATTAGCATGGAATTTGGCGTTTGTGGAACCTGGGGGAACCCAGTGGTGGACTACATGCATCTCGATGCTGGACTGCCCATGTGCCCGGGACAAAGAAAAGTACACACACAGGTTGTATTTGCGTGTCGTTGCAATATCCACACAAAGAACGAATCTGAGTGATTTGCCCGCGGTTGGAAGTACTGCGAGGCAAACCGTTTGCATGAGAAAGGTGCGAACTACCAAAAGTTTGCACCTTTCTCATGCGAACACACATACATTCCCACACCCACACACAACACACCCAAAACACACCTATAACACACCCGCCACCCACACCCTCAGCTCACCCCCACCCACACCCCCAACATAAACAAACCCCACTTACCTTCATCTTCACGATGGTTCCCTGCAGCGCCAATTCCCTTTCACATCCGTGATCGGGAACCGGCGCTGCAGGGTCATTTTCTTTTCTTTTGTAACGGAAGGCTGCGGGGGTGTCCCCTGCAGCCCCCGCTCACTATACCATGAAGTAAAGTGAGCGGGGCGATGCAGGGGACACCGCTGCAGCCCCGTTTTTAAATTTTTTTTTTAAACGGAAGGCTGTGGGGGTGTCCCCCACAACCCCGCTCACTATACAATGGAGTATAGTGAGCAGGGTGATGCGGCGGACACCCGCAAAGCCCACATTTTTTTTCAATTCTACCACCAAAGGTTCAAACTTTTGGTGTTCAAACCTTTGGTGGTAGCATTTTTTGAACGTTTGGTCAATGCGACCATTTTTTTTTTTTTTAGGTAATTTCAACCTAAACCACAAAGAACAACCCAGTACAATGTAAGCCAGCAATAACGGTCGGCTAATGATACAATGACTGGTTGGTCTATAAAATCGGCGAAAGTAAAACTTACATAATATTCGGCACTTCCATTCTCTCGGCGTAACGCAGAAACTCTGTTCAGATCAACAAATGTTCATAAAAGGAAATTACATGTTCCTTTGTCCAGTTTTGGAATGGTGAACCTTATCATATTTGACGGTATTACACCCCTCCCTTCATTCATTCATTCCTTCCTTTCGGAATCCTCCCTTTCTTTCAAGGTCGAAAAACAATTGATATTTATACTGTGTACGATGCGTGGGTTTGCTCACCTCGCAAGCAAAAATAAAAAAAAAATGATCTTCACTCAGAATGGCCCTTCAGACCATAGTGGCATTAGAATTTAAAAAAAAAAAAACAAATGAATTGTTTGCTACCATCCACCAATGGCTTGCAAAATTTCTAGTGATTTACTTTGTTCCTCTGGATAACTTTGCACTCTCCCAGCGACTCCCACAGCCAGCCCACACCACCTGTCAGCTCAGCCCATCTCCTGTTCACACGGCAAATCACGTAAACATTTTTCGCAAACAGCAAGTTTCGAGCGCTGACAAAATGTGCTTGTACGAGAATGTCCGAGCAAGCCCTGCTGCAACCCCCTCCTGCCAGGCCGCAGTCCCCTGAACCCATGACCGTAGATCTCCTTGTACGCATCTGGTTTCCATACCCTAACCCCATACCACCTCAACCTCACCCCCCCATATATCTAATCTATATTGGTCATATATTCTGGTAATGCTGACACCTACCCCCACAAGACTCAGAGGGCTGCAAATCAAAGATCGGCCCCTGTGATAAGACATTGTATAATGAAGGCGCTCACTCCCCACACTGATCTACACACTTATCCTAGACATGCATTAAATAATGATCATCACTATATCTTTTAAGTATATATTAGAGGCCTATAAATTGCACCCATGCGTTTGTACTATCCCACTTTGTGTCACTAGCAAGGTGAAGGGTTTGGGGATCTTGCCCCTGAAGTAACCTGCGGGGGTCGGGATTGATAGCTGAAAGGTCTGGCACATCAGAGCTATAAAGGGGGTGGAGTGACACATGTTAGTTTAGGACAGAATATACTGTGACTGGGGTCTTGTTCTATTGGGAGGCACTCTGGGTTGGTCAGCAAGGAAGGGTCACACTTCTGGTACATTAAAAGAATAGCTTTGAAGGGGCACGAGGTTGAACAAGCAGTAATTTTCCAGCAGCTGGGGTGAGAGGTGCAGGAGAATATTTGTTGAGATGGATCAACAACTACAAGTCATGGTTTGGCCCTGACACACACAGGATAGTGATCTCAGAGGAAGAATAAAAATAATAAATTATTTGTTCGCAACATCTTGTCTCTGCGTATCCGTGAGAAAGGGACTTGGGAGGCACAGGCGCAGGAAGAAAAAGGTGGGGGATGTCAGTGCTCACTGTGCGTGGCTGAGGGGGACGGGAAACTTCGCAATGCCAGAATGCGGCCTAGTCCAGAGTTGGAGTTGAGGGTACACAAAATGGAGTCCAAGTGTGTCTAGCAATAGCCCCACCTCTGCTTATGTCAGGGCCTTCTTCCCCATGGCTGCAGAAGGGCAAAGGAGGTGCCCGCCACGAGTGCAAGAGCAGCGTGTCACTTTTGTGTATAATGTATGGGGTCTGGGGGCTCAACCGACCCACTCCTTCCTTACATTAGCAACGACCCCCAACACATGCCCCCATGAATATATTGGTCAGAGTGCAGCTATTTCTCCCCAACAACCCACTCTGATGCGCTGTTTTGCTCACAGTCAGTAGTTCTTGCGTGCCGCGTATCTTATCTAGCCTAGGTCTCATCCCTTTTGTGGGACGAGTAGATATTCAGCTATTTGGGCAACTGTTTGATAAGCCAACCACAGAACCCCAAAGTTGCTTTCATGCTGTTATGCATCTGGCCCTCCCACGATCAGTGAAGGTCCCACAGTAACTCGACGAAACTGGGAAGTGTGAAGCACAGCGTTACATTGTATGGCATTTGTAAAAAAGGTACTTATTGAAAATAAAATTGACAAAGAGGATAGAATTCAAAAGACAAATTGGATGCTTTATCTGGACACTTTATATAAACTTTGTTGATCAAATAAACAGATGGTAATCATTTGTACATGGAAGTGAACTTTTCCACGAGCTCTGCTTTAGGTGGACAGGGCACTTTTGCTATGTTTTGTGGCAATGTGTGTGTCCTCGGAACAAAATCGTGCGCGATTCTGTGAGTATGTATGTCCAAGACAGTCTTTCACAAAATCAAATTACGTTTCCTCGTATATTGGCTTGACCAACCATTTTTTACTTCTTTTCGTAAAGGCCTTTGTGTAGCAAAGCATCCCAAAGTTTCCCACAGTCCTCGATTGTTCATGCCCTACATTCTCGTTATGCGCTAATACCGCTAGTAATGTCCTATATTGCATACCAGCTATGCCAAAATGCAATCTCTTGGGTCTGTACTTTCGGCAAATATTTTGGAACACCTCCAAATCTCCCGTGTGACAGAATTGAGGATTTACACCCGGACACCAGCACGACCACCGAACTCACAATTTTTTTAGTTTCCATGTCCTGAAAGTCGTATGTGCAGTACTTTGCTGAAATTCCGGGGCTGTCACACTGTCCATCGCCAGCTAGCCTGAACCGTTTTTCAGAGAATGTCCTTTCAATTGACATTTGTTCAATTTTCCAAGCTTCACTAATAGCAGGGAATAAATATTCTCGTTGATATTTGTAATACTGTGTTTTAGAAAGGAACTGGAGTCCCACAAATTGACAGAAACTGGACAACTTACTGAAACTAGAGCCACTGAAAAGTAAAGCAGCTGCATAGTAGATTTGCAGCTGGCAGTTTCCCCAACATCGGTTGAGCGGACCATGAACATTGTGCATGGTGCATGTCACAGGTGGCTTGTATTTTAAGGTTACTGCCCTGTGATACACAAGTCCCATTCACCAATGGCTTCCCGCATACTTCCCCTCTCACTGGAGGCACACATTTCAGCATTATAATCTCCAGCAAGCAGCTGTCGAATACAATGTATTTGGGCTCCTTTATTAGACTATCATCCTGCATGAATGTTGTTTCTGACTCAACTGTGGTTGACATAAGCCCAACTGGACAAACTGTAGTCGAGATCTTTGGCTAGTTCCTCGGTCAATTGTGTTGATGCTTCAGTCTCTGTTATTTCAGCTTCTGTTACTTGAACATGAATCGGAGAAAACATCAAGGTCGATTGCTTTTTGGGTGGCCCTTTTTTGGCGGGTGTCGACTGTGTCAAGTGGTCTGCGACTAATTCAAAAGCATCTTCATTACATTCAGTTTCATCTTCATCTGGTGGAGCACTCGCATTGTAACAATGGTCCAACAACACTTTGCTGCCTTTGCCGGTCACATTCAATTAATTTTCTGGCCATTGGGCAAAAGCATCTCAAGTCTGCTTATTGATTTGAACACGCTGCGCCTCAAATAATAGTTGCTCCATGGTGAAATCAGTTTAGCAAGCAGCATCTCCGATTTCTGTAGCTGTCTGTGTCTGCATAGTTCATACACCATCAGGCAACTAGAAGACAGGTTGGAAAAACATGTTCAATGTAAATCCAACATACAGTATATGGCACTTTAGATTTTTTTAAAACCATGTTGTGAAGGAACCAGCACAAAACACTGTTTGAAAATTAAATTGTTTGTAAATTACCATAGCTTTTTTGGTTTTCTGTGAAACCTTCTTCTTTACTGTAACGAATGCACCAGCAAGCTGGTCCACCGACTCGGATCCACGTGGCTCCTCCTCTATATCCCGATCTTGAATACATCCCTAGAAAAGAGTATTCATTAAAAATAAGTCATTCGTATTTGAAATCAAATTATTCCATCGCACACATGGCTTACACAGATACCCTCCTACACCGTGTACGTCATTTAGTTTCGAATTTCACCTGATTGATGACTAGTTTACTCGATCAAAGATGACTGCGAAACACACCGATTGAAATGTTGCACTCAAGCAATTTGAAAAAAGCTGCTTGTTTATAATAATGTTACTGTCTAATAGTATCAGATCTAGGACATACTTTCTTTCATTCGAGGGAACTGTCAGTATGCATACCTCTGGCTCAACTCCGAAGGATGCTGTAATTGTAGTCGAACACAGTACTTGTTTTAGTATGGATGAAAAAAGGGAAATTTAACACACACAATGTGATGCAGACAATGGTACATATCAATAAAAACCCATAAATGAAACATTGTGTAAACAAACGACAGGATATGTAAATTTGAACATATCTCAAATCCATGCATAAAAAATTTCCGGAACTGAATAGCTAAATAAAACTACCTGATACGCGCTCAAAGTTGTTGTTGACTCCAGGCAAGACATGGATGCAAAATCTTGCTCCTTCATATTCAGTGCATAGTCATGGAGTTGTAAAGGGAAAATTTGATTTGATTTAGAAATGCTAATCTTAAAAATTGACATGTAAAGCGACAGATTACGAAAATATTATGCTTATTTAAAAAGGGCACTATAGCATAGTTATCTGTGCCCATAAATCGTTTTCTATGATGCTCCTAAAACCAAGGACAGATGTTTAGAAAAATGGGGTTTAGTTATAAAGCAATAGAATCCTGTAAATATGAAAAGTATTATAAGGGACATTTACACCTAAAACAGCAATCCGTCCATGTAATTACCTGTTCACTACCCAAAGGCCTGCAGCTAAATCAGGAACCATGACTCACCTGAGGCGGCGTGTGGATGAATAGAGTCGCAATTGCATTTGGAAGCAATTTACGAGACAGTCTGAAACAATGCTTCTTTGTGTACTTCGATTGGTCATACATATTCATGGCAAAGTGCAGGCTGCAGAATCGATCACCCCTCGAGTTCCCCAAGACTTCATGGGCTCTTCTTTCAAACTCTTCCGGCACAAATCCGCAATATCTGACCTATTCTCTTATTAGATCTATATCCCTCGGGAATACATGCATTGTTTTGCCTTTAGGTTTGTTATGGGTTTTAGAACGGCAACCGTACACCATACATGCAGGCATTGTTGGAAATTCTGTAAAAAAATAAAATAAATAAAATTAAAAAAAAATAAACATCATTAGAAAATTACTTTGCATGAAAGCGTGAGAAAGATGGAATTATATCATACATTTTTCTATGCAATCTATGTTTTGTTCACCAAAGCAAAATCTGTGTAGTGTAGCCGGCTGTATTATAGCATAACTTTCATACACAATTCATTGATGTGACGCAAATCGTAACATGTTACTCGTCCCTTGAATGTACTATCATGCATCAAAAGCAAACGGACACGGTCCGCGAAGGATGCAATTCGATCCCAATCGACATTGATGACAATTGCCATATATCGATAACATAACAAATTAAACTCAAGTCAATGGTAATGTCAATGAGATGAATGAACATTACAATACTGGGTACGTTAGTTCGAAATAGATAGAAATTTAAAGATCAAGGAGATATGATTAGGTGACCTGCCCTTACCTTGACCAACAAACAGTTAGATTCAGCAAGCAGGGTAGTTAGTAGCAGGAGAATAGGCAGACGGTCACTGGAAGCAGGATGACGAGTTGACTCGCAGTGGTCACAGAAGTTCTCAGGTAGCACGTTCACGAGTTGACTTGCAGTGATCAAAGATGTTCTCATGATAAATATCAAGTGATTTATAAAGAATTAGAAAAGTGGGTGCGTTTGTGAGTGAATGACGTGTATATGGCGTGGTCTTATGTGGATAGCAGGGGCGCGGCCTGCTTCAAGGGAAGCCTGCCTAGAGACACTGGGTCTGAGGAGGGCATGTGAACAATGACCTCTAGGCGTCAGATACCTTTGAAGTGTACATGGTGTTTGGAACCTTGGCCGTTCCCACCCCTGCCAGCCCCCATTGGGAAGGCACGGCCACAGGTGCTAACAGTCATTGATTCTGGAGGGGTGGATGGAGGGGCATGAGGCATGCAGGAAAGGGCCAGAACACTGCTGAATGGAGACAAACTTTTGTGGATTGCAGGGGCGCGGCCTGCTTCAGGGGAGCCTGCCTGGAGACACAGGGTCTAGCCAGGCCATGTGTACAATGGCCCCTGGGCGTAAGATACCTTTGACGTGTACATGGTGTTTGGCACTTTGGCCGTTCCCACCCCTGCCAGCCCCCATTGGGAGGGCATATCCACTGGTGCGAACTTCCGTTGATAATGGAGGGGGGATGGATAGGCATGAGGCGTGCAGACAAGGCCCGGAACAGCACTGAAGGGAGAGAGACACTTGATTCACTGAAAAATGGAAACAACCATTGATAAAAGTTCAGTTGCATTTTATTTTGTTGCTGATTTTCATGGCACAAATGTACTCACATTATAAAATTCGGGTTGCAGCACAGTGTGGGAAAATCCCCTGTACTGACCGTTGTCATTGGGGAAAGTTTCTCTAATGGCACCAACGACACAGGCGGGTATTACTGGTCGAACGCGGTGTCCAAACCTGCCATGAAGCCACCATGTAAACGAACGATAGGCCACCAACCTGTACCACCTGGGAAAGAGAAAGATACAAACTGTTTTCAAATTAACAAGATAAGTGTATTAAACCTTAGTTAAAAATGCAATCTTGGAGGGGCGTGGCCAGCAGGTGTGCAATGAAGACGTGATCCTTCGTCGCTCCCGGGCCGCCAGCCTAATCCTGCATTCATGCTGTTTGGAATAAGTTTGAGAATACCCAAAAACGCTTCAGCAAAGAGTGAAGCATTACCGCATCAGATCGTGACACAGCGGACTGAAACCGGTGCGTGGTTCCAAAGATATGGCCACCAGAAGCCACAGGCGGCGGACTGCGTAAGGCAATCAAGATGGCCACCGGAGCCGAGAAGTAGGCGGGGAGCACGGCGACTCAGCGAGGGAGGCAGTCTGAGGAGAGAAGCGACCGTTCCGATCGATCCGGCGGCAAGGTGGTGGAGGGCAGAGCGAACACTGCCCCCCACCCTGCTGAAGTAGAAAAAGTGAGTGATCGAGCAGGGCCAGTCCATGCCCGCCCTCCTCTGAAGTGGAGAACCCCGACCAAGATACGCTGAGGCAGCAAACACACCCCTGCACACAGTGGAGTGAGGAGACTCCCCCCTCCACCCCCACGCAGTAACGGAGAGCGGGCAAAACCCGGAATCCCTGGGGCGAACAGATATTACACGGACCACAGGGACCCAAAGTGAACACTGTATCCTGCCACTATGCTTGAGAGCAGAAACGCCAAGAGACCTGCCGAAAGCGCTTACCATTGCTGCAACTATATAACGTCCG
This sequence comes from Ambystoma mexicanum, assembly GCF_040938575.1. NCBI lineage: Eukaryota > Metazoa > Chordata > Amphibia > Caudata > Ambystomatidae > Ambystoma > Ambystoma mexicanum. The sequence goes on from NC_090930.1 coordinate 531,950,899, forward strand.
CACCGAGAATCGGAGCTCTATCTGCAAAGAGAAAAGAGGTAGGTGAAGGGGATCCCGCGATCTGAAACGCAGCGCAACCCACCAGGTCCCATAGAAGACATGTCCATACCCAGCTTGTCCTCCAGCTACCATATTAGACCAAGATAAAGGAATAGTGGCTGCTGGGAGCTGCCGGGGAAGGGGCCTACTGCACTCAACAACCGAGTGGTGGAGGCCGCCTGACAACTAACCATAGCAGCGAGTGGAGGAGAAGCGAAAAAGGCATCAAGCGTAGTGCGTGTGAGGTGCTGTCGGCTGTTGCCCTGGAAGAGAACTGCTGCTGGATGCCCTTGAACTGGCAATACCGCCTATAAGCAATGAAAACAGAGGGACTGGCCTACTGAACTGCGCAAAAGATAAAAGCAGCCGCAGCGCAGCAAAATTGCCTTATTCACATATCATGCGCACCGAGAACCAGAACTTCATCTACTAAGAGACCAGAAGTGGGGAAATCCAACGCTGCGCTGAGACGAGCTTGAACGCAGCTGCCAAGACCCATGATACGGCCAAGGGCGCTCCGCTCTGCGTACAGCGCCTGCTAGACCTCCTCCAGCGCAATAGCAAGGCACGCAACTGATCTGGAGTTGCAGAGAGATACAGCTGGAGAACAGCGGTAAGGAGGGGGGAAGGAGGGAGACGGGAGGCGCGGGCCTCTGCCTGCTTTCCTGTCACACCAGCGCAGCCCCAAAGACTCTGCGAGCCCTAAGGACCCCGACACAGCACAGCACCAACCATACCAGCACGGCACAACAAGGGTTTTGGGACACTGCAGAAGCGTGAAACACAGTTAAAATACACATGCTCCAAAGGCGTTGGATATTGGGGGTGGAGAGAGAAGGATTGCACAGGCGCTCCCCCGAGCCAAGCTGTATGACACAAGAGAGGAGGGCACAACACTAACAGAGGAAAGCAGCGGAAACCCCCAAAACTTTGAAACTGCGACACAGGACGCCAACATAAAGGCGGGAACATCCATAGAACGACCAGTAACACACCACAATAAACAGACTGGGGAACCCTGGGCAGAGGAGCCAGAGAGGGCAGACAGTGGTGGGCAGCTAACATACACCACTTAACAACCGCGTGACCACACACGTCAGCATCCTGTGTTGCCCCAAGACAAGACACACAACATGACCGATACCGCAAATGCACGGGGGCGCAACGGAAACCTGAACTCACCCCAGCAATAGGGTGCATCCGACCTTGGGTCACACTGAAGCCCGCAGAAGCGTCAGACAAGTCGCATAAACAGCCCGAAGAAACCAAGGTGTGCCAGACAGTGGGACAGAACACACAGACGCCTAAATGTGTCCCAAGTGAAATGACAAAACCCACAGTGTGTGAAGCAAGCAATAGCAGACGAAACGGTCAACCCCCCAGAGGGGCGAATGAAGTAGGACCAGACAACCTGGAAAGTAATAATTGCTCTACTTGCAAGACTGGTGTCCCAGTGCAACCTGTTACTGCACGTAACTAACAAATCCACGCCGCAGCAAAAGGAGTAAACACTCCAAACCTGAAAATAGTAAAGGCAGTACGTTGAAAGCAGAGAGGAAGCACACACACGTGCACAACCACAAACAAACACAGCTGCCAATAGAAACCTGCAAACTGAAGTTTCACCTGTCAAAAGGTAGAAACAATAAAGCAGGGGCCCACACTGTGCAATCCCGCAACACCGCCTCCCACTAGATTCCACGACCCAGTGGACAACAAATTAAAGACTCTGAAAGACACCTCCGGGCCAACATTGTCACCCCCCCACGAAACTAAATAAATGTCCATGCCACAACGACGTATTGACAACATGGGGAAAGACCAACCCAGGAAAACCTCCACAAAAAGCAGGATAGAGCAATACACGACCACACCACTGTCTCGCTCGCCGGAATGGTCGGCATCAACTGAACCAGAGAACACAGAAGATGACATTTCCCTCAGAGACGTGATGGGTGCCATTGCCAGCTCCAGAACATCAATGGAGAAGAAGATGGACAGTATTGGCGCCGAAGTATCCCTATTGAGACACAACCTCCAAAAGCTAACCTCACGCACCAGAGAGGCTGAAGCACGCATCTCGGAGGCTGAAGACAACCTGCGGGGGGTCAACCGACACATGTCTGGCATGTTGGACCGCATTAAAATCCTGTAAGCAAGAGTGGATGAAAGCGAAGGAAGATCGAGGCGCAACAACATCCGCATACTCGGCCTCCCTGAGAAGGTAGAGGGGGCAAGCATGGAGCTATTCCTCGAGCAATGGCTCATAGACATATACAATATGAAATCCTTTTCCAAATGTTTCTCTATTGAGCAGGCACATCGCATTCCAACTGGTAGAATCGTACCAAGTGCACCACCGCGCACAGTCATCGCAAGATTCCTAAACTATAGGGATAGAGACTTCGTACTACAGATGGCAAGGTCAAAAGGGCTCATCACCTACAATGGTTCCAAAATCGCTTTCTTCCCTGACTTCACCAGAGAGGTGCAAAAAGTGCGTCAATCCTTTGAAACTGTTACGAAGTTCGTTGGTCGTGTAGAGTATGAACTACCCCTCTGTCCCCAAGAAACACCCTGACAACACCTAAAATACTGTCAGCGTGATTATTAAGGCCACAGGTGGAAGTCCCCAAACCAGGACGCGGGACAGCCGGAAGAATCCCTTGAGTGCTTGGTTGCGTACGTCGCATGTAGGGAGGAACAATTTGCTGGATGAAAGGTAACCCTTCGTGAAGGACAACGTCCCATTCGGTAAGTGCATGGGGATTTTGGGAAACCCATTGTTTGATGTCGGTAAGCATGGTGGGAGACGGCGTACACATACAGATAACATGGCCTTTTCCCAGTAGTGTGTCAGGGAACAGAGGTAACGACTCCCCGCTAGGAGAACGGGATAACGCATCAGCCTTACCATGGATGCGACCTGGTCTGTGTTTGACTACAAAATCAAAGGCGGCAAAAAACAAATGCCAACGCACCTGCCTGCTGTTTGCACATTTTAGGGAGGCTAAGTCTTGTAAATTTTTGTGGTCTGTATATACCACCGTCTGGTGTTTTGCCCCCATTAGATGATGTCTCCACGTTTGCAGAGCGTCCTTGATGGCCAATAACTCTTTCTCGGTTACAGTATAGTGTGATTCGGCTGCCGAGAACTTGCGTGAGTGATAGGCCACTGGATGCAAACAACCCGTGGTTGGGCAAGGCTGGGACAGTACTGCTCCTAGGGCAAACGAGGAGGCGTCTGCTTCCAGAACATAAGGAAGGTCGGGATCGGGGTGTTGCAATACCGGGGCAGAGACGAACCTGGCCTTGAGTGCTTCGAAGGCCTTCTGATGTGTAGGGGTCCAAGAGAATGGGACAAGAGGACTGGTCAAAGTGGTCAGAGGAGAAACGATAGAAGAGAAACCAGCGATGAATCGCCGGTAAAAATTAGCAAAGCCGAGAAAGGACTGGAGTTGTTTGACGGTGACGGGAGTTGGCCATTCAGTGACAGCACGAACTTTAGACAGATTCATGGACAAGCCTCCAGGGGAGATGTGAAAACCCAGAAACTCCACTTCCCTTGAGTGGAATAGACACTTTTCCGGTTTAGCAAACAAGGCGTTTGCCTTGAGGCGAGAGAGTACTTCTCTGACATGCCCGACATGTTCCTCCAGGGAGGATGAGTAGATCAAAATATCATCCAGATATACCACCACGAACGTATCCAGGATGTCCGAGAATACGTCGTTGATGAATCGTTGGAACGTCGCAGGAGCATTACAAAGCCCAAAGGGCATTACTGTGTATTCGAATAGTCCCTGTCGGGAGCAGAACGCTGTCTTCCACTCGTCCCCAAGCCGGATACGAATCAGGTTGTACGCCCCTCTTAGGTCCAACTTAGTGAAGATAGAAGCCTTAGTCAACCTGTCCAACAGCGTGGAAATGAGCGGAAGTGGGTACCTGTTTTTTATGGTGATGGAATTCAAATGTCTGTAATCCACACATGGACGTAGATCGCCCTCCTTCTTTGGCACAAAGAAGATTGGACTGGCAGCTGGAGAACAAGAGGGCCGTATGTGACCCAACTGCAAAGCCTGTTGTATGTATTCTTTAAGAGCTTGCTCCTCTGACTGTGACAATGAATAAACCCTGCCTCTGGGAATGGGAGCCTCCGGAACCAGATCAATCGGACAATCATATGGTCTATGCGGGGGTAAACCCTCAGCGGTGACTTTGTCAAAAACCATATGGAAATCATGATAGGCAGCGGGTATGTTAGCTGTAACGGCCCCCACCGTGTGCGACGACGAAGGATTAGGAACGATGTCGTCGATATGAGTGGCAGCCATGGCACCAAGGATCGTGGCAGGAGTGGACAGCGGATCAGCTTCGATGAGACAAAACCGTTGACACACCTCGGATTCAAACGTGACTTGTCCGTTTCCCCAGTTGATCAATGGGTTGTGTTGCCTTAACCAGGGAATTCCCATTATGATACCGAACTGTGGTGTATCGATGAGGTCAAACGACATGGTTTCTCTATGGATGTTTTGTATCACTACTTCCATTGGCGCAGTCTGGAACCTGATTGGGCCGGAGGACAGGGAAGTGCCGTCCACGGCGTTTACCGGCTCTGGATGCTTTTTCCTGACCAGGGGCAGATTGAGACGATGGGCCAAGGGAATATCGATGAAACAACCAGTGGCCCCAGAATCAACTACAATATGAACTGTGTGAGCGATCTCCCTAGTGGGTTTTAGTAGAGCATGAAGTACCACTGGTCTGATAGGCCCGAAGATGGGTTCAGAGGGGGTCATAGACAGGCTCGCCGGTACCCCCTGTATCATGGGCGAGCCTTCTGAAAACCCGAAGTTTTGTTCTTGGGGTGTCGGGGGCATTCCCTTACAAAGTGTCCGTTTAACCCGCAATAAAAACAGGCGTTATTGTTTCTTCGCCGTTCTCGTTCGGATGATGTTATCGGACTACGGATACCGCCTACTTGCATGGGTTCAGCAGGGGTGGTAAGAACGGAAGGCCCAGATTGACTAGAGAACGTAGTTTCGGCCCTTCTCTCGGATCTCCTTGCGTCAACCTGTAAAGCGAGATCCACCAGATCCGAAAATACCGAGGGAAGGGCAGGAACCACTGAAAGGGCATCCTTCATGGTGTTGCATAGGCCACGATAGAATACGATTGCTTTCTTCTCCTCTGGCCAGGATGTTTCAGCAGCGAGTTGATTATACTTAGTAATGTATTCTATCAATGATTGTTTACCTTGTGTAAGATCCAGGAGTTCGAGATCCCTTGATTGGGCCTTATAGCGCGTATCAAAGACTTTGGCCATTTCTGATACAAGAAGATCGAAATCATACAGAGCGGGATGATCGCTTTCCATCATTGGATTCGCCCAAGTGGCCGCAACCCCAGACAAATGGGACAGAAAAAACGCGGCTTTTGTAACAGAATCAGGAAACGCTAAGGGCCGGCACAAAAAATGTAATTTGCATTGATTAACAAATGTACGATATTTCCGGGGATCCCCCTGGTAGCGTTCTGGTGCAGCAAGAGGGACGGGTGTAGGAAACCATACAGGAGTGGGTGCAGGGGCCGTGACAGGTGTTGGCTGGACTGGGGGAACTGGGTCCCCGAAATCGGCATCTGCGGGTAATGGGAAACGCGTGCTCTGTAAGGCGTCCAGGCGGTGATGTATGGCCGTCGTGGCGGTAACCATGTCGGTCCTAAGGGCCGCCACTGCCTGCAATAAGGCGGTCACTGGATCCCCGGCGGAGGGATTCATACTCCGGACGACCAAAAAGGCTTCACAGTCTGTTACGAAGTTCGTTGGTCGTGTAGAGTATGAACTACCCCTCTGTCCCCAAGAAACACCCTGACAACACCTAAAATACTGTCAGCGTGATTATTAAGGCCACAGGTGGAAGTCCCCAAACCAGGACGCGGGACAGCCGGAAGAATCCCTTGAGCGCTGTAAGGCAAGGTACAATGGTTATGTAAGTATGAAAGCAAGACACAATTACTTGTATGTAAATAGCAGATACTAAAATACCTGTGAGGACTTGAAAGAGGTGTGAACCTCCAGACTGTGGCGGGACAAGGCTGTATGGTATAGCAGGCAACCACCTATTGTAGGACCGAGGTCCAACTGGAAACACGTGGAAATCCGAGGTCAGAAACTTGATGATCAAATGTTCCAGCGTCAGTGAAGGGTGAAGCAAAAACAATCCGTGTACTAAGCGTAGGTCGGCAACAGGCAATCCAATGTTCCAAAGTTCCAGAGTCAGAGAAGGGCTAAGCAAAGATGATCCATGGAGCAGGCGTAGGTCGATGATAGGCAATCCAAAGTTCCAAAGTTCCAGAGTCAGAGAAGGGCTAAGCAGAGACAATCCGTGGAGCAGGCGTAGGTCGACAATGAAAACAGGTCTGTAGAACGAAGAGAGTGCGTCACGTGATCCTGATTGAAACAGCTGTGAAGCAACGCCTTCGGTTTCCGAACTCTTTTTATCCCTGGAAAGGACACACGTGACAACGTCACGTGGAAGCAAACCGAAAGCGTTGCCGCGTTGCTAGGAAACCAGGGTCACATAGTCCGTGACGCGCCGGGCAGCACTGATCTCCGCGGAAGATACGAGTTCCTGGATTGCAAAAGTCTCCACTTGGTTTGCCACCGCAGTGATGGGCGATAAATGCCTGTACCGCCAAACATGCCACGCCGTGCCCTGCCGTGTGGAACGTGAGTGGGAAATGCTGTGCAGGAATCTGAGCGTGTGTGCCGGGAAGCGCTGATAGTGGTAGAAGCGGAGAGGCGTGTCTTCGGCTGAGTAGGAAGCGGTGTGACAGAAACCCTCAAAAGGTATATTATATTAAGGCTACTAGCCTTAATATAATCTACTGAGCCAAGTATTTTCATGGGGGTCGCTTGGTCAACGCACACAAAGAGGAGAGAGAAGAGGACGTTGGCCCGGAAAGGTCCCGAGCCACACAACACCTGTAGGAAGCAGGACTCTAAAAGCCCACCAGTTTTGAACTCGCTTACCAGTAGGAAGCAGAATGCCACAGTCAGATAAAAGTTATTGGGAACCATGATGAATAGCAGAAATTCATCCCTTTTCCCCCAACATGGCGCCCCCCACCCCCTGTGTGGGGCAAGGGAAGTGAGCCCGCTCTGCAACACCCTCATGTGGGGATCAAGGCAAGTGGGACCTCACCAAGAGACTCCCCTGTTGGAGACAGTCTCCCGTTCTTGTGAGGAACTCCCTAGAGCACATTCCAACAATACCTCTGTGAACCTCTCTCATAATATCAGCATATGTTATTGTCAAAAGGAAACACTGAATATTCCTCTAAATGAAAACTCGCCCTTAACTGAGACGAGGAGGATGACCGAGGAGAAGAGATGCCGCTGGAGACAGAGAGGAAGGAACACAGCACTGCACCAAGGAAGTCCCACGGCTATGTAATGTATAAAAATGAAGCAGACTGGAGACGAAAGAGAGAAGCCCGCGAGTTAGGATTTGGTTTGCACGCTGATACAGAGGAGAGACTGTATGCGTGGCAGCCTGCTGATGTGAGGAAGCGAGAAGCTGACAGACGCACTCCGTCTAACACAGAGAAGGAGAAAAATGGAAATAGAGTGATGTCGTGACCAGAATACCCTTGTGGTGGACCTGGTTTACTGAAACCAACGGCGATAGCACTGTACCTGCCAAAGGGGAACGAGTCGGTAGCCGAAGTACCGAGGAACCGCCATGTAAAACGGCACCAATGGAGTGAGAGTGAATGCACACGAGAAGCCAACCTGCCGAAAAGAGGAGGGGATCTCAAACGAATAAGAAACCTGGTGACATTATCCCGAAAGGCAACAGGGAAAACGGGATACCTGGGAGGGAAACCAACGAGAAGAACAAGTTACTCTTTTACCTGGTAACGTTCTTTCGATGGGATGGTCTGACGGCGTATTCCATATCTAAGACAGTAATCACCACAGCTGTGCTGCAGCGGAAAATCTTCGGCGTCTGCGTCCTGTGTCGATGACGTTGATACGCCGCCCTCGAGGACCTCCTCCGACGGCCGGCGTCACTGGATGTTATAAGTAGGACGCACAACGCCCGAAGCCTCAGTTGTAGTTTTTTCCCAGAACGTGTGGCACCAGTCTCCTGCCAGTCTGACACACAAAGCCTTGCGGAAACGTAAGCTGCAAACGCATAAGAAATTCTGTAGTGGGGAAGGCAGGGAGGGAGCGATATGGAATACATCGTCGGACCATCCCATCGAAAGAACGTTACCAGGTAAGAGAGTAACTTGTTCTTCGAGGGGATTGGGTCCTCCGACGTATTCCATATCTATGACAGACTCCCAAAGCAGTACCAATGCAAGGAGGCGGGAAAAGAATTTAGAAAACAGAAATTTAGAATGCCCAATCAAATTGCGGAGTAAAGGACCGCCTTGCCAAAGGTCAGATCGTGCCCCTGGATGGAATCGAGGGAGTAGTGACGTACAAAAGTATGTACTGAAGCCCAGGTGGCTGCATCACAGGTGTTACGAATAGGAACACCCCTCTGTAGGGCAGTAGAGGCAGCCATACCCCTGGTAGAATGGGCCCGTCAGCCGACCAGTGGGTCCTTACCCACCAAGCAGTAACACTCAGAGATAGCCAAAATAATCCAGCGAGAAAGTCTGTTTCGTCACAGCTTGTCCCAAATGCTTTCCAGCGTAACCAATGAAGAGTTGATCGTCCACTCTGACCAGGGACATGTGTGAAATATAAAAGCTTAACGCTCTCCTAGGATCAAGCCTATGGAGCCTCTCCTCTTCCTTACCAGGATGTGTAGGAGGATAAAACGCCGGAAGAACAACCTTCTGCCTAAATGAAATTCTGACACCACCTTCGGAAGAAAGGAAGGACGAACTCTAAGGACAACCCTGTCCTTATGAAACACAGTGAAGGGTGGCTTAACTGAAAGTACCTGTAACTCACTCACTCTGCGAGCGGAAGTGACCGCAACTAAAAATACAGTTTTAAGAGTTAACAGTCTCAAAGGGCATGAATGCAAAGGCTCAAACGGAGCACCCATCAGAAACTTGAGAACAAGGTTCCAATCCCAACCGAGCACCTGGAAAGGTGACGGAGGGAACGGACGGAACAACTGAGAAATAGGAACACTCTTCAGACGAGCGCTTAAATATGGACAGCGCCGCCAGGTAACCTTTAACAGTACCCACTTGCAAGCCCCTGTGGGCCCAAGAAAGCAAAAAAGACAGAACCATGGGAATGTCACATGCAAAAGGATCCACATTCTTAACCCTGCACCAGTCGCAGAACTTACGGCAACGGTACAGGGACTTTGTTGCTGGCCGTCTGGCCGAGAGCAACACCTCCATCACGTCTTCAGGGAGGTCCCAATCCTTATACCTCAACCTTTCAGAAACCAAGCATGAAGGTTGAGGGATCTGACCTCTGGATGGAGAACCTGACCCCCCTCCCGTGAGAGCACATCTCTCGGTAGGGAAGATGACGTGGCGGGCAGATGGACAGGTCGAGAAGGTCCGGGTACCACGTCCTCCGGGCCCACGCCAGAGCAATGAGGATCATCCAGGAACCGAACCTCTGTAACCTCCGCAGTACTTGCGGGATGACGGGGACTGGAGGAAACACGTACAGCAGTGGGAATGACCACTCCACCACGAACGCGTCTCCTAAGGCTCCTTTTGGAGGAAATTCCCGCGAGCAGAACCTCTCGCACATCCGGTTGACACTGGAGGCGACGAGATCCACTTGAGGGGTCCCCCAAAGGGCGAAGATCTCCAGGAGAATCTCCTGAGCCAACTCCCACTCATGAGAGATCGCGCTCTGCTTGCTCAGAGCGTCCGCCGTCTCGTTTTCGTCTCCGGCCAGATGAACTGCCGAGATCGAAACTTCCTGCTGGATTGCCCAGAACCAGAGCTGCATCGCCTCCCTGCACAGAGGAAGTGACCCTGCCCCCCCTCTTTTTGTTGAGGTAGTGCATGGCCAACCTGTTGTCCGTCAGGATCAGGACATTCTTCCCTCGCACAGTCGAGAGAAAAGCCTTCAGGGCTAGCCTGACGGCCCTCAGCTCCAACAAATTGATATGGAGTCTGGACTCTGACGGAGACCAACGACCGCTGACTGTCAACTCGTTGGCATGAGCTCCCCATCCTGTGAGGGATCTGTCCGTCACAATCGTCACCTCCGGCCAGGGTAGCCAAAATGGAGCCCCCTTCATCAGATTTTCTTCGACGGCCCACCACAGAAGGTCCTGGGCGACGAGGACGCCACCTGAACAGGGTCGGACATCCTGCCGGAGGACTGAGACCACTGGAGCTTGAGTGCCCATTGCAAAGATCTCATGCGCAACCTGGCCTCAGGCACCAGAAGAATGCAGGATGCCATGAGGCCGAGCAATCTCAAGAACTCGAACGCTGGGAGACTCTGGGCAAGCTGAAACTTGTGCACCATCTGCTGAATGTGATGAGCCCTCACCTGGGGAGGAAAACACTGCCCCAGGGACGTGTCGAGCACTGCTCCGATGTATTGGAGCCTCTGAGTTGGTGTCAAATGGGACTTCTTTAAGTTGAGGGAGAAGCCCAGCTTGTGGAGTGAGTGGCAGGTGACTGACAGATGATCCAGGACTTGCTCGGGAGAGCGCGCCCTGATCAACCAATCGTCCAGGTAGGAGTAGACGTGAATCCCCCCTTTCCTGAGATGCACTGCCACCACTACCATGAGCTTGGTGAAGACCCTCGGGGCGGAGGTCAATCCGAACGGCAGGACCCGAAACTGAAAGTGCAAGTCACCAACCGCGAACCACAAGTACTTCTTGTGCTTTGGCTGTATCGGCACATGAAAATAAGCGTCCTTGAGGTCGAGAGACACCAACCAGTCCTGAAGTTGAAGGGCCTGGAGGACTTGAGAGAGAGTAACCATCTTGAACTTGTCCTTCCTGAGGAGTTTGTTCAAACCGCGCAAGTCCATGATGGGTCTCAATCCCCAGTCTTTCTTGGAAATCAAAAAATAAGGGGAATACCATCCCTTGTTCCTCTCCGCTACAGGCACCAGTTCTATGACGCCTTTCTCCAGCAGCGATAGAATTTCCTGCGCAAGGAGCGGATCCGGACTCTTCAAAGAGATTCCCCGGTGGATTGCCTTGAGGCCTCTGCCGGAAAGGAAGACAGTAGCTGTGGGTTATGATCTCCAGTACCCACACATCTGAAGTAATGGCGCGCCACTCTGCAAGATGCTGCGCCTACCTTCCCCCAACCGGTGAACCATGGGACATGGCCTCATGACTGAGCTGAAGCAGCTGCGGCGTTGCCTGAGGGCAAAGAGGCAACAGCCCGAGCGGCCTTGGCACCTCGAGTACCTTGTTTTCCACCTCTGGCACTCCTACGGTGGCCCCTTTGACTGGCTGCTCCTCTCGCTTTACCAAAGGATGAGCAATAACAAAAAGGAACCTCCCCTCCATTGCTGTCCCCTAGGACGAAAAGGCAGAGGTTGGCGAACTGCATCGCCCAACGACTTCGCTGCAGCTTTGGAGGTCTGCAACCTCTCAAGGCTCTCATCAGCCTTGCTGCCAAAAAGATGTTCCCCGTCAAAGGGCATGTTGAGGAGCCGGGCCTGCACATCAGGAGCAAACCCCAACTTCCGCAACCACGCAAACCTGCGTATCACGGTGCTCACCGCCATGGACCGGCTGACGCAATCTGCCATGTCCAAACCCGACTGAACGGCCTCACACATGGCATCCTTGCCATCCTGAACCATGCCAATGAAACCATCCCGTTCATCCCCTTCGGGAATATGTTCAGCCGCTAAGGAAACACAGTTCCACAGAGTGTGCGTGAAACTTGACAAGGCACAATCGGAGTTGGCCGTCAGAAGCGCCATACCCCTGAAGAAAACACTTTCTTCACCCAGCCGTCAAAACGCTTGTCGTCCCTATCAGGAGGGATGGCAGGATACGACGCCTGCTTTGCCGGGGCCGTAGCCACCTGCACCACCAAACTCTCTGGAGTGGGGTGCTTGGTCAAGTAGCAGGGGTTGCTACTGGCTGTGCGGTATTTACGCGGCAAACACTTGCCCACTGCCGGGAGACTCTCCGGAGCAGTCCAAGCCGCCACCACCCTCCTCTGTAGAGCCATATGGAACAGCAGTACCGGGTCAGTTGGTGGACCTTGGTCAAGTATATCTGTAAGGTCATCCTGAAGAAAATCCCCTGGGGGAGCAGACCATCCCAAGTACTCGGTGACCCTGGACATAAGGCGCCAGTACGAGGAGTCGGCATGAGTGCCAGGCTCAGGCCTACAAAACTCCACCTCCGGAGAGGTGTCCAGCCCACTGGCATCGTGCAGGGATTGCCTCAGGTCTTCAATTTGGCTATGGCCCGAGAAAATCTCGTCCGGTACCGTATCCGGAACCATGCCATCATCAGAGCCCTCACCCACCTCTGAAATAAACTCAAGCTGGCGGAAAGAAGGCACAGAATGTGGAACAAAGCCATGCTTGGCCTTTGCTGAGCCCCAGGGAACCCCCGTCGAAACAGCCTCGAAAGACGTCGAGGGAATCGTCGTCGAAGCCGAACACGGCGCCGACAGCATCAATGGTGCCGTCACAGTCCTCGAGGCTGGGGCCCCAAGCGTGTCCCTCGACAGCCGGGGCGCCGATGGCGTCGACGACTTCTTCGAAGGCGGGGCCTCGAAAGAGTCAGTCGATGACCTCGGCGGCACCGGTGTCGGTGTCTTCCTTGAAGACACCACAGGTTCACATGGTCTCGAGCGCGTCGAGGACCGGGACCTGGAACGGGCATGCCGAGAACGATTCCCCTTGTCCGAGCGGGACCTCTCCCGCGAATCGGGACGACCACCCGAGCACGAAGGCGCGCAAGCGGTGTCTCTCGACTGATCACAACCGACCCCACTCGGAGGAGCGGACGAACCAGTGCCCTACGATTCGAGAATCGCCAACATTTTCTTCCCAAAGGAAGCCCATTCCTCCGGCGTCGCATGCTTGGTGGGTAAACGACCCACCAAGCATGCGACGAGGACAGGGAAGGCGACTGATGACGGCGCTTCCGGGAGTGCCTCGAAGAGGAAGAGGAGTGGCGGGACCGACTCCGGGACTGAGACCCACTGGACTTCCGACGACGACACAGAGAGTCGCCCCTCGAATCGTCCGTCGAAAGCCCCGCAGACCTCGACTTCCGTGGCTTGGACACCTTACCTACCGATAACTACTTATTGTGCTCCCGCAAGGTTTTTGATGTGAGTGACTGGTAGTCGACACAGTCATCAGTGTCATGGGCCTCCCTGAGGCACTAGAGGCAGGAGTCGTGCGAGTCCGTAACCGCCATCTTGGACCCACAGTCCCCACACTTCTTAAAGCCCGGACGCGGTGTGGAAGACGAGGTAGACATCTTCACGAAGAAAGACTTCACAATACGAAACAGGTTCGAAGAACCGAGAATGAACAGGAACTCAGAGTCGAGGCGCGGCCGAGATCTCTGAAGCGAACACGTTTGTGGAAAAAACGGAACTGAGGCTACGGGCGCCGTGCGTCCTACTTATAACATCCAGTGACGTCGGCCGTCGGAGGAGGTCCTCGAGGGCGGCGTATCGACGTCATCGACGCAGGAGCCGAAGATTTTCCGAAGCAGCACAGCTGTGGTGATTACTGTCATAGATATGGAATACATCGGAGGACCCAATCCCCTCGAATCATGATTTGAATGCTCATACTCGTCCCAGCCAAGATAAAAAGACTATTATTAAAGTCCAGGGAAACCAATCAGAATCATTATAACATAACAAAACAGGTATTTGTAGAGCACACGTTCATCCCCAGGGGTGCATCTTGGCACTATTGACAGATAACAGATGTTTATTATTACCCAACTGAATGGTACTCATTTTATTGACCTCAGAAGGATAGAGGGCGGAGTGGACCTGCCGGGATTTCGAACCTGTAACCATGAGGTCAAACACAGCCCCTGTAGTGGATGCATTTGTCCACTGAGCCACAGACCTGGCTTATTTGAATGCTCACCCCAGTCAAGATAAAAAGTCTGCATTATTAAAGACCAGGGAAACCAACGAGAATCTTTATGAGAACAATCAAACTCGTCCCGGTCAAAGAGAAAAATGTATCCGAGCAATTCATAGACGAGTGAATGAGAATCATTGTTGGAATGATAATAGAAAAATAAGTCAAGGAAATCTAGTTCAAGAAGAAAATTCAGATATAACAGAAAAGTCTGAAGATAAGGTTGGAACAGAGAAGAGGTTAAAGGGAGAAACAAGAGACTGTAAACTGTATAAAGAGGAAAAGAGTGACAAAATAGAGTCATACGTATTGGATAATCCTCCCATGGGAAAAGATGATAACGATTTAAGAGACAGTCAAAAGGAAAACAAGAAAGTAACAGAAGTCCATTACCAAAGAAAGCGGGAATCAAAGTCCCACAAAGTATTGAAGGAGCTACACAAATTGATAAGAACAGTCACCAGAGACTATTTAAAGAAAAAATACTGAACTAAGTTTGCAAGAAGCAAAAACACAGGAGAAAACATGCATTCTCCTGCCTTTAGTTTTTAGGTTAGTGGTAGAGTCAGAAAAGGTTAGTTTGGGCGGTGGACCGATTCGGTTAAGATATTCACGGATGACTGCCGAGCACCTTAGTTTTGTTATGTAGGGACGCCTCATACTATAGGAAAAGATAGGCATTCACCTTTTTATTTACATGAATCCCTCAGTTAAATGGATTATCAGAATCTGCGTTGTCCCACTGATCCACCACAGAAACTGCATCAAGTAAGAGGTCCAGTGATTGTAATTCCCTGGGAGAAGGGCAAAGTATGTAAAACAAACCTAAGCATTATAAAGTCAGAGAAAACAAGACAAGTTATTAACAACCTGAATCCATTGAAAGAGCCAGATATTGTATTTTCTGGGAGAAAAGAAAAGTATGTGAAGCAAATCTAAATTGAGACCATAAAAGTGAGCATACCAGCGAAAACTTGAACAGTAACACTGTGATGTCAATAACAATAATACCCGAGGAGAGACTGCCACAGATATCAGGTCAGAGAGACCTAACAGGCCTTGCAAATTATTGAAGATCCCTGAAGGGCGAGTTCCTGAGTGTACATATTCGAACTAAGAGAAATGCACTCGCCCCAAGATGACTGGTGACAAAATATTTACCAGTGCTTTTTGTAAAATGGTGCATGTCGCCATAAACGCACTTCAGATTTGGTGCAATGCTGCCAAGCATGCACAGTGAAACTTGCATTTGCCAGTTTCTGCAAACAAATGGGTGTGTTTGCAGTAAATGCAAAATAAGTTTCTAACATCCCCCTACTTGCCAGCAAGGTCGAATATCCTGCAAATGGTGCTCGCCCTTCATAAAAACTACTCGCCAATGCTTTTGGGCTAGTATATTTTGCAAGCCCTGCCTGAGTAATTTGTACAACTAGAATAACCTAAGCCACAAGGGAGAATCACTGAATACACAGAGAAATCCCCACAAGAGGGGCTATGCATTAAGAAAGCAATAAATTAAAGAATGAAAGAGTGAAGAATATCCAGAAGAATTGAAGAATTAATGAATTAAGAATTAAAGCTAGTCCAGAACAACGCTCTGAGGGCAGCCACAGGTACCGCCAGAAGAGACCATATCTCTGAAATCAGGAGGCAGGCTCACTGGCACCCAGTCAAACAGAGAATTGTCTTTAAGACCCTTGGTATCACCCACAAATGCCTGCATGAACTTGCCCCCACCTACCTAACGCACAGAATCACCAAGCACACGGCCACAAGACCCTTAAGGACACACTATGTCAACACAATTGTCACGCCCTCCACGCGGAAAGTGTGCGCTGGTGGCTCAAGCTTCCCTACTCAAGCTGCCACTCACTGGAACTCAGACTGATTGAGTCACGCCTAGCTTTTCGTAAGGCTATCAAAACCAGGCTCTTTGTCTAAAAGGCCTCCCAATGTGATTCTCCTTATGCACTTTTCCTGCCTCTGCATACCACGGTATATCTATGCGTATATCACTGTATATCTCTGTATATCTATGTGCAACTATGAGACCTATGGCCATCCACTCTGCTATCACAAGTTCCTCTCACATTCTGTAACAGCGCCTCGATGCCTTTTGGCTGCAAGTGCGCTTAACAAATGCAAAAATAAAAATAAAATTACAAAAAAAGAAGTCACAAAAGGATATTTAAAAATCCATTACGGAGTCATGGACAAATCCTTAAAGTATGCTGGGAGAAGAGAGTAATTCTGCTGATTTAAGTTAGTTCTCATAGTAGTAGAGTTAGTTTGGACAGTGGACTTTATTATTTGGACTTTCAAGACTGACAGACAAGCACATTAATTAGTAAGATAGGCAGGGACCACCCATAGTGATAGGAAAAGTTAGGCCTTACAGTTTTTTTTTTAACATTCTTTTTATTGATCAACAGTGTTCTCAACAGTTACAGAAGCTTAATTCCAATAATACACACAGGTTATCTATCAGTTTCATTTCTTACAAACATTGTTACATGGAAGTTTCGTTTTCAGAGAGCATTTCATACAGGTACATGCGGAAGGGGCCCCAAATGTCCTTTGGCCTGCTTGCTCCTGGCTGGGTCAGCACATATTGCTCCTCACACTCATTAACATAGTTCAATTCCCGAAGGAAAGTGGTCATGCTTGGTGGTGTAGCACTTTTCCAGGCCTGTAATATACATTTCTTAGCCACTGCACATGAGATATTGAATAGTCTTCTTGTTTTCTCAGAACATTTACCAATGTCTCCAAATAAATATTTTTGGGAAGTCAGCTGTGGGGGTATCTGTGTAATTTCCGTTAGCATCTCTGCCACCTTTCTCCAGAAACCCACCAGTGCCGGGCACTCCCAATACATGTCAAATGCGCCCACCTGTGGGGACCCACGTTTGGGACATTTGCCATCGGAATCAGCAACAAATTTGGCCATTTTAGCTGTTGTGTAGAGTAATCTATTTAGGCTTTTGAATTGGATCAGACGCAATCCAGCATTTAGTGAAATTTTCTTTGTGAGTGCACAGTATCTACTCCATTTGTCTTCCAATATTGGCATCTGTAGGTCTGTTTCCCATTTGTCTTTAACCCGGTTCCTTGTGGGTGTGTGGGTTTGTACTGACCTATACAATTTCGAAATACTCAGCCCTCCCTTCGTAGTGATGAGTTGTGAGCAGGGGTGTGGGGGTGGCTCGTCCGGGAAGAGCGGCCATTTTTTCTGGAATGCGGCTCTCATCCTGTAGTACTGTAGTATCTTAAGTGGCCCGCCCCCCAGAGCCCTTGTGAAGTCCTCCAGAGTTGCAAATTTACCATTTATAAACATGTCCCCCACCCTCATCTCCATATTGGGGTCCAGGCCTGCTGTATACAGCATCAAATGTCGGGGGAATACCCGGAAAGTTCCACAAGGGGATCTCTGGGTTGTAGGGTGTCTCCAGCTTCAATCTTTTGAAGATTGCGCCCCAGGCTCGGACAGTGCAGCTAACTGGGTCATATTTGCATATGTCTTGGTGTCGTGAGTTAAATATAACTGACTTTATGTCTGTCGGGATGTGGTATGTGTTTCCACCCACGTGTGTGGTGGAACATCGGTCTCTTCGCACCAACTCTTTGCAAATTGTGCCTGGGCGACGAGGTAATAGAGTTCAAAATCCGGGGCGGCTATATCTCCGGTACAGTATGGTTCCATCATTTTCTCCAAACCTATTCTAGCTGTTTTCCCATTCCAGAGGAAGGTCACTATCATTGAGCGTAGTCTGGTTAAAAAAAATCCCTGCTGGGCCATATGGGTATATTTACAAAGAAATATAGCAGTTTAGGGAGGGCTACCATTTTAAGGAGTTCTATCCTGCCATGTAGCGATATGGGGAGGTATCTGCAGATCTGTAGCTTAGTGTTCAGTGTTTGGAGTGCCTGTTCATGATTATCAGTATATAGAGTATGTCTATTACTGGATATTAGGACCCCTAGATATCTGATGTGTTGTTCCGACCTTTTAAGTCCCCAGGTATTGGCTGGGCACTTGGTGGAGGGGGTGAGCGGGAATATTTCCGACTCAGCGTTGTTTATGGTATATCCCCGAATATTCGGCGAACTCCTGTATGTCGGTCATGATGGGCACTATATTTTTCCCCGGTTCACGGACGTATAAGAGCGTGTCATCGGCATACAGTGAGATTAACTGGATATTTATTCCCTTGTCTCTATGCCTCAGTCTGACGGCCGCTGCCATGGGTTCAATCGTCAGGGCAAACAGTATGGGTGAGAACGGACAGCCTTGTGGCTTGCCCCTACCCAGTTGGAATAATTCGGAGATAGTTCTATTGGTGCATACTCTGGCTCCGGGGGCTGTGTACAATAATCAAACGTATTTGATGAAGCCGGGTCCCACCCCAAACGTTTCGAGAACTAAAAGGAGCTATAGCCATGAGACAGAGTCGAACGCCTTCTCGGCGTCCAGGGCTATTGCGACTGCACTTCTGCCCAGATCTATCTGTGCCATTATACTAAACAGTCTGCAGAGATTTAAAGCCGTGGACCTTTGAGGGATAAATCCATTCTGGTCAGGGTGAACCAGTGTGGAAACTAGGGGTAGCATTCGGTTCGCCAGCACCTTCGCAAATATTTTGGCATCCACATGAATAAGTGAGAGTGGTCTGTATGACGACATATCGCAGGGTGGGCGCCGGGGTTTTATTAGCACGGTTATTATAGCCTCTCTCATTGTTGGGGTAACATGTTTCCCTCTAGCGCTTCCTCCCAGGTTCTTAGCATTATAGGCACTAGTTCTGTGCGGAATTCCTTATAAAATTCCGCCCCACACCGTCTGAGCAGGTGCTTTACCTGATGAGAGGTCTTTAATTGCCTCGTTAATTTCTTCCGCAGTGATCGGCTGATCTAGAGCCAATCTGTTTTCGAGCAGGAGTTTGGGGAGCTCCAGTGTCGCCAAACAGGCCTTTATTTCAACACTTGTTTTCCTATCCCTATATGCATTCAATGTTTGATCAAATTTGACGAATTCCCCATTTATCCCCTTTTCACTCGTGTGCTGTTTGTATGCTGGTGATCGGGTGTAGTTGCTTCTTGTGTTTGATAAGGTTGGCCAGTGTTCTACCCGCCTTATTCCCCTCACCATACCTGCGTGCTCTGGCAGGGGCTGCCATATATCGTATTTCTCTGACGGCCAGGTCATCGAAGTCCCTCATGGGTTTGTGAATTGATGCAAGGGTATTTCTATGTGTGTGGCTGTAAACTTCTTCTAGGTTTTTTAATGTATTTTCCACCGCCTCTAGCTCTCTTCTTACCCCCCTTTAGAAGACCTGTGGATTTCAAGATCAATGTCCCTCTAGCCCAAACCTTGAAGGTCTCCCAAACCGTGGAAATCCGTTCCACCGTCCCAGTATTGTTAGCAAATAACTCACTCATCTATTTCAGTTCGCAAAGATTCCACCACATTTGGGTCACTAAGTATTCCTCCCAGCATTCTCCACCGGTCTGGGGATATCTCTAAATTTAAGCTCCAACAGAACGGGGGAGTGGTCAGATAGTGTACGAGGTAGGATTTCACAGGTCTGCAGTGGCTCTGTTAGGTCTTGTGACCTAAGAAAATAATCTATGCGCGATTCACTGTCATGGACAGAAGAGTAGTAGGTTTATTGTTTGGCCACAGGGTGTAATATACGCCACGTATCCACCATTCCCATTTGTATGAGTAATTGGCCCAATGTGAGTGCCGTTCTGGTGGGCAGTCTCATTTTCATGCTGGATCTGTCAAATGTGGGGTCCAGTGCCACATTGAAATCCCCTCCCCATATGACCGTGGATACATCTAGCTTATTTATTATTTCGTATATATTTAAGTAGAAGTCCGGGTCATCAATGTTGGGGCCATATGTGTTGACCAGTGTTATTTGTTTACCAGCTACTTCACCCCATACCAGGGCATATCTTTTAAGTGGGTCTATCGTATGCCCCTTCGTCTGAAACCCCAATGAGTGGTGTATTAGAATAATAACTCCCCTGGACTGAGACGAGTAGTCTGTATAGTACCGTAGCTTCCCCCATTTAGGCAATATTTTCATATTTACGGCTCCCTGTGCATGAGTCTCTTGCAACATCACAATCTGAGGGCTGTACCTAGTAATGTAATTCCCAACCTTCCTGGCTTTCATAGGGTTGTTTAGTCCTCGCACATTCCAAGATAGAAGTGGTATTCTTAACCCGTCTGTGCCATTACCAGTACGTGTGTTATGTGAAGCCATCACGCCTAATAGTCTCGTTATTCGCAAAAAGGGAGCAGCAGCCAGTTATATTTACAGCTCCCATTGCATGAGTTCCTTGCAACATCACAATATGAGGGCAATGTCTGGTAACATAATTCCCAGCCTTCCTGGCCCCCATCAATGTGTTTAGCCCCCGTGCAATATAGGATAGCAGTGGTATTTTCAATCCCTCTGTGCCACTGCACAAACGCACACCGGTACCAACCATAATATCAACCAATTCTCATATTCATATAGCGGGAGTAGCTTGCGCATCTGCGAGACCTTATAACTTTTAAACCCCAAGCCTGAGTTACCGCGCTGTGCCAGTCACGGGTTCAACTTCCATACTTTACCCCTTTCCCCCCTGCCCCCTTCCACCCATAGCTCAACATAGCTAACAATTACCTTGTGTCCTGGCCCCCACCCGCATCATCTCCCCAAACTTTTTTTTGATAACATGTTTTATTGTCTTTTCGTGTTACAATACAATAACATATAAACTTACAAACATAAAACTGTGCATACATGTGGTAGAGCTGCATGAGAGACCTCTGCCTATATGCAGACCAATGTAGAAACACAAGTGAGGTTAGGAATACAGTAGATATTGACCATATCAAGTGTCCATTGACATTTCACGTTCAGGCGAGGATGTTAAACTACAAGCTGGATTATTTCAAATTGTACCGGTTTCACAACATCTCTTCCCACTTCCCCCATACTTTGTCTGCTTTGCCCGGGCACCCTCTTGCTTGGTAAACCCGTCATTCCATTGGGATAATTGCGTCTATGTCTGATTTCCATTGTTCATACTGTGGAGTGATCTCAGAATCCCATAGTTGCGCTATGTTTCATTTAGCTATGCCGGTGGATGTTGAGACTAATAGCTTTTCAAAGCGCGATAGGTCCTGTTCCGTATCAATACCCAATAGAAGGAGTTTGGGGTCAGTAGGGATTGGTCGGCCTAAGACTCTGGCGAGTCTATCACAGCAGCTACGCCAGAAGTGTTGTACTTGTGTATATTGCCACAGAATGTGATAGAATGTCCCCTCTTCTTGCTTGCAACGTAAGCATTTTGGATCAGATGTCTTGCCCCACTTGTATAGCGCACTCGAGGGTAATATATTCTGGGGAGTATTTTCAGCTGAATGAGTCTGATTCTTGCTGAGATCGCCATTTCCCTGGGGTACATCAGGGTCTCAATCCAGTCTTCGGGTAGAATCGGGCCCACGTCCCCTTCCCATTTGAGTTTCAGGCTCGAGAGCTCACTTGTGGCAAAGGAGGAGATGGCGTTATACATGGTGGATGTGATCCTGGCTTTTACACTGTCGATAACTATATTTCTCTCTATGGGCGTGCACTCTGGCATTTCCAGTAAGCGGGCTATCTGTTCCATTAGTGCATAGTGTAGCTGATTATAATGGAAACTTTCAGTGGCAGGGAGACTGTGTGTGGACGAGATTTCGACAAACTGGATTATTTAATCATTTGAATATACCTGCTCGATGGTATGAATACCAGCTGTTACCCAAGCCGACCATTTAGGGAGATTGTCGAGACCTGCAAGATGGACGTTGTTCCAGATGGGCTGGACCAGGGTGAGTATGTTGTCCCAACCTATGTACTTATGAGCATCTCTCCATATTTGGGCTGTGTGGGCTGTGATCGTGCCCTTAGGATGACGATTCACACTAGTGTATAGGCTTTCAATCGGGGTCATATCATGACGGGCAGCAATCTCAGCCTGTATGTGGGGGAGCTTTGGGTCTCCGTGCAGAATGTCATTTGTTGTCGCCATCTGTGACGCCCAGTAGTAGACCTGGATATTTGGTAGCCCTATTCCCCCCTCCCAGACCGAGCGTTGGAGGGTTTTAAGCCCTATTCTCGGGTGTTTCCCTGCCCATAGGAGCCTATGTGTTATTCTGTCTATTGTGTGGAATTCTACAACGGGAATATTCAGAGGGGCGTTCTGGTGGATGTAGAGGAATCTGGGCAGGGCCAGCATTTTGAAGAGTGCCGCTCTGCCTAACAGCTTCAATGGCAGTGAAGCCCAGTGAGCTACATCTTGCGAGTATCTTTTGATCAGGGGATGTAGGTTTTGGGTTACATAATTGTTAAGTCTGTTTTCTATTAGGACGCCAAGGTATCGGAACTGTGTGGTTTCAATACGGTATGGGGAGCCGGAAGGCGGAATGCAGTCTATCCCCTTTACCGGAAAGAACACTGATTTCACCCAATTCACTCTTAGTCCGCTAAAGACCCCAGAATCCACCAGTAATTGAGTTACTATAGGGCAGGAGACCGCCGGGTCCCCCAGATACACTAGAAGGTCATCGGCATACAGGGACACCCTGTCCTCCCACTCTGAGTTCCAGCAGAAGCCGCGCCACGTGGCTGAGATCCGTAGGATGATTGCTAGCAGTTATATCATTAATGCGAATAGCATAGCCGAAAGTGGGTAAGCCTTGCCTGGTACCCTTACCCAATGGGAATATACGTGAATGCCAGCCGTTTACCCTTACCTCTGCTAGTGGGCAATAATAGAGTAGTTGGACCCATTTTATAAAGGAATCAACAAATTGCATCTTCCTCATGATCGCCCATAAAGCATCCCAATAGACAGTGTCGAAGGCCTTTTCGAAGTCGAAGGCCAGTAATGCTAGTGATTGTTGTAGCGCGGGTGCTCGTTCCAATGCCAGATGGAGTCTGCGAATATTCATTCTCGTCGACCTTTGGGGCATGAAGCCACACTGGTCCGGGTGCATCAGTGTTGTGATGACCGCTTGGAGTCTATTTGCTAGCACTTTGGCAAAGATTTTGGGTTCACTATTGATTAGGGATATGGGTCTATATGAGCTGCACTCATCAGGGGGTTTGCCTTCCTTGGGGATCACTATTATGGTGGCCTTATGGAGGTCCGGTGGGAGCCTACCTTTGGTTAGGGAGTGCCCGAACATGTTGAGCATCTGCGTGGATATGTCCAGGTGGTTCAGCTTCTTCCAGATATCAATCGGGAACCCATTGGGTCCTGGCGTCTTGTCCGTTTGTAGCTGGGAGACGGCCGCAGATATTTCATCCACTGTTATTTTGCTGTCTAACATGGTGACCTGTTCCGTGGTAAGTATTGGGAGATCAATGTTGTCGAGCGTGTCATTGGCTGGTGTGGTGGCCGGGGGCTTGTAGAGATTTTCGTAGAAATCCGCAAATCGCTCTGCTATATCCGCATCAGTGGAGACTGGTTCTGCGTCTGATGTCTTAATACATTTCACCTTTAGATGCCCCTCTTCTCGTCTCTCCAGTCAAGCAAGCATTTTCCCAGCTTTTTCTCCCGTTTAATAAAGGCGTGCCCTCATGGCGTGGTGTGCCTTTTGGGCACAGTCAAGCGATAGGTTATGGAGTTTCTTTTGCGCTAGTGTTAACTCTCGATTCGTCTCCGGGGTATCGTTGGTGATGTGCTCTACCTCCCTGGTCACCACCTCTTCTTCGGCAGACTTAATCTGTTCACAGTGTGCTTTTTTCTTTGCTGACGTCCACAAAATGATGTCGCCCCTCAGGACTGATTTGTAGGCTTCCCATAGCGTGGTAGGGTCCTCGACCGATCCTGAATTTAGCTCATAGTAATTGCAAGTGGCTGTCTCCATCTTCTCCTGTTGCTCTGGGAACCCCAAATAGTAGGTGTTCAGTGGCCATCTAGGTGGGGGGCACGGTCTCTCCGTTTCTAGTTCCAGGATCAGCGGGGAGTGGTCCGAGATACCCCGTGGGAGTAGGGATGCCTTGCATATTTTGTGCACATTTTGATTTGGCAGGAAGAAGTAGTCTATTCTGAACATAGAGGTGTGCACTCCAGAGTGGAAGGAATATTCTCGGACATCTTTGTGTATGTCGCACCATGCATCTAGTAGTCCCAGTGCGGAGGCAAATGCTGCCAATTTGGTGGTGGCGGCGGGATTCCTTGCCCTCAGGTGTGAGCGATCTGAGACATTGTTCATGACCTCAAAGTCTCCTCCAAGCACCCATGTATCTGCATCATTTTCTGCAAGGATCGGGGTAATGTCTGCTAGGAGAGCACTGAGTAGAGATGGGGGGGTTGGGGGGGGGTAGTATATTGCCAGGATCGCCAGGCTTTGATTCCATATTGTTGCCTGGACGTGTACATAGCGGCCACCTTTGTCTTGTGTGGTATGCGTGATTTCCAGAGGGAGCCTTTTATGTAGGAGTATCAGCACTCCTCTCGCGCCCATGGAGAAGCCCTCGTGTACTGCTGTGTGGTAATTAGATCTTTGGAAAAATGTGCATGAGGTTCCTGCCAGATGGGTTTCGGTCAGAAGGACTAGGTCAGGGGAGTGGCGATTCAAGTGCCGTTAACACCAGCCTTCTCTGGATACTGGAGCCTAGCCCATTGACGTTCCATGTCATGAGTGTTAGGCGCCTAGTGGTTGGAGTCGCTTCAGGTGGCATCTGGTGCGTGAAGTATAGTCTCACAGTTGTGTTTCCTTTGGTGCTTTTGCAGCGAAATGGCGGCATGGGCCAAGTTTACATTGCTCTTGGTACCTTTGTATGCTAAAATTTGTAGACAAACGTTGTCTCCAACTCCCCCCTCCCTACGCTCCACCCTCAACTGAAGCATCTGTCGACCCAACAGCAACATGTGAACAGTTAAACTTTACAGCACCTCTGTGTGGTTCTGGAACTTAAGTCTTGGTTCGGGGGGCGGGTGTTTGATTGATTACCACCGGCCTGGATGTGTTCTGTGATTAGACTGTTGTAGGGAGCGGAGGCTCCAAAGCGTTACATTACTTGGTGATTCTATCATATTACTCACAGCTGCTCTTACTTCATACATCTCCCTGCTGCGGGTTTTCTGGTTGTGGTTGCTGCTGCGGTTCTTGTTCTGGCGGCCGCTCTGGTCGAGGGCTATTGCGTTCCCTTCTCTTTCTTCCCTCGGCGCTCCAGTCCCCTTCTATATGGCGCTCAGCCCAGCTCATTTCGCAGGGAAAATTAGATCATAGGGAACATTATGGAGCCGTAGCTGTTTCTTGACCATCTCATAGGACCTTCTTTGTGTTTGTATGTTTGCAGAGAAATCCTGGTATATATGTACTCTATTTTCTTCGTATTGCAGCGTTCCTTTTTCTCTGGACAGTCGGAGTATTGTGTCCCTATCTCTATAATTTAGACCCTTGCCGAACATCTGCGAAACCCCGACTATGGGAATGTTATTTCTACGTGACCTAGATTCAAGATCCTCGCACTTGTTCTGGGTTTTGCGCAGTTCGGTTTTGAGTTGGGCTATGTCACGGCCATGCTGTGAGATCGTGTCTTTTTGTGCTTATCCTGTTCTCTGCTTCCGTAATGCGCATACTTTCCTTTTCCACTCGTGCTTTCAGGGATCCAATTGTCGCCACTATGTCATCCAACTTAACGTTGACAGCCAGGAATCCATTCTGCACTATTGTTGCCAAGCGGTCTAAGGGGTCTGTATCATGGCTGTGGGATGTTTGTGGCTGGAAGCTGGCAAAGGAGTCCATTGGCTTGTCTTTTTTCCACCTGCGCCCTTCTTCTCAGTGCGGCCCATGAGTAACAAATACCACTTTAGGGTGGATTGTGCTCTCCCATGTATATATGTCAACAGGAAAAAGTTGTCCCCTCTCCCATTTAGCCAATTCTATACAGCCCTCCTAATTTTAATGGGGGCATAAACGTGTTCCTTCCTTGTCACTTATTGAATCAACACTAGATGCTTAGACAAGGGGACTACTGGGGAGATCTTCACATAACTCTGCGGATGGCTGTGGTCTATATCCTTACTTACAAGTCATGCCGAGGCCACTATTTATTAAGGCTCTATATTTGCTGAAAAGAAGTATGACCATATGCAACCAACTCTAATGGAAAAACAATTTATGTAGTGAAAGAAACCACATTATATAATACAGGTGTGTAGTGAGCAATTTACAGTGACACATATATACAAAGGTGAAACAAAATGAAAACAAAGTATAACAATATTGCACTTTAAATCCTTAGTGCTAAACAACCGGTGTGCAGTGAGAGAATAAGCCTAAATCCAGCCTAAATATTTCCTGCAACGTATTTCGTTTGACATATAATCAGACAGAGCAATTATTGGACTGTATGCAATATCACATGAATCTTGAGGCTAGGCTTCCTCGAGGGTTAGTGGTTTGAGCAGAGTGTTCTTAATAGTTCTCACAACTTCAGTGCTCAGGGTTGACTTTTTAGGGTCTAAAGCTTTGGACTTAAGGGATATCTCTGTATTAAGCCTTCGGTGCTTAGAAGTACTTGCCCAGTACTAGGCACCTTCTTCAGGGCGTCCAATTGGTAGACCCTGTGTGAGGGAGCAGAGAAATGTGAGGTTACCTCAGGTTTGTGTAGCGGATAGTGCATCTTATATTAATTCATAAAAACGCTCTCTTTACCGGCTGTGCTCATGGCGTTGTCGGTATCGTGATCCCAAGTCTCTTGGGGAGTCCAGGGAGGGTCGGGCACTCGCATAGGACCTATGGCAGACGGTATCTGTTGGTAGGCAGCACGGAACTTCCAGGTGTAGTCCTCAGGGCCTGTGGGGGTCTGGGGTGGAGCGACAAGAAGAGGAGAGAGGAAAAAGAAGGGTCAACTCTTGTGAATCCCCTAAAGTGAGGGGGGTAATGGTTGGAGTGCCGGGCGGGTGGTGACAGATTACCTGAATCCTGATATCTTGGTATCTGTCTGTATTGCCGCGGTGCCCAATGTGCCGACTTCCAGTGGTTATGTTTGATTTCGAAGCCGTTGCTCGGAAGCAGCCATTTTGCTGGTGCGCTATCTTCTATGCAGTCAAAGTATCTGTCTTTGAAAATAAAGCGTATTACTGGTGTGTATAAGTATGAGAGATGGAGGGATAGTTTGTATCTCTCTCCCTAATCCCGTGACCTATGTGCGCGGAGACAGGGGCTAGGGCAATGAAGCCGTGTCTTACCAGTTGAAGGGACACCTGGGTCTGTGTACTCCGTTTGTGTCCGTGTGACTTGTCTGTGGCTGTCGGAGCGCCGTGCCGGGGTTCTGTGCGTACAGACGCCTCCGGGTAGTCATGGTGACCATTGTGAAGGAGATGGTTTCATTGGTGCCCTATCATCGGCCAGGGGCTCGTTACGTGGGGTACCTCGTGATTGGACACCGCATACTCCCCGAGGTGCGTGGAACTCCTTGGTGTGACGCGGGAGTGGGCGTACCTTAATGTGTTTTGCTCCCACGGGTGAAGACGTGGGAGGCTGCACCAGAAATGTGTGCGAAGGTATGTGTCCACGTCTGTATGGCTAATATGGATTGTGTGTCTGAGTACGTGGATCATGTGGACACGTCAACCCATGTATCAAAGAAATAATTACGGGATCCACTGGAGGTCTTGGCCGCATCACTTGATGCCGGAAAGGTGAGGGGGGTGGGGTCTGTCCCTCAGTGTGTGGGTCACCCGGCACCCCTTGTGGCCAGTATTGCTTATGGCAGTTCTTATCTGTGCTGTCTAGCCCTCTGGTCATCGACGGGTGTGCATATAGTTCTGTGGACATGAGAGATCAGAAGATGCTCGGATGAAAGGACTCATTTAAACCATGGTGATATGTGTCTAGCCGATGGATCCATCTACTCTCGATGCAGAAGGCTTTTCAAGGGGTTAGGGCCTCCCTTTACTTTCTCCAGTACCCCACAAAAAAGATCATTGTGTGTGTGTCTGGTTGCGATGAAGTGTGTCACCAAAGGGGCGGTTGTGTTCTTGCACCTTATCCTTGAGCGGTGTTCTGAGATGCGTAGATTGACAGCTCTCATGGTCTGGCCCACATATTTCATGCCACATGGGCATTGAATACAATATACCACACATTTGCTTTTGCAGTTCGTGTGGTCTCGGAGATGCCATTCACGATGACCTATTTGAAAGGATTTCAATTTTCCCGTAAACCTGCATGAAGTACAGTTGCTGCAAGGGTAATGACCTTGTAGTGGTCGTAGAACTCTTTGTGATTGGTGCCTCAGGTCAGTCTTAAACAGAGAATAGACCAGGGACTCCTTCAGGTTCTTACCTCGTTTGTAAGCAAAGCGAGGGGGTGGGTCATCTGGTAAATTTAATTTGGCTATGTGCCAATGTTTCCGTATGGTTTTCTTCATTTGGGATGTATGTAATCCATGTGTGATGACACATGTCAGCTGATCTTCATCTCCTCCGGCTTGTCGTGTTGTGTTCTCTTGTTCCAATAGTGTGTCTCTGTTCGTATACAGGGCTCTTTTAACTGCTTGTTTGAGTGTATGTGCTGGATATCCTCTAGTCTTGAGTCTGATGGAAAGGTCGTGGGAGTGTTTCTTGAAATCATCCTTGGATGTACAGTTCCTCCTGATGCATAGAAATTGACCGTACGGTAAGTTGGCTCTTGTGTGGCTCGGATGATTACTGGTGTAGTGCAGTAAAGTGTTGTGGTTTCCGATACAGGTCACACTCTAGTCTCCCGTTTTTGTGCTGGATCATCAAATCAAGGAATGCAATTTTATTATTGCTGTGCTCCATCGTAAATTGAATGTTCTGGTCGCAGGTATTCAGCCATAGCCAAAACTGTTTGAGGTTGGTCTGATCCCCCTTCCAGATAAAGATGACATCATCAATATATCTGAACCAGGAACTTATGTACGTCCTCCACTGGTTGGTCTGTGATAGTATATGTTTCTCTTCAAACAAAGCCATATATAGGATGGCCATGCTCGGTGCAAAGGCTGCCCCCATAGCCGTACCCTTTTTCTGCAGATATATTTGTTCATCAAAGGTGAAGTAGTTCTTGGTGAGGGCTATGGTCATTAATTCAAGAATGAAGTGGTTTGGGACTCTTTGTTGTAGTGTGTTTCTAGTCAGCCATTCTCGCGTGCATTCAATGGCCGCTTCTTGAGGGATATTTGAGTAGAGGGCTTTTATGTCCATTGTGACTAGGATATCTGTTTCTGGATCAAACTCTTTGCCTTCAAAGATCGTAATCGTATGTTTTGTGTCCCGTAGGGACATGTATATATGACTGATGCCCTGGTGTCCAGTATAAGATTTCAATAGTTAGAAGGGAGGGTGGTATTGCAGCCTTTGCCCTGCCACCCAGCTCAGGGTGTGTTGCAGTACAGATGGTGGGTTGGCTCCTGCCTCGCCTCCGGTGTACAATCCCTTCTTCTGGGCTGCTGTAATTGAGCTCCCACGGCCCCCAAATGAGCGTTGATTGGGGCCAGAGGATATACTATTGAGCCGCTGTCCTGTAGGGTGCCCCTCACCTCTTTAATGCTGTGGTGGACAGCTGCATCTATATCTGGGCTGCATCGGCCGTGTTGTTGCATTTATCCCCACTCTCACTGGGGCCCAGGTACTCTATTTTCACACAGTTGCCAGCCCCCCAGCCATGTCCTTTCTCAATTGCGCATCAAACAGTGCTTGGCGATTCACTTACTTCACCAGCATTACCTCAGCTGGACTTCCGCCGCAGGGGGGGGGTCACGTCTCCAGCGGGTTCGCAGTGCCGTCGGCACAGCCCCCAGCAGGCCCGGAGAGCCGACGCAGGTCTGTGTCCCCAGGCAGTCTCGCTCCCACGCAGTCGTTCGGATCTAGCCTCTCCCTCTGAGGTGGGGATGTTCGTTTCAGTGTTTTCTCCCAGGAGAAGGGCAGCGGAACAGTGTGTTGCCGCCTTTCCGCAGCGCCTTGTTACGGATGAGCTGCCCCTCCCCCTGCTTGGCCCGCCCGCAGTATCTAGCTCCAGGCTCACGTAGACAATGCGTGGAGCCCCGCAGGCGGCCGCGCCGCAGCCCCATGGTTGCTGCAGCTTCCACAAAGTGTTTCTTCGTGGTCTCGGGGCGGACGTGCTTCGTTTCTTCAGGGTCTATTCCATGGACCTTCCGCCGCAGTATTCTGTGGTTCGCTGTCCTCCAAATTGGAACTGGCAGGATATATTTAAAGTAAGGATTTCAAATGAGCCGGAGCTCTCCAACTAGGCGGCCATATTTGACATGCGCAACAGCGTCCCCCCACCCCCCAGGCCTTACAGTTATTTAATAAACCATCCTGCAAGGTGTCACATAACAGTCTGTGTTATTCTTCTGACCCACTACAGTACCCACTTGAAGGGTGGCCTGAGCCTCTTTCTCGCTTCCCCGCATTCTTTCAGCTGGGAGAAGGCACCCATATCATGCATTCATTCATTTTACTGATACTACACTTCACGTCTCTGAAAATATAGGTAGATGCCTTTCCAAGAGCCTCTACAGATTCCATGCTCCCTGTGAACCAATACTTATGCTAGGATTGAAAGTATGTGTACCTAGACCAAAAATAGGAACGAGAGGGAGAGTAATGTCCATAAAAAGAAGGCAGGCCAACCACAGCAGACCATAAATGTTCCTAATTACAAAGGATTTCTAAACCGAGGTTCCTGAATTTTAATTATTTACTGCGACAAAGTCATATTATGTGAACCCAGTGGGGAGGACCTGGAAGCTCTGGGAGCCAAGAGAAGCAGCCAATATTTGATAAGACCTTTTGTGGTGGTGCATGTGTGATCCTCATAGTCTAATCACCATCCCCATAGGTAATTAATAGCACAGCAATACTAGATCACATAGCCCCCTTAGGAATTGCACCTCTCAAGTGGGTGATAATTGTAGGTGCCAAAGGGGTAAAAACTCAGGCCCGGCCTAACCTTGGTTCCAGCTGCACAGTGGGAGCAAAGTTCAACTCAAGCAGGCATCAGAATGCAGCATTTTTACCAGGGAAACACACACTGGATCGAACATAATGGCATACTCATCGACGGCGCACAAGATGCTCCACAATGAGCAGCAGAAATGGGTATACCCAATCACTCACAATGACAACAATGAGAGCAGTCCCTGCACTTACATAGAGGCTTTGCACTGATATGAGCGATACTGAGAGAACTTCCTCCTAATTCTAATACGATGGACCAGTGTTTCAGTCCCCATTTGGTTCTGTGTGATAATGTCCCCTAGGAAAAAGTCACCAAGTCAGTTTTTTTTTCCCTGCACCCCATAAAGGTTCTAGGACCGTTACAAT
Source organism: Ambystoma mexicanum (assembly GCF_040938575.1). Classification (NCBI taxonomy): domain Eukaryota; kingdom Metazoa; phylum Chordata; class Amphibia; order Caudata; family Ambystomatidae; genus Ambystoma; species Ambystoma mexicanum. Next base: position 531,982,355 of record NC_090930.1, read on the forward strand.
TTTCGATTTATACTCCAGTCCTAGAATATTTGGGGAACGTGCTGGATATTCATGGGAGTGGAAATGTCACCCCTTGGTGACTTTTTGAAAAAAGGGTTTAAAAGTCTTTGGACTTCATGTGCCAGAATGCACTTTTCATCACCTTTCACCTTCCTTTTTGGGTGTGGGCCACTTGCTCGCTTTACTTGTTGCCTTCCCTCACGCAGCCGCATCCCACCAGCTCGTCCGAGTCTCTATCACTATCTCTTTTTATCAGTCTTACCAGGCAGCATTGTGAGGTCAGCGCATCCGTCCTTTGGCATAGGGATGAGGTCAGGGTCTCGCCACCTGCCACTCTACATCCTTGGCATCAGCACTGGCCCCAAGGGAACAAGCAATAGTCTGGACCTCAACAGCAAGGTCCTGTCTGCCTGAGTCCAACACATAGGAGGAACATCTCTTGTGACACACTGCAGCCCTTGCTTCTCACTGGGCCAGTGTCGCTGCACACTGTCATCCTCTGGATTCACCTGACCGCTCCCAGCCTTTTGGTTTCTCAGCTCCATACAATCTTCTCAGCTTGTTTTTGGTGTTTGGGATTTGAAGAGGGATCCTCTGCCGGTCTCAGCCTTGCAAACTCCCTCTTGCTCTCCCAACTATATCTGGCCTTTCCTCACCAGCAGCTTTCCCTGTGTGATGTTAATGGGTAGCATGTGTGTGATTAGGGTTGGGTCTGCCTGACCCTGCCTGACTAAGAAGTGTTTCTGTCTGTCTTCTGTGTTTTAGTGGGGTTTTCACCGGTAATCTTCACCCCCTACAGATGGCCTCTTCTTCCCAGTATTGTGCGCAAATGGGGAGGGCAGATGTTGTGTGTTGGGAAATACCCCAAAAAGACAGAGGGTTGTGTGGTTGTAGATAATGGGTGAGAGGGGTATACCGTGCCTCGCCTAGGGTATTCCCATGAGAATGACCCCGGACTCCTCTACCCAGGTGATCCTCCCGCACTGGTCCACCCAAAGGGTCTGGATCCAAAGGCGACGGCTGTGCCCTGGCCACCCGAATAGAGGATTCCTGGGGTCCAAATGGGAGAATACTCCTAGGTTTCTCACAGGTATTAAGTACACACTTTTCTTGCCTGCACAACTCAAGGTGTACCACAGAGACACAGTTCCCCTCTTCCACAACCCCAGGGAAGCATGGACTTGGCTGAAATCTCAGATTTTGTCTTTACCTGGACACCAGCCACCAGGAGAAAAGCCAAGGCGAGAGCCAGATCAGGGCTCGTCGCCCGTCCTCTTTGAGACACAGGCTGTAGAACACCAGGCAACAGTTGAACAGGTCGCCTGATGATACTGGCGCTCACATTGGTGATTTGATTGGGGGATATTGTTCACAGGCGGCCCCTGGCTGGGGACTGAGGCTTGCACTGGCTGCTACGATGGACACCTCACAGATTGTTGAATCTGTTTTCCTGTGTCTGTTTGGCGCTGCATTAGGGGGACAGGTGCTCCAAGTTGGGGGTGGGGTGAAATATGGGCAGGGGCTTGGGTGAAGTTCTTATTGTTGTTGTGTTTGTCTGTTTGCTATGCTTTGGCTTTGATATGCAGAGGGGGGCATGGATGTCGGGTTGGCCTGTTGCAGGGTGGGCGGGCTTATAGACGTGGTCCAATTCTTAGTACAAATTCACAGGGAATAGCTATCAAATGGGCTCTGTTCCAGTATAAAGAGGAGGCTTGTGCTACAATTTCTTAACGGGCATACACTGAGTATCGCGCTCCGACTGAGACACACATAGCTGGGACAAAAGAACCAAACTTTACTAAATGACCTCCAAGCACTTATTCTTCACGACCACGTTGCTACATGGGTGCTGGGTGGAGACTTTAATGAGGTCATGGATCTGAGTAAGGACAGAACCCACATTGGAGTAGGAACTCAACCCTCCCCACTAAGCTGCGGTCCTTTGCCACAGCCATGGGACTGGTCAATCTATGGAGAATGTTGCATTTTTCCCAGTATGATTACCAATTCCTTTCGAGGGTGCATCCCGCCATATCATGGATCGACTACTACTTTGTTTCCCATAGCAGTGCTCATAAATTGCTCTAATCGAAATACCCGGCCAGAGCGATCTCGGATCACTCCCCACTTCTAATTGAGCTCAAAAGTGGGCATGCAAAGCCTACTGCGATGTGGTGCCTAAATTCATACTACTTGGGGACCTCCAAATTTGTGAAAGAGTTGTCTCACAAGACGACAGGGTATTTCACGATAAATGAAGGGACAATTGATAGTCTGGTCACCCTGTGGGAGGGCTTCAAGGCAGTACTGAGGGGAGAGGCACTGTCACTGGTGTCCGCGAAGCGTCAGCAGCATGTACAAAGGGTGGAAGAAGTAGAATCAGCGGCCATTCAGGCAGAGGAAGAATTTCTCGCTTCCGTGTCCCGGGCTTCACAAGAAGCTCTGTCCACGGTACAAAAGGCACTACGAAATGTGGCCCTGGACAAAACCAGAGAGGCCCATTGGGTCCGGCAGAGACATGAATCTGGGGACAAGGCGGGGCAAACACTGCATAACTGTCCTCGGCCGAAGGGCTGGGGGCCTTCGATTCAGTGGTTCTCCCCAGTTTTACAGCAGAGCAGGCACTGGGGTTAGAATTGGACATTACTGTGGAGACCAGGTCTCGCTCTATGGGGATCCTCTTTTGATCTATATGAGCAACTCCTGGGGTCTCCCGTCATGCAGTGACTAATAAATTGTGGAATATCAAAGGTTTAGTGGGCTCAAAGTAAAATGCTAAAGTTGGTTTTCTTTCCTTTACAGGGTGGGGATAGAGCAATCCTGCAGGACTGCCCTTAACCAATTCTGGTCTCTGGTTTTAAATGTCTGGGTAGTCACGTGAGCCAGTGCCTCTGAGAATTTCTCTGACTTAACCCTCTCTCTGTGGTTGACAAATTTAACCTAGACATGGTGCACTGACAGGTTCTTCCACTGACTCTGCTGGGCAAAGTGTCCCTTTGGAAAAAAAAAAATGGACACCCCAAGTTTCTTTATGTGCTACGAAATACTCTGCTCCCCATTCCCAAAGCAGTTTTTGCCACAAAAAAAGGGGAGGAAAGCAGCCACGAAACGTTGCAGCACTCCGTATGTGAGGGTGGAAAAAGGCCTGCCCAATCTTCAGCGATACTTCTGGGCTGTGCAGCTCGGGGCTGTGAATGACTGGTTACATGGAGACCCCAGGCTTCCTCACATTGTGACAGAAAAGGGATGGATGGGAGGGTTGCCACCAAACAAGTGTTATACGGGGTCGGGAAAAGAAACATGTCCCTGCCACTAATGCTGTGGCACACTTTTCAGGAATGGTCAGAGGCAAACCAACACACAGGATAGGGACGTAGGCCGACTCTTAACAAACCCCTCTGAAACAACGCACTCTTACCTGAGCTACAATATGTGAACGACCAGACTATGAGACAGTCATCAAAAAGAAATCCAGGGAGGTGGACAAGATAAAAGACATAGATAGTCTGTGCAAGTTGAGTAGATAGAGAGTACTCTCATCAAGGATTTGATAGGAGCAAACCCAGAACCTACTCAACAAAATGGTCGAATCCATCGTTGAGGAGATTTACATTGCAATTAAGGCTCAATATATTGGGGACAAAAGAATATATGAACAAGTGGAACAGAGCTGATCACCAAGCCGAAGACAAAATGTGTAGGCATTGTGAAACAGAAGTGGAAACAACTCGGCACCTACTGACTGCTTGCACAGTTTTGAAAACCCTCTACATCAAAGCTTACGGAAGGTGTGTTTCGCACATGGAGAACATAAGCAGGGATCAGTTCTGGTCAGACTTGATTGGGGCAGAATCTATAGTTCATAATGCTGCAGCTTACCACATATGGCTAAAGGCGACGAAGCAGATATGATCTTAAAGAGGTCTCCACATGCTAAACCCAGACCTTATAAGCAGAAATGTGCCATCATATCTATACATATAGATAGAGGTTTTGTCTTTGTTTGTAATTTTTGACATTGATGAATCTCTTTCTTCTTTACCTCTCTGTGGCATTTGATACAGTGGATCATGACATACTAGGCCGCCCGGGGGTCCCACTGGTGTGGTTTGATTCTTTACCTGCCGAACGTGCACAAACTGTCTCCTTTCAGGTCTGTCTTTCTTCTTCCTATTCCATTCCTTGTGGTGTTCCAAAAGGGTCGGCGTTGTCAACGCTTTTGTGTAATCTCTATGTTTGACCTCTGGCAGACCTTATCTCAGAGTTTGGAGTACTCTTTTATCTTACGCGGATGACACGCAACTTGTGTTTTGTCTCGACTCGTCTACAATAGAGCCCCCCGTAAACTCAGAGACTACTTGTCAGCCACAGGAAGCTGGATGGCATCTAATTGGTTGAAGCTCAACAGGGAAATTACAGAAGTCCTTGTGTTTGGTTCCAAAACGGCAAAAACCACATGGAGCTCTTACCAGAATCTCTATGTGATTGCCGAGTGCTTCTGTAAAAAGTCTGGGTGTTAGGCTCTTCCCTACTGGCTCTCAAGAAGCTCATATATCGGCAGTTTGCAACTCTGGTTTTGTTAAATTAAAAGTGCTGCAAAGGATTCACCCTCTCCTACCTTCCGACTGTCGTACAAAGGTGGTCACCTCAGCGATTATGGCATCATTGGATTACTGTAATACGGTCTACCTGGGACAGCCACTGTATCAGTTGCAGCGGCTGCAAGTGCTCCAGACTTCTGCGGCGAGGTTGGCTTTAGATGCACCAAGACTCACCCCTTCTGCAAGCATGATGCAGCTGCTTCACTGGCTGCCTCTGAAAGCTAGAGTTGAGTTTAAGACCTTTGTATTACTCACCGAGCTCTTCACAACACTGGGGCATCCTACCTGAAAAATAAACTGGAGTGTTACCACCCCACTAGGTGCCTCTGCTCATCCTCCCAAGTGCTATTAAAAGTTCTGCGCTACCAGAGAGCTCGGTTGGGTGACCGTTCTTTCTCGGTTCTTGCCACCACCTTGTGGAACAAGTTACCGGCTCTGCTATGTGATATTGGAGACTATCTTCAGTTGCACAAAGCGTTGAAGACCTATCTTTTTAACACTTCTCATGATGCTGCATAACTCCTGGACTGTCCGCCCTTCTCAGTGCCTAGATGCCTTCAGGCCTTAGTCTCTGCTCTGTACGTACAGTACATTACATTGCATAACTATTGTCTTCCCAGGGAGGAGTAATAGACATATGCAACTGGCCCACACAATGGATCTCAATTTAGTTCACTAAAAGAGGCACTGCGATGCTCACCTCCAGAAGCAAATCTTTTCCCCGAGTGCATTGTTATCAAGGTCATCTCCACTCTTCATCAAGTATTAACAGCGTTTGGGGCCAAAGAGCTGACCCGACTCAGAGATAGGTGGGAGCGGGATGTTGGGCCGCTGGATCCAGAGGAATGGGTTGAGGCTCTCATGTTTTCACGGAAGGTCGGGATAGCTGCCAGACTCCACCTTAAGTTCAAAATATTACATAGGGTATATTACCCACCGACGGCACTGGTTCATTGGGGAGCAGCAGACAGAGATACCTGTTTGAGATGCAGGGAGTACCTTCTGGGAGTGCAAACAAATCTGAGTTTTCTGCAGGAAACGCATTCACAGGCTAACCTCCCTGCTGGGCTCTCAAGAGCCCTGCGACCTGAAGTTGGCTCTGCTTTGGATCTGGGGAGAGGCAGGGTTCACAAAGGTGTTTCTATCTGTAGCGCTAGTGCTGGAAAAGAGGATCATTGCAGCAATGTGGGGCTCGGCGGACTGCCCATGGTTCAGCTATTGGCCTGCTGAAGTGGACAGGTGCACGTCCCTTCAAAAGGTGAGTTTATACTGCTAGGGGATGATCTCACAAATTTCAGGTCTGCGGGCTGTGGGACGGGAGGGGAAGGTTAAAATGTATTATTGTGGTCTCGCACCCCATGTTCTGTTGAGGATGAATGACTATCCTTGTGGAATTCTTCCTGCGGCTATATCAGAGTTTGATGACATTCTGATGATGTTTAACCAATCATTGGCACATTTTTGTGGTGCCGTTATAATTTTAAAAACAAAAGGTTATTTAAAAAAAGGAAATCTCAGCTTTAGGGTTTCGAACCAAGCTTTTACTGCTTCAGCAGGGCAGAGCATCCTTTCCTGTGTTGGAGCAATAAATAAATCATTTAAATATGTCTCTGATTCATCTGTGTGTGAAAGAAACTCTTGCCTTTGGGGAAATTGCAACTTTGTGTATATGTACCCCTTAAGGCACCCCATCCTTAGTTGAAGGCATGTGGCAGTCCTCTGCTCTGAGACGAGGACAAAGATGGGGTGACTATGGGATCCTCCCCATAGCACACTTAGGCCCATCATCCACTAGCTTAGGTATGCACCAGTCCCCCTGGGTCTTCCCGCTATATCCCCACAGCTAGGCAACGGACTTTGTCACTCTTCCCCAATACGTTTTTTAAATTATTTTAAAAGATCAGATTTTTAATACCAAAATCTTTAGTCTGTCAGTGTCTAGAGATATTTGCTCAACAGAGTGGGAAAATAAATGGGCTCTTCTGTTCATTGCACTTCATAATTGGAAATTGGAGCAGCCTGGAAGCCTTAAAGTGATGTATACTTGTATTTGTTGAACATTCCATGCCTAGGGCCTTGCTTTAATTTATTTGGCCTTTTATTAGAAATGTTTTAGTGTAGATGTAAAACAGCAGGGATGTGCTTTTTGGGGGGATTAGTTGGATTTTAGTGAGAAGAAAATTCATACAGATACATATTCTCTATGTTGAAAATAGAAATGTAGACATATTTTGAGAAGTGTTCTGAGATGTGCACATATGCAGAGATGGTTAGGATTATTAAGGATTTAATGATCGAGAAATTATTTTAAGTTCCAGGACAGTGTCTCAATTGGGCAAATGTTTGGAAGAGAAAACACGACTGTAGTGTAGCAGTGTATATTTCTAAGATTGAGGTATTTGACGTATGTTATGTTATTGTTCATTTGTATAGCGCCTTATATAACATTGGTATGATCTCAAAGCGCTGTGGGTTGAACGCCCTGAGGGACTGTAGTCCAGGTCAGTGGAGAGGGATGGGTGGCAAGTAGTGCTTGGGTGCGCTTAGTAGGTGTGCAGCCAGTGCGGTTTACAAGGTGTGTAGCTGCATTCTGATGCTAGGCGTGGTGCGATGGTTGTGTGATTAGTAGAGTGTGTGCAGCAAGGCCGTAGACGTCGGAGTGTGCATTCTGGCGGTGGTGAAGCGTGTAAATGGGATTATGTGTGCAGCTAGGCCGATTTATTCATGGGATATAGCTATGTTCTAAAGACTGTTGGGGTGTTCATGGAGGTGTGTAGGTATGTGTGCAGCTAGATCGAATTTGATCGAGGGGTATGGCACAATTGAATATGATTTGTAACATGCCTCACCGCCCTGCCGGCAACCATATACCTGGATCTACAAGAGTTTTTGTCTGGCGATGTTCATTGTTTACTCAAGATTACATTGCAATGATGCAACTACCTTCAATGGTTATTGAATTTTAATTTCTAAAGGTGGGTATATTCTGTCCCTTTGACTGCTGACAGAGGAGGTGGCATATTGTTACTAACAATCAAGAAGAAGCAAATAACATTTTTCTAGAACTGTCAAAAATCAGACAAATATCCCCAGAAGACCACAACACAGCAGTTAAGCATTTTCAAGGGGTTACACATTGAGGGCACTTTTCATGCATGCTCCATAGATCACACAGTTTTGGCTTTAAGAGCTAAGTTAATTTAAACATGCTGTTCATTCTACATGAAAATGTGTATGGGCAACATATGCAATGGTTTTCTATTTCCAACAAGCATCCCTGGCCATTACGTGTTGGCTATTCCAGAGTTAGAGGACGATTGAAACGTTTCTGCTTCTCTCTCAAAATGAGGACCCCGAAATATCGGTGCATCTGTTAGCCTATTCTCCCATCAATAAGTTTCCAAACTCTATTCTCTTGATTAATTTCTTCTGGGCTAATGAATGATTGTGAAATATGTGGAGGCTGTTTAGTAAGAAATATATCAAATCAACATTCTCCAAACACGTCAAAGAAAATTAGTTAGTGTAGATGTGTGTGTTACCAAATGAACACAGAGATTCAAAAGAAGAATACTACTAAATACAGTTAGTAATCAAGCTGTTCATCTGAATATGAAGATGTCAAGGAAAAGAGGAATTAACATAATATAATGCACCATGAATAAAGTTCATCAAACAGGTAACTTACGAATCCACGTGCAAAACACTCTTCCCAATTCTTGAACACGCAGCTGCTATAATTGATTCCGGCAACCCTGGAATAGAAGCGAGAAGTAAAGCCTTAATACTGTGGAATTCGTTTCAACAATTGAATTACTGGAAATAATCGATCTAATCTAAAAAGATATAAAACTAGGATATACATTCTGTTCATATTTGCTATTCTGACAAAAGTAAACATCCTTCTCCAAATCAAGGGAATTTAAAGGAGCTGCACAATTGATACAAATAAATGTAATACGTAAACGAGGGCATCTCTATTGTGCATCAAAGCATTTTTCTGCCTGATGGAGAAGCACAGGGTTGCTGGACGAGTTAAGCTTTGAGGTTTTTACTGAAATTTGTCTTGGTATGGATTTCTATGAGGAGTGTGCGCCATCGATACAACCTTAATTGCTCGCCTCTTTTAATGTTGGGGATGCAGATTACATTTTGAGTGATTGACTTTGATTGTTTGGGGGTATAGTTCTGCATGGTGTTTACCTTTCAGAAGATGAAGAGATGGATCATAATGGCGTTAATAAGGAGGTAATGAAGTAATATTGACTTTGGGGAGCTGTACTGCCATGGCATTTCTTTGTATAAGCTAAATGCTGGCTGTAGGATTTTGTTCCCCTTGTTGGCTTGAAGAATTTTCATTTATCAGGTTGAGACAGAATGTTCAAATGATGTGGGCTTTATGGAAAGAACGATGTTTGTGACTAGTTGGTGGAGGGAACATGGAATAGCACTTGTGAACGTTGAGAAGAAGTGGACTTCTTTTTTATATATTTTATTGGCGTTCACAATGCGTTCACAATGCATCACAACAGGAACAGTATTCATATGTTAAATACTCACCAAGGCCATTCTTTGTTATGGACCAGCTAATAGTATTAAAGGAGAATGTAAGAATAATGTATGCATAGCAGTGCCGACGAATGGAGACAATGGACCGCTAAAGAGTAAAGAAACCTGCAACCCAAACTAAACAGGATAGATAGGCTAAACTAAAGACGATGAAGGAGGGTGGGAGGTACGGAGGTTGGGGAGTTGCAATACAGTACCTGTCTGAAAAGAACATTGCCTTTCCCATGAAGAAAACAACAGTGCCAAAGAGCAACCACATACCAATAACATTGCATAGGTCTGCTAAAATATAGGTAATGCTAAACATATAACGCATTGAAGTCCTACCAGATTTGCTTGCCAAATCCAAAGGGTCCCTTTGTTGGTGGGATAGATTCCTTTTACTTTAAGTACCACCATGCAGGGATTTTCCAGTGATCTAAGTCAGGATGGCCACTGGGTATTAGCAGACAACCAGACTCAAACGTAAAGTGCTGCAAAGGTATATGTGGTATTGGTGTATAGGTTGGGGCCAAAACAACAAATGGGTGGATCAAGGTAACTAACAAGTCATCAACTGACCCCTCCAGGGGGTATTTTCTCATTTCGGTCTCTCTCTGCCATTGTGGTTTAAGCTATAGGCTAGCTGTCTGTGTGCTTTTCTAGTGCCGATTTAAAGAGGATTCCTGAAACCACAGTTGTTTATGGGCTGCTTAAAGGGAGTGTCACAGTAGTTTTAGGTGGAGAGGGAGCTTGCTTAAGCTAGGTTGATGACCTCTGGGAGATTTGGGGCTCCCTACTGCAGTTCCCAGACTTTCCTTGGTTCCGGCCACCCCTATCCCGTTCACCTCTCTATGAGCGCCCTCTTTGTTGCTTCGCCACCGGTGTGTTCCTCCTCCTGGCTCTATCGTCTGCCTAGGGCCAATCGGGTATGACCCTCTCATATCTCCCGACCTGGCTTTCCCTTCTCCTGCCATATAGCATTTCCAATCTCCCCACTCGCCTACTGCCTCCTTCCAATATATTTTAAATGGCTTAGTTTGCATTTCGTTTCTGATTCTGGTGAATGTTATCAGTCTGTACGCTCTACCCACTGTTGATCTGTTTATGATGCTTTATGTTTTTGTATTCAGTTAATACCTGACTGATCCAAGTTAGTTGGAAGTCAGTGGCTGCATGGCTTCATAGAGACCGATATTCACCTATCGGGCCTAATAGGTAAGTTAGGAGAAAAGGGGTTTTTCTATGTAAGCCAATGCGCATTCAAATAAACAGTCCTGAGAACTTAGTTCCCAGTTATGTAATGATTGTGAGGTACACACTTGTTAGTGATTACACATTTTTATGTTTTAATTCAATTATTCCACATTCATCATAAAAGAGAAATTCTTCACTTAGTATCATTCCTTATTGAACTTGTGCGCATAGTGACATTTTAAGTGAAATTGTGTCATTCTTAAGTAAACTTGTGCCAACATTTCTCTGCTAGGAGACACGTGCTATTGTATCACCCTTTCTTGGGCTTTGTCAATATTGTTTGGTGTGTCAAATTAGATTCATAAGATACATTCTCTGCAAACGTTTTTGATACAACACAGATAAGTTTCATCGGTTCAGAAAAGGAGGGTTTTGTTTCTTGTAGTTCCTGAATGACCAGACCTCCGCGGTTCTTTGATTTTGAGTGGGAATTCACTATTTTGGGGTCCTGTTTAGAAATGAGATGGCAGCAATAGCATGCAATCCATCTTCTGACTCATGCCACTCTTGGTTCACTTGTTCCTGTCTTTAGCTGATTATATCCATCCCTTGTGGGAATCGTCAGGGACCCTGCGTTAGCTGTCTTCTCTTGGACGAAGCCCCAAGCAGAAGACAGCTAACACAGGGTCCCTAACGCAGGGTCTATCCTGTCGAACACTACACACCAAAAAGGATCAAAGCTTCCCATGGGGCAAAAGCAAATGAGAAATAGATCAGTTCTTCCAATGGAACGTCCAAAGGCCAGCAGATCTTAAAAGGTCAACTTTATACATTCTGACCAGCGTACAGTACTGGTACAAAGTGATAGCTACATTTTCTTTGCTGTGCAACATCCTAACATTGTAATATTCAGTTGATATGAATTTATAGTGTTTGTGTTGTTTTGAGGTTCATTATTTTCTCCTGACTGATTTGGCACTTCCACACTTTCTCGATATATGATGTGGCGTTATTTAATCACCAATGATTTTCTGGTCCTCCTCAGAAGACATGTTGAATCCTTTGCAGCAAAACAAGGTCTCTCCTTTGTATTAGACGCATACAAATGGGCCTAACTCTTTAAAAATGAAACCAGTCACTATCATTTTTTATATTTACGTAGACTTCGTTTCTATGCCTTTTCTTCACACTATCTACTTTTAGAAAATCCACTTTAAATTTGCAGTACGAAAAAAAAACACAGGCCAAAGATTCGTTCTCAAATGTTTCAGCAACAATATAAAAATCAGTTTGTGTTTTAAATGCCTGTGTGGCACCACGTCCGACATAATATCAGATTTAATATCAGATTTGTCACAAACGTCGACAGTTCTGATAAAAGGAGGAACTTAATATGTTAGTGTATTTTTCCTATTATCAACGAGTGTGTGCGTATCATTATTTCATATCATAAGAAAATACTTTTACAAGAATGGTTTTGTCTTAATATATAATGTGCATAACGGTGAAACGCAGTGCGTGTGCTGATATGGTATGCTGTTGGATGCTGTTGGATCTGTTCATTTCCTCAGAATTCTAAGACTAATGTTTGGCTATTAACCTTAAAAAAGTATTACATGACTTACGAGATCTCACGAGGACGGACACTCGAGGCACATGTAACGCAATTTCATTCTGAAACATTTTCAGTAATGCCAAACGTGAACTGTGCATTTTTAAAAAACAAACGTTCATAGGATTTTATTTCAACTTGGGCTCGAAAGGTGTGCTGTGCAATGGTGTTGGGGGGGTCCTACAAATGTGCTTTTATAGCATAGAAAACGTGGAGAAATATTTAAAAACACCTTTAAAATGATGGTCATTTATTTTATTTTGTAGAATTGCATCATTCCAAATTGCAGTAAACCTCTTCAAATCAGTTTACATAAATACAATACAGCTATATTTAATGTAACGGCCCTCTCTACTAGAACATTCAAACCACAGTATTGTGTTCATTGCTCGGTGATATATTTGTAAAACTGTATTAGAAATCTGAAATTGATGTTTCCTTACACTATACTTACATAAGATAAACATAAAATAAAGTACTTACACCACTCCCAGCATATCGAACAATAAATAATAGATTTCTCTGACAGGGCTTTGATGACCTGGCAAAGCCCGAGTGCTTTCAGCCAAAATCATATGAAACCATAAATCACTCTATTTTATAGAACATTTCAAAATGGATTCCTGTTTTCTACCTTGAAAATCATTTCATGTGTTATTTATAACTAGCAAAGACTAGAATGGAAAGAAAATTGAATAGAACTAGAACATTTACTGCGACTGCTTTTCCAAAGACTAACTTCGCTTTATGCAAAATTAGACCGAATTACAGACAGGTGAAACTTGTCAGGACAACCGTTTTGGAGAAAGACTCGACTTGTGTTTTATGACTGAAACGTCCCTTTCTCTAGTCCTCCTAGAATGCAGTAGAGGTCAAACATAATATGACCTCTTCATGGTGGAGAGCTTAAATTATGAATTTATGGGCAATTTAAATAATGGAAATGAAGCGCCGAGACCACTGAAAGAACAGCAACATCTTCTGATTCTAAGACGGTAAGGCCCACCTAAAAGAAAATTGGTTGACCGTTCAAATTGCACGTGAGAAAGAACACGCACTGTCAAAGGCCAGTATGCAGTGTCTGTGGAAGGATTAATGACACTTTAGCACTCCCCATAACCTTACGTTTTATGTTTTCGGGCAAATATTGAACACCATATCACCTCATGATCGTGGCATGCAGCAGAAACGTTACATCAATGCAATGGAGAACAATTCAAACAATACTGTGATGAATCCTATGGATCCCTCACTGTACCCCCACCTAAAGTCGCCTGAGTGGACAAGGACAGGCAGACGCTTCCGGATCCTGACCTTGGGGGTGGTGTACCGCGGGAGGATCACCTGGTAGGAGACAGGGCCCAGGGAGGTGAAGGGATCCTGTGGGATTGGACACGGTATCCTCCATTGAAAGGGCACCTTTTATATAGACACCGAAACATACAATGGCTTGTCATTACAATGTGTACGATGCCCATGTTAAGTTGAAAAATATGGGTGAATGGAATGTAACATCTTTAAATATCCCATTTAAGGAGGAACCTGTTACATCTGAAATAACTGAACATCCCCCTTGCTCCCAAAGGCATGGAGAAAGGAAATCTGTAAATGGTGGCTTGAGTAAACTGCCTTTCCCTACTGTGATTAAACATGATAAAGTACCTTTTCAAAATTTGTAACGAAAACATTTCTAAAGTTAAGAATAGTACATTTCTACATAGAACTGATTTGGTTTCTTGGGACCCCAAGTCCTATAATCCCAGGAGTACTGGGACAAAGAAGTTGGCTGAAGAGCAGTACAGGGCTTAAGATCAGGAAATTAGGCTGAACTGCCCGCACCTGAGGGAGGCTGGGGGGCTTAAAAAGCTCCCTCAGGTGTAGGCCAGGAGGAGCAGTCATGGTCGAAGAAGTAGTTATAACAGCAGTAGTACTTGCTGGGCCAGAAGGAGGTGACAAATGAAGACACGTTGCTGGTGAAATCCACAGCCAATGAAGGAAAACAGGGACTCGGGGATTTACCATCCACTTATTCCAGTTTCCAATCCTGAGTTGGTCCCCCCTCAAAGTCTGAATTGCAGAGGTTTGGCGCAGCAGAAAGTGTGAAGTCTGAAAGCTTTCCCGCAGGGGAATCCAATTGCAGAGTTTTTGCAGCAAGAAGTGTGCAGCAGACCGTGCCTGGAGGCTGGCATACTCCGGGGGTCATAGTGAGCAGAACTCTGTGCCTGTGGGGTGGAACCGAAGGCAGCATGCAGAGAGAAGCCTGCCCAGTCAAGAAATCACCCGTAGTAGAAGCCCTGCAGCCTAGAACGGAGGCTGAGGAGCCGGAGAGTGTTGTTGCATGTTCTCAAGCCTTCCGGCAGTGCAGCCGGGCAACTGTAACCAGTTGCTTTTCACTCGCAAAGAAGCAAAACTGACCAAAGCTGACCGGAGCGTATCAGAAAGCAGAGTGCAACAAATGTAGCACTCGCTTTAACAACGTTAAGAGTGGTCGGGTACATATAACAGTGACTGCAAATCAAATACAAGCCTGGGCAAAGACCTGACAACATTGTATCTTGTTATCCATATCCTGAACCTCTATAAAGTAAGAAAGAAAGTCCAAACACGCATTACCTTAAGCCAAGAGGTGAACAAAATTTGCCCTCAGCAACATGAGACTGAAATAACTTACTTTGGGGAATAACCATTACTACCAAAGAGAAAGGGGCTGTTATGACATTGGTAAAGGTGAAGCTTGTATATAAGCGACTGTGATGTGGGAAACACAGCTATCACTTATATGGTCAAAAGTAATAGAGGTGGCTGATCGGCCACCAGGGGGCGCACGGAGAATGCCGTGCCCCGTTTGAGCTCGCCCCTCTATGGTCCTTAATACGGTCTGAGCCCCCACTTTGAGGACCCCCCCATGGACGAGAATCAACACGGAGCCTGGTGAAGGTCCCCCCCCCGTGGCAAAAACTAGGGGAAAAACGGAAGGGTCTTCACCCATAAACGACCACCTGAAGCCGGCCTCCCTCCCTTCGAGGAAATCGAGAGTAGCGAGCCTGACGCGGGCCCGCCTGACTGACGCCCCAGAAGTTCCTGGCCCCACGACACGCGCGGCCTCACGCGCCGAAGCACTGCGGACGCGCAGAGTGAGTCTTGTGTCACCCGTGCCCTCCACCTGGATCGGCATCGCTGCCCAACGAGAGACACCCTTGATTGCTGCCGGAGCCCGGAGGACTGCCTGCGGCCTGCGGTGGGCCCTGCCCTGCGTGGGCGCAAACTGTGGGGAGAGGTAGGAATCGAGTCCCACGGAAGGACATCCCCCGCCCCCGAACATTGTTCCGAATCGGGACTCGCGGGCAGAGCCCTCGGAGAAGCTGTCGGGCCCGAGCTTCACTGCGTGCATCCCGTGATCTACCATCAGTACGCGCGGGATCCCGCAGGGCCCCATGCCCTAACGCGGGAAGTCTGGGGAGACGCCTCCAGCCCTACGATCCGCTCTGGGCTCGGCTCTCGCCTGCCCCCCCGAGTCCTGCGTACCGGCCACAAAATACCGGAACTCTACCTGGTTCCCCTGGGGCCCTTCGACCTCCGCTGTCCCCTCATCCAGGGCAGTGAACCCAGCCTAACGACAAACGGCCTGAGAGGTGGGCCCCCAACTCCTGGGGCGTGTGCCCTCCTCAGCCGCACTACATACTCCGGGCCTTCCAACATCAGCAGGGGAAATACAGCCCTCCCAGCCGAACTCTCCTCAATCAATAGCACAGGGCCCTAAGTGCTGCCTCCTCAACGCATCTGAAAAACTGGACTTCCATGCCCCGGAGCAAGTTGGCTTCACACCCCACACATAAGGTACAAAACAAAGTCGCACTGTACCCCCAGGACTCATATTGTGGCGCAGAACCTCACCCGTCCCTCTTCCGGGCCTGGGGCTAGCTGAGTCCTGCTCCGCGGTCTGTTGGCGCTCTTCGATTCTATGGACATAAAACTGAAACTAGCCAAATTCAAATTCAGTCAGCCCTCTGGTGCACCCCACCCCCCATCCCCCCGTCATGGCGGCCAAGAACGCAGAAGAAGCTTTGACAAAGGGAGATATCGCTGACCTCCTCTCAGAAATGAAAGGGATGAGGGCGGACATTGGGAATAAAATTGATAAAATCACGAACAGAATCGACAAAATGGAGGAGAGACTTGAGGAGGTCGAACACAACCAATCCTCTTTAAGCACGCTTGAAATGCAATTCGACCACCGCCTTGCGGAAATTGAGAACAAGGAAGATGAACTCCGGTTAAAAGTTGATGATTTGGAAAATAGAGAACGCCGGAACAACATACGCGTTTTCAGCATTCCTGAACTTGAAGGTGAAATGGGAACGCACCTAAAAGAATCGTTACATGACATCCTTAAACTACTATTTGGAGACGAGGGAATAGATGAACCGAAAATCGATCGAATTCATAGAGCGGGGGGCAAACCAGGAGGCCCGAGATCGGTCTTGGCCCGGTTCCACAATTACGCGGACAGGGCTCGGATTCTTGAGAAGGCCAGACTTGCACCACAGATCTCCCTGGGAGGGTCACCCATTGCCATCTTTCAAGACCTGTCTTCCCTTACATTGGCACTGCGAAGAAAGTGCCTACCGATTACGAAACTTCCCATGGACAAAGGTATCAGATACCGATGGGGTTATCCATTCTCCCTCTCTTTCGACTGGGAGGGTACAGGAATGAAGCTGACCTCCGAAAAAGACATCGCCAATACCATAACAGATCTACTGGGCCCCCAGACGAACGGAGCCCACGCATCAACACAGAAAAACGCTGAGGGCTCATGGCAAATTAAAGGCCCTCAAAGAAGACGGATGCAGGGCTCCAGGAAATTCCAGAGAATGAATGCTTCTTCAGATATGGAACATTAACTCTTCTACCGTCTAGGCTGCCCACCCTATTGTGACATTTCATCGGAGAAGAAACAGTGGGTGAAGAGTAAACTGCAACGAACCCCGAGCCGAATTCATGCATGAACCACGTGAAATAAGGTACAGGCCGGGTCCGAGGGGGGGGAAATGTTTTCGAACTCGAACACACCTGGACGGAGAGCTACCGTTGAATCAGTCTAGACTGATGCTATGGAAAGCCTCATGCTTCCGGGTCTCATGTGACACGAATTGGGGGCTCAACAGTTAAAGTTAAATGACATTTTATTGACTAGTGGACCGAATGTTGTGCGGTTCACACTGGTGGTTCGACTTCGGTCTGGTGATCTTAACCCGACTGAATCGGATGCCGCAGATGAAGATGGGTGCGGGTGGCCCCACGTTGGGCTGCCCTGTCCCTGGAGGGTGGGGGGAGGGATGGGAGGGAAATGTTGCAATTTTGTTGAATATTTGTTTACAACATGGGTCTGAACTGCAAAATGTGATGGATCTAATCCAACTTTTCCTTAATAGCTAAGGACAAACATTGAACTTATGGACAAAAGAAATAGAAGCGGCAGCACGACAGGCACAGAGACCAACAATATCAACGCTAAACATCCGCAATGACAAACACACTTAACACTGATTGTTTACACATATGCACACTTAACGTTAAAGGCCTAAACTCCCCCACAAAGCGCTCCCTTGTGGCCAGAGAATTTAAGCGCTCTAAAATTGATGTCCTTTTCATCCAAGAGACACACTATCTCAGGGGCACGGAAAGGACAATCCCGAGCAGAAATGTTGGTTTTTCTCTGTGGAGCTCAGGATTATCCAAAAAGGCAGGGGTGGGGATACTGATACGGAAAGGCCTTCGTATGTCGACTCAGCACGTGGGTCGACGTGGAAGGGAGGACAGCAGTTATAACAGGGACCATACAGCACACCCCCGTCACCCTGGCCACAGTCTACGCCCTCGAACCAGGGACAGAAAAGATTCCTTCACAAGGCGGTTGACAAAGTGTTCCAAATGGCACGGGGACACACGGTCTTGGGAGGCGATTTCAATTTGTGGATGGACAGCTCGCTAGACAGGCAAAGTAAGACCAACTCATCCAAGCCATCCCACACGAACGACGCATCAGAAATAAAGGCAGCCCTCACATTGTCTGGTCTAACAGATAGCTGGCGACACCTCCATCCCACAGATCTTGGCTTCACCTTCCGTTCTGCCCGGCATGAAACTCTCACACGAATCGACTATTCTTGTCCGAAGGCCTTCTGCGGGAAACCATTGTTGTAAACATACACCCAATATCATGGTCGGACCATGATATGGTGACGGCAGAAATATGCTGGGCAAACCACACAAAACGAACCACAAAGTGGAGATGCAACTACTCTTTGTGGAAGGACACAGTGTTTAGAGAGGACTTTGAAAATGAAATCGAACAATATTTTATGTTAAATGACACAGGGGAGATCTCAAAGACCACAGTGTGGGAAGCAGCCAAGGCCACCGGGAGGGGCATCCTCATCAGAGAAGGTGCCCGCAAAAAGAGAGAACGATCCTTAATTGAGAAGAATATTAGGGAGAAACTATATCTGGTTGAGAAACAAGCCCAATCAAAGCCGCTTGAGCGAACAAAATACATCAACGAAGCCAGGGAACTTAGAGAAGAACTCAAAGTCTTGGAAATCGGCAAAATAACACAAACCCTACAACACCTAAAGCAAAAATTCTACGAAAAAGGCGACAAGGCGGATGCCCTCCTCGCTGCAAGACTGCGCGCACAGAGAGCCGAGAGATGGGTGGATACCATAGAAAGGACCGACGGTACACTCCTGGACACTACAGAAACATCTCCCCAGGGGATCCAAGAAGCTTTTGCCTTCTTCTATGAAGATCTATACATGAGTGACCCGCCCTCTCCACCGAATGCCATAAAGACATATCTCAAAAATGTAAAACTACCTTCACTAACAACCGCAGAATCCGAGGCGCTCGATGTCCCCGTCAGTGAGGAAGAAGTTGCTGATGCGATTAAGCAGCTCAAAACAGGCAAGTCCCCCGGAGATGACGGATTCACCCCAGGTTTCTATAAATCGTTTTCCACATATATTGTCCCATTCCTAACAGCTCTTTTCAACGATATCCTCGATACAGGCAAAGCACCTCCCTCCTTTGAACAAGCCCTCCTCACTGTCATTCCGAAAGAAGGCAAAGACCCAAAATTCTGTGGATCGTATCGCCCCATATCGCTTCTTAACATTGAAGCCAAAATTTACGCAAGAGTAATAGCAGCACGTATAGAAGTCCACTTACCGCGACTGGTGAACCCGGACCAGGTTGGTTTTATATTAGGAAGACAAGGTGCTGACACAATGAGGAAAACGCTCCACTTGATTCATGAAGCTCAAAATATGCCAGCAGACCCGACCCTTCTCTCCTTGGACGCTGAGAAAGCTTTCGACAGGGTCGATTGGGACTTCCTGGAAAGGGTTCTCGTCGAGGTCGGCTTTGGCCCCAAGCTACGCCTAGCCATAAAGGCACTCTACACGTCCCCGAGAACATCAGTCTCAGTCAACGGTGGCTATTCTAGATGGTTCCCCCTGGAGAGAGGAACAAAACAGGGATGCCCGCTATCTGCCATCCTGTTTGTCCTGGCGCTTGAGCCTCTTGCACAGAGACTGAGAGCAGACCCCGGAGTCCGAGGGATCAGGGTCGGGGACAAGGAATACAAGCTTGGCCTCTACGCCGATGACATACTGCTACATCTTACTCATCCGCTTGAATCGATTCCAACGGCCCTGAACATCATCGAGGAATATGGCCAGATGGCGGGCCTCAAGATCAACACTAGCAAATCCATCCTCCTTCCGCTCGACAAGAACAAAGACTCCGAAGTAGAGAGATTCGCTCCTTTGGGAGTGAAAGTCAGCCTGACCACCCTACGATATTTGGGCATCAACGTGACACGTGACTTGAACACCTTATACAATGCCAACTTCCCTCCTATGCTAATGGCACTCCGAAGTGACATGGCAAAATGGACCAAACCTACTATGTCATGGATGGGGCGCCTAAACGCCATCAAAATGGTGATCCTACCCAAAATTCTGTACCTGTTCCAGATGTTTCCCATAAAAATACCCAAGGAATTCTTTTCTGAATTGACGAAGTCCATGATGACCTTCCTATGGCAAGGCAAAAAACCAAGAGTCCCGAAATCCCTTCTGTACCTCAAGAAGGACGATGCGGGAGTGGGTCTCCCCAATCTCGAAGCGTACTACAAAGCGGCCCAGCTGCGAATATTGATCCCACATCTGAGACAGCAAGCAAACCTACACTGGATAGACTTGGAAAACTTCCACCTCCGCCCGTACATCGTCGGTGAATGGCTATGGGTCCCTGGACCCCGGCTGCGACGCAGCATCCGGAACCATCCCATACTCGGAACCATTTGGGCAATTTGGAAACCAGACAGCTCCATGAAGAGAATCGCAACCTGGCCTTCCCCTCTGGGACACATATGGGTTCCAGGGATTCGAGACAATATATCTGAACCACTGAGCTACCAGTCCTGGTACGAAGCCGGCCTGGAACGAGCAGGGCAACTGTGGAGAAACAAGTCCTTCATATCCATACAGGACCTCGAAGACGCACTCAACATAGGCCCCCTATCTGTCTTCCAATATCTAAAGCTAAAAGGGGTGATGTCCCGAGAAAAATGGAAAGATCAACTACAGAGGGACCTTACACCCTTTGAAAAAATATTGGACACCTTCGTAGGCACCAGAGGCTTGATAAGCTCCATGTATACCGCTCTGATATCAACGGATCTAACTCCCTCTACCAAACTGCGGGAAAAATGGGAATCCGACTTATGTGGACCTCTCCAGGATGAGATGTGGCTACGCATATGCAGAAAAACGACCAAAGTGTCAATATCATGCCAATACAAGCTCCATGCAATCAATCAAACTCCTGCACAGGTGGCAGTACGACCCGCTACGCCTGGCGAAAATGTATCAAGGAACAAATCCACATTGCTGGAGGGGTTGTGGACAAGAAGCGAACTACTGGCATATGTGGTGGGGCTGCAATAAAGTTCAGGCCTTTTGGGACGAGGTTCTCAGTTGGATCAAGGATCTTGATCAAGAGGAAAGAGAGAAAGACCCCCTATTGATCCTCTTCAGCCTTTCTCAAGAAGAGGACACAATCCTAAAAGCTCCCAAGATGGTCATAGGCCTCCTAATGGCTCCAAGAGCCTGCCTCACAATGACCTGGAAGAGACCATCCCTCCCCTCTAAGGAAGAATGGGTGACCGTCGCCCGAACCATCTTCAGAATGGAGGTCCTGACCGCTGCGCTACATGGAAAAGGTGCCTCTGCCGAAACAGAATGGGCAGAGTTCAGTGCAAAATACGCGTCATGAGAAAATTTGTGCATAATGATGTAATACCATCACAACAATCCACTCTCCGCTTGTCACTGTCCAAAGGTCTCAAAGTTCTCGGTCTGTCATGCGTAATCCTGCCATATAAATGCTAGAAGGAAAAGTCACAATGAATCTAGAATGCTGCCTCTGCTCTCATGATGGGCACGAACCGAATGGGAAGGGGGTACAGGAGATACTTAAAAT
Source organism: Ambystoma mexicanum (assembly GCF_040938575.1). Lineage (NCBI taxonomy): Eukaryota > Metazoa > Chordata > Amphibia > Caudata > Ambystomatidae > Ambystoma > Ambystoma mexicanum. The sequence goes on from NC_090930.1 coordinate 532,003,862, forward strand.
GTTTTTCTAAAATCAACATGATGTATGTTGCACTCGTATGTTGCTCTATCAATGTTACAAGTTATTATCTTTCGCTTCTGCTCACATGAAGAATTGTATTTGTTACAAAACCAATAAAAATTGAAATTTCAAAAAAAAAAAAGTAATAGAGGTGGAATTGAAAGATACTTGGTTGGTGGATGAACATAAGACAGGACTGTTTGAAAGTAGCTCTAGAAGGAATGTGGTGTTTAAAAGGAAGCAAAGACATTGCTTGTCCAGCTGAAAAGGCATTCGTTAAATGCTTTTCTTCATTGTAACGTTGTCCAAAAATGTCAAAAGTTGTTTAAAGTGAACGCAGTGGTTAACTTTAAACGCAGAAGTGTGTGTGGTACACACTTAAAGTAGTTCGGTCTGGCAGGAGAGTGGACCAGACAGAATTGGAAGAAAAGACTTGGAGCGAATCACCCCAGTAGAAGTTGAAGCATTTCATGGTACTAGGAGAAAAGCACTGAAGGAAAAACGTGTCTCATGGTGCGAGGAGAACAACACTGTGAGCCAATAACTTTCTGTTCCATGGTGTCCAGAGAAAGCACTGTGAGCCAATAACTATGTTTCATGCTGCCAAGAGAAACAAAACCTTGTATTTTCTGAAGTGTTTCATGTTGCCAAGGAGGAAGCACTGTGACCTTTCTTTTGAGGAAGCTGAAGCAGTTCATGGTGGCAAGGAGGGGGCACTGTGATACTTTCTAAGTCAAGATGCTATACTTTTACATGGCATTGTAAGAGGAATATTATTGTTGTGGTTAAAGAACTTCTTGAACTCTATCACCTGGAAAAAACGGATCTTCTCTGGGTTGAACTGTGAAGTGCTAGGCGTTTCATTTTGATCAAAGAAACTTTGCCAGGAACTGTCTTGAACTGTATTTCAACCTTGGATTTTCCTTAATTCTTTGTATTGAACTTGAAAACCTGGGGAAGGGGAATTCACCCAGGTTAAGAACATTACATTCTAAGGTGTTACACATACAAGTGTTTTACGTACACGTTGCCATAGACATTTGTTTATTTACATTGTTGTATACATGCGAGGGCCAGAAATGTTATGTTAAGAGTGTTTTTCCTTAGTTGGTTTACGCAGGGAAACCCTGTTAGAGTAGGTCAATATAGGGGTTGGATTTCTGACTTTTGTTTAATAAAATGACCTTGTTTGAAAAACCCTCTAAAATGTGTCCGCCTCACATTTCTGACTCCTCACAATACTCGGGGGCAGATTCTGCGGTGCATGCAAATGAAAGAAAATGTTCCTCCATAGGAACACTTTACTTATAAACACCATAAACTGATGAAGAAAGAATGTGCTGCAGGGACAATGAAAGCCTTGGCTTTTGCATCTGCCTGATGTATGGCTTGGCAACAGCCCTCGCAACTGTCAGGAAGGCAGAGAAGCCACATGTTGGGATTCTCTTCCCAGCAGCACTTGTTTTGCACGACAAATAAAGGAATACTACAGTACCTTTGCGGTGCCGTTATACGCCACTGCACACTTTTTCCCTTTATAAACAATGCATTTCTTAGACTGCAGCACCACTTTTCTAGTTTAAATAAAGTTCAAGAAAACGTTCACAATCTAGCAAAGGTGACAGTCTATTACGAAATGCTCGCTATGTCACTGGAGCACAGGTTTCCCCCAAAATATGTGATTTTAGCAGCTTTTTGCTGCTTGGAAGCATGACATCTCCATGCCATTATTTCCACCCACCTCAGAATGATGGTGATGGAAACTGGAGGGGAGAATGTCGTATTTCCACAAACTTTTGATCACAAGCTCAGAATCAGGCCCTCAGATTTGTGAGAAATCTGAGGGCGTCCTCACTTCTTTCCCCAATATATCCTCCTCCCAGGGGGCCAAGCAAAGGCCATCGCTTTTGGATCCTGACCCTAGGTTGGACATGCAAGGGAGTATCACCTGGGTGGAGGGGAGTTGGGATGAGGCACCCTTGGATGAGACGTGGTGTTCCCCCATTTCCCTTCCAACAGGAATCAGATGCTCCCCAACGCCTTATATGGTATTATCAATCATGTCCCTATATTTCGAGAAAACACTCTCCCAACACACTATCAGTCAGGTACTAAGACAAGGTGGAGGCAACACAGAGTTATACATACTTCCTTTATTAATTCAGCCAAACACCACTCTGGGACTGAGCCAAAGAAGAGGGCTATGGAGGCATGCAGATGGCGCAACAAGGCAAGTGCACCTAAGGGGTTTTGCCATAGTCAGGCAATTGGAGTTATTGACGCACACCTGAGATCACTTAACCCGCCTAACGGATATAAAAGATTTTGCTGCATAGAGCAATGGTGAACGGGCTGGAAAGAGAGAAGCTGGAGACACGTGAGCAGGGAGCCGTGCCACGCAGGATTTAGAGAGACGCCAGGCTGAGCAAGGTCACAAGAGGGTCTGGAATCCTGCTACCCGTCCTATCGGGTACATGCAGCAGGAGTTTTGGTAAGCCTAAGAAAACCCACCACTGCTGGAAACCAGGAGAGTGAGCTGTACTCTCTGTGGCTGCCACAAGGGAAATGCGAAGCTGCTGGAGCAGAACAAGGGGCGTTAACAGTCCTGTCGCGAAGGACAGCAAGCGGAAGGTAGCTGCTGTGTGCAACCGGTGAGTGGAAACCAGGGAAACACTCATGCTGGGGCACTCCAGGAACTTATTACACAGTTACCTTTTGAATACTGAACTTTGTATCAAGAAAGAAAGACTTTTGCAAACAAATATAAGATACTGAAAAGCATTGCCCGCTGAAAAGACTGGAGGTGGGTTTTCTGTACCCCTGCCCTCTGTATGGCCGAGTAGAAGCACACAGCAACCCAGCCAAGAATCTCTATAGGGTAGCAACGGACGAGGATCAAGGCTTAAGCACTCAGGAGGTGATGCAGCCTGGTTTTTAAGTATAGTGTAGTCCCAAAGCCCCAACAAAGGGATGTCCACACACTATGTTAGTAATAACACAGTTCTTTATATAAATAAGGTTCAAGTTATATACACACAATATCACACTTTGAGCTCAGGCAAAACTATAATGATAAATATATATAATATCCATGTGGTACCACAGTTAACTCGTAATTCCATTAAAATGCACCAACTGCTGACAGTCTCAATGGCATACAAATCAAAATAGTAAATTGAATCAACAATAGACACACGAAGGAAGACAATTTGGGTTAAACAAATGGCTGAATACTTTGTCCCGTTACCCAGACACAGTTCTGTGTGAGGACCCCCCCCCCAAATGGGCAAAATTTAAATAAAGTTTATCAACAAGCCCTGTCCATATATTGTTCAATATAGTCTTGGTTCCTTCTTAAAAGGTTCTACTACCCCATTGTACTTGGTTTAGCAGAGTTCGACGTCGGGTCGTTGGCGGATCCTTCTTGAGTTAACTCCCATTAAGGCAGGAGCCACGGATCGTCGAGATTCCTCGAAGAAAAGGAGAACAACGTCATCAAGGCAGCAGCTTCACTCCTTGCGGTGCTCGTCGACAATCGGTTGTGGACGTACTGCCAAGATGAGGCGTGCGGTGCACCTCAATGACGAGAGTTTGTTGCCGCAAAGAGTCAATGAAGAACATAGGCCCAGCAAGGGCGTCGGGTCATCAGCGTTGACGACCGGGACTCGACCACAGCTAGCTTTCGGATCTTCTTTGGCATCTTTGTGGACTTCGGGTGGCGGGAAACCCACTGGCGGATTCTCCTCGGTACAGCGACGACCCAGATTTTCTCCGGCAGGACAAAGCGGTCAACGGTGATGACCAAGGGAATCCTTGATTTCAAAGTGTCATAGGCAATGGATCGCTGTGGCTCCGGTCGACAAGGTTGCAGCGGTCCTCCGAACCTCGGTCGACTAAGACGGTCGTCAATGGCCTCGACGTCCTGGCGCTTCACTTCAGATTCCTCAGAGGTCCTCTTCTCCGTTCAGCAGTCAGCAGTTGTTTCAGGACTGACTTCCAGGGAGCCTTGGTGAAGGTTAGCTGGTGCATGATGTTCCCTCGTAGCTCAGGAAGAGGTATCCTAGCCAGGTCCTCTCTTGGATCAGTTCTTGGAGACAGGACAGCTTTCGGATTGCATTGAAGGAAAGCAGCAGAAACGCCTTCTTCCAGCTGGGCTTCAAGGTAAGTATCAAGTTTCGACTTCAGCTTCTGAACAATTCCAGTAAGTGAGAGGTCCCCAGATACACTGTTCTGTCTCTCATTCACACTGTTGAGCCAGGCTCAGGCAGCCAATTATTCAGTGGGGCATTCATGCAGACAGGCAGTCAATCAGGCTCACAGTGCATTCAGGCCATTGTTCTCCATACAGACACTCGCAACAAGGAATGTGGATTGGGACATGCACCCATCCATTCAGCACTCCACACTACATTCATACCAGTTTTGGGCAGGGCTGTCTCAGTCATTGTGTCACACACCACAAACGAGACACCCATTAAATGAAATGTATATTGGTCACACCCTCTTTTCACCCAGGTCCCACCCCCAAGGGTGTACCCACAACATACAGTAACTTGGAAGGTTCCAGCCAGGCTGGCATGGACTTCCCCACAATACCATAAATGTACCTTCCACCCAACAGCCAGTCAGGGGACTGGACAGAGTCATGGCTTCCCAGGACTTTGGGAAAACAAGGTAACATGCAATAGAAACTAAGAGGCCACAGGGGCCATCTTGTCTCCCATCAGGAATCAACTGATTCCACTGGCAGGGCCTGGGTATCCCAAAATGAAGGATACTCAGAGCACCTGTCACATTCAGCATGGAGCTGCCACCAGCCCACACTCTGCTCTGTGGGCCACACACAGGTGGCCAACAACATACACTCTGGGTACAGGGTTGTACCCCCACCCATGGGTGCCATAAGGGTATCCCAAGGGTCTGTTCACCACCAAAAAGAGGAAGAGGTGCACTGCCAGGAGTCCCACATGGACTCTTGTGCAGAAAACAACACAGAACACGCATGATAAAAGGAGTACAGGACAAGGATATGGAGGCCCTGTCCCTCCAATGCATTTCCAGCATCACACTCACAGTCAAGGGCATGTCTATAAAGCTGTAAAGTAACAGCAGGTAGCTTTGAGTATCGAACTAAATGAAAACTGTGGTGTTGAAAAGAATGCTCATATTGCAAACTGTGTGAAACAAGCATTGGCAAGAGCCATTGGAAACTGTGTGCTTTGAGAAACCAAAGATTGTCAAGAGCCACAGAAACGTGTGAAGTGGCAACAATTGAGAAGTGGCCAAAGAAGCAGTGGAAAAGCAATAAGGAAATTTGAAATAAGAAGCATCTCTTCACCTTGCAGGCGAGTAAACCAGGCACCATTGCAGAAGTGAAGCAGTGGCATTGTGAAACTGATAAGACATCTCAAGTAAGGTGTATCAGTTGCGTGACCTGTAATGGGTGGATCGTGTGGTCCGACAACTGCACCCAGACCGAGGACACCCACCTACTGAAAAGCCACGTAAAAGACTTGATGATACATTGGTGACTGAATATAAAGAAAGTTTGACATGAGATAAAGTAAGGAACTGTATTATCGAAACTTGTAAAGAATAACCAAGCCAGAGGAGCTGGGAAGTGTCCCTGGAATTTGTGTTATGAAGAGGAAACAGAAAGCTAGAGGAAGGGAACCCCTTTCAAAAGCACAGAGCTGGAAGAAGCTCAGAACTTTTTGAACACATTCTTTTGACTTCGAGAATCCCACACAGTGTATACAAATAGATCCAAGGGCAAGTGTAGGCTTTGGACACATACAGTTATTTTCTGTGGACTTCCTGACGCAGACTATCCTTAGTTTCCTTTAGTTAGGGAAATCCCACCTTAGCATAGTGCAAGTTAGGCCTTTTTCTAATTTTGAGTTAAATAAAATCTTGTTACAAACTGTATTCTGTTGTCTGTGTCTAACGTCATGATGCCTTCACAAATGGTGTTAGAGGTGGGATATGTCTCAACTGATACAAATTGGGGAACCCTAAAGTTTAAGAAGTTAAGTGCCAGAGCGTCCAACCCCTCGGTAGACACAGAAGGCTCTACTGGTTTTGATATCTATAGTAGTAGGGAAGAGGTCATTCAACCAGGTGAAAGAAGATCGATACCCACTGACCTGGTCTTGATTCCAACTCCACATACCTACGCCAGATTGGCTCCCAAGTCAGGGTTAGCATGGAAATTTGGGATTGATGTGCTACCCGGAAGTTCTAGATCCAAACTTCAGGGCAGATGTAAAGGTCTTATCATGGGAAAGATCTATTTCAGCTCCGTCCAAAAAACAAAATTGCACAGGGGGTGCTTGATAAAGCATAGTTTCCTAGGATAAAGATAGAGGCTGGGAAAGAAGTAACAGAACAATGTACCCACCCTGAGGCTTTGGGGAAGATGATAAAGCACCCATGTCCCCACAAAAACCTGAGCCTCAAAAGGTCATGGAAGAACCAGAATCTCTTCCCGACCTAGCCTTTGCCCATAGGAATGACCCAATGTTAGCATATGCCTTCCTACAAGTCACCCCAGAACAAGAGGGCTGTGATAAACGGGGACCATTTTTCATTTTGAATCATGGGTTGATGTATAGGGGAGACACCACCCCACCACCCCAGAAGGCCCGGCCATAACGCAGTTAATTATACCCAAAAGGCATACGCAGGTTGTCCTGGAAATAACCCACTCAAATCTGACAGGTGGTCACTTAGGGCAGACTAAAACCCAGGACCAAATCCTTAAATTCTATTGGCCAGGGATTCACGCAGATATAAAGACCTTTCTGCAATCTTGTGCGATCTGTCAAAAGACCAGTGCCCATATGCCAACTCCAGTTCCCTTACAAGCACTCCCAATAATTGAAGTTCCATTTTTAAGAATCAGAATGGATATTATAGGTCCCTTGGATACATCCAAGTTAGGGAAAAAGTGTATTCTGGTCATAGTAAATTATGCCACTAGAGATCCAGAAGCCTTTCCCTTTAGAGCCAATACCACCCAGCAGATCCTGAACCACCTAGTCCTTCTTTTCAAGAGTAGGGTTTCCAAAAGAAATCTGAATGGGTCAGGGCTCTACATTTATGAGCAAACATATGGGGGAAGTGAAACAGCTATTACATATTACCACCCTTAGAACTTCAGTATACCATCCACAAACAGATGACCATGTAGAAAGGTTTAATAAAACACTGAAGACAATCGGCAATTAGTGGAAGAAGACAGAAGGAATTGGGACCAAATGATCCCTTGGGCTTCATTTGCTGTTAGGAAGACCTCCCAGGGTTCTACCGGATTCTCCCCCTTTTAATCACTTTATGGGCGAGAGCCTCGAAACATCCTGGACATGTTGAGGGAAACCTGGGAGGAAAAAGAGGAAGACCCAAACCCACTTTCCCAAACCGCAAACCGTCTTAAGGAACATATGACTGTGGTACGATCTTTAGCAAAACCCTTATGGCCAAGGCAGAAAAACAGCAGAAAACCTCATACAATCAAGAGGTTGCCTTACGATCTTTCTCGATAGAACAAAAAGTACTAGTATTACTGCCAACTTCTGAAAATAAATTCATATCAAAATGGCACGTACTGTGTGAGGTGCATGAACAGACAGGAGCATGTAACAACAACATTTCCCAACCTGACCGCCGATTAAAGTCTCAGGTATATCATATAAATCTCCTGAAAGAGTGGGAGGAAAACCCGACAGAGGCAACTACCACCATGTTGTCATGTATATTACCTGATGACTCGAATAACAATGTACTTATTCCTCCTGAGATTAGTAATAACCAAAAACAATATTACTATGACCTACTCTTTCAGTTCACTGGTGTGTTTAAAGAGGAGCCAGGGAGAGTGAAACGATTTTATCATCATATCCGCAACCCTGAGGACAAAGTGATACATCCAAAACCTTATAGACTACCTGAGGCAAGGAAAGCGACCATCATCCAGGAAGACCAGCAGATCCTGGAAGCTAATATAGAACCATCCAGCAGTCGTCGTTCCTCCCCCATACCGCCATTATTAGCTAAACCCGAGGGGAGCTGGAGGTTTTGTATTGACTTCCGAAAAAGTCACCGCCATAACAGCCTTTGACGCTTACCCAATGCCCCTTAATCGATGACCTTATTGATCAACTGGGTAATTATGCACATCTCTCCACTGAAGACCTTACGAAAGGCTATTGGCAGTTCACATTATATGATCCAGATAAAGAAAAGACTGCCTTTGCCACACTCCTAGGCTTGTCCCATTTCACGGTCCTCCCATTTGGGTTACATGGAGCACCCGCCACATTCAAACGGTTGATGGACAAACAACCTCACTCGGACGTTTGTGGGGCATATATCGATGACAGTGATTCACATTAAAAACCTGGGAGGATATGATATGATATGATATGGCATTTGTAACGCGCCAATACACAAGTGTTTCAAGGCGCGAAAATTTATATGATATACCTGAGACTTTAATAGGCGGTCAGGTTGGGAAATGTTGTTGTTGCATGCTCCTGAGGATCACATGTATCATCTTTATACTGTCATAAGAGTTAAGATGAGCAGGATTAACTGCTAACCCTATGAAATACAGATTGGCCCAATCCGCAGTCAAATACTTAGGCGTTTTTGTAGGCAATGGATCAGTACAACACAGCAAGACAAGGTCAAGGTAGTCCTGGATATCTCTACCCCTAAAACAAAAAAAGATCTTGGGGCTTTCCTAGGACGGATTGGATATTACTGTAGGTTTAACCCCAATTCTTCCAGTAAAACCGCTCGCCTTATTGATAAAGAATTCCAAACGCCAGAAGATCAGGTGGGATGAAGAACATCAGAAATGTTAAACCGGCTTGAAAGAAACTGTAATAAAGCTCAGTCCAGGCAGCTTTAGGTTGTTTGATAAGTTTACTTCAGTTCTTATGTTACAGTTACAGTTCAGAATTCAGACATAGGCAATAAGGAGATAGAAAGACCAAGACCAAGACAGGACAGACCAGACACCGGCACCCATCACCCAGGGAGGGAAGGCTCAACTGACCCAGCGTAGAACTCTCATCATAGCATTCCCTCACTCATGCATCAACATTCCACAGGCACTCTGGTGACATCATAAATCACATGACAAACCACATCAGACTAACCAAGCACATCACAACACATCTTCCCCCTTACCAAACACACTTGCAACAAAAGCTTCACAACAGAAACCCTCTGCCAGAGTCGCATACTAAAAGTAGCAGTCTTTTCAGAGGAGTTAATTCTTCAGACAGATGCCGCTCTAGCGGGATCCGGTGCTGTTCTTTCTCAAGATCATGAAGGACTGGAACACTCAATCCTCTACCTAAATAGGAAGCTTTTCCCCAGAGAGAAAAACTATTCTGTTATTGAATTCGAGGCCCTGGCTATAAAATGGGCTATCATCCACTTCAAGTATTTGTTGGGACAGAAATTCAGACTTGTCAACGACCATTCATCCATAATACGTATTAGCCAAAGGAAAACATCCAACCCACGAGTTATATAGTGGTTTCTGGATCTGCAACCTTATTGTTCCACAGTGGAGCACAGGAAGGGCAAAGAGCAGGGAAATGTTAACTTCCTGGTGTGGTTTCCGTGTGAAACATCCAGATGCACCCCACATAGAAGAAGGGTATGTGAGGGATCCGAGGGTGTCCTCACCTCACTCCTCTCCCCAATATATCCTCCTCCCGGTGGAAAGGCCATCACTTCTGGATCCTGACCCTGGGGAAGGATATGCGAGGGAGGATCACCTGGGTGGTGGAGACTTGGTGAGTGGGGATGAGGCGCCCTTGGATGAGATGCAGTATCCCCCATTTCCCTTCCACAAGGAATCAGATGTTCCACAGGCCTTTATAGGGTATTATCAAACATGCCCCTATATTTCCAGAAAACACTCTCCCAACAAACATAAGTCAGGTACTAAGACAAGGACAAGGCAAAACATAGTTATACATGCATACTTCCTTTATTAACTAAGCCAAACACCACTCTGATACTGAGACAAAGAAGAGGGCTATGGAGGTATACAAGTGGAGCAACCAGACAAGTCCACCTATTGGGTTTTGCCATAGTCAGGCAATTGGAGTTAATGACCCACGACACTCCTATTATTATTTATTTGCATTTTTAAAGCGCTCACACAGCCCGCGGGCATCGAGGCGCTGTTGCACAAATTGCTTATTTTTTTTGTTTGTTGCGTAATTGTTTTTTTTGTAATTTTTTTTTTGTCTTAGTTACGTATTTATAACGCACTTTAATACCCAGAGGTTTCTAAGCGCGGACCCGGGGATCGAACGTGTGTTGCTTCGTGTCGTCTTGCTTTCAAGGCAAACACGTTGCCGTTGAGCTATCCTCCCGGGACTCCTAATGGATATAAAAGATTTCACTGCATAGAGCAAAAGGGAATGGGCTGGAGACATGGAGCAGGGAGCCGTGCCACACAGGAGAGAGAAAAGCGCGGCCAAGGCCGGCCGCAAGAGGGACTAGAAGTCCTGCTACCTCCCTTATCGGATACACGCAACAGGAGCTGTGGTACGCCTAAGAAACCCCACTGCCACAGGTAAACAGAAGAGCGAGCTGTTCTCTATGTGGCTGCCGCAAGGGAAAGGCGAAGCTCATGGAAGACGGGAAGCAGAACGAGGAGCGTTAACAGTACTGTCACGAAGGAGAGCAAACAGAAGGGAGCTGCCGTGTGCAACCGGTGAGTGGCAACCAGGGAAACATTCATACTGGGGCGCTCTGGGAACTTGTAACAGAGTTACCTTTTGAATACACAAACTTTGCATCAAGAAAGAAAGACTTTTGCAAACGAATATAAAGATATTGAAAAGCATTGCCCACAGTCAAGGGGGTGTCTATAAAGCTGTAAAGTAACAGCAGGCAACTGTGAATATCGATCTGAATGAAAACTGTGGTGTTGAAAATAATGCTTATATTGGAAACCGTGTGAAACAAGTATTGGCAAGAGCCGTTGGAAACTGTGAAATGAGAATTGGCAAAGGCCATTGGAAACTGTTTCCTTTGAGAAACCAAAGATTGACAAGAGCCATAGAAACGTGTGAAATGGCAACAAGTGAGAAGTGGCCAAACAAGCAGTCATAAAGCAATAAGGAAATGTGAAAGAAGAAGCATCCCTTCACCTGACAGGCGAGTAAACCAGGTACCACTGAAAAAGTGAAGCAGTGGCACTGTGAAACTGATAAGACGACACAAGTAAGTTGGATCGATTGCGTGACCTGTAATGGGTGGACCGTGCGGTCTGACAACTCCACCCAGAACGAGAACACCCACCTACTGAAAAGCCATGTGAAAGACTTGATAAGAAATCTGTGATTGAATATAAAGAAAGTTTGATGTGCAACAAAATGTAAGGAGCTGTATTGGTCAAACGTACAGAATAATCAAACCAGAGGAGCTGGGAAGTGTACCTGGAATGTGTGTTGTAAAGAGGAACAAGACAGCTAGGGGAAGGGAACCCCTTGGCATTGTGAATGGATTTGAAACTAGGGGAAGCAAACCGCTTTTAAAAGCCTGCAGCTGGAAGAAGCTGCAAACTTTTCCTTGGAACATTTATTCCTTTTCAAGCCAGGAGATGGAAGCAGCTCAGGACTTTTTGAACACTTGTTCTTTTGACTTGGAGAATCCCGCACAGTGTATACAAATAGATACGAGGGCAATTGTAGGCTTTGGACACAGACAGTTATTTTCTTTGGACTGCCTGACGCAGACTATCCCTATTTTCATTTAGGTAGGAACATCCCACCTTAGCATACGGCAAATTTGGCCTCTACCCAGCCCCTATTTTGAGGTACATAAAATCTCATTACAAACTTTATTCTGTTGTATGTGTCTAACTTCATGATGGCTTCACATAGTCCATTCTCTCGATAATCGTGGAAATTAACCCATAGCCATACTTGTCACCATGAACGTTATAGATGTGTAGAGAAAGTAATTGTCTAAGCGCCCGATGGCCTCGATGCCCCAAAGATGAGGAGTTCTATTCAATGCATTGAGTCATTTCTAGCACAATCGACATAGTATGGACCAAGCAAGCCAATTCATGAATTTCCTGGTGGATGGGGGGTGGGGAGGAAGGGTGGTTGCCGCAGTCAGGAATTTACAGCGTTGAAACTGAAATGGTATTTAACACTGTTAGAGCCGAGGAGGGAGGAGATATAACCAATACATAATATATTTGACCAAAGACCCAAGTACCTACACATCATGTCTTTCACAAACAGCTACTGCCTCCTCACATCATGATCCTGGCAACTCTCACAGTAAACTCAAAGTTACCCATGCATTCAATGGCTTGTTCATGGGTCCCCATGCAACACACTGCATGATTTCCTCTCTGAAAGTTGTGAAATATACTTGAAGTGCATTAGTCCTGAATAAGCCATGTTTGGAGATGCAAAGGCATTACTGACAAAATGTTTTCTAATCGATTGGTTGGGAAAATCAAAACTCCTGGCACACCTCTAAAAGGATTATGCAGATCCACATTTTCACATCACTGGTTCACAGCCCTGTCTCTTCCTTTTTCTTCAGTTGTGTTGTGTCTTATTCACAGGGGTGTACTCAATAGTGAAATTACTGCATGGCCAAACACAGAATAGGTGGCTCAAATATTAGGCCGAAGTCCAACATGTTTCAGCACAAAACATTTTTGGTGGTGCGAGTGGACAGTTTAAAAAAAGTGTGTCGCCAGTGAACCTTAAGTGATCACGCAATGTAGAATTCCCCTTAAAGTGCATGCATGAACACTATCAGTAAGGTCTTTGATTTGTGCACTCGGGGGCCTTGGTAACTCTTATGCTTAAGCAGTCTCTCTGCTCCCAACGGCACTGAGAAAAAAAAAGTGTAGCATAGGGTCAGTGGTGCAGGAACGTGCTGTGCTGGGAATATAACACAACTCCTTCAAACGTGGTGAATATTTAAGAAGGCACAGCAGATTGGTTTAAAATATGGCACACACACACACACACGTTCCGAGCGGACTACAGAGAGAGATTTTCAGGCAACCCTCTAAAAAGAAGCAGAACGCCGCCTGTGCCCAGGAGTGCCTGTAAGTCATTCTTTGTAGTCGGTGCACCCAGTCCAAATGTGATTTTTGCAGCCAACACGCTCTTGCTATTTACCTTATTTTCAAATGGTGTTGCATATCGAACCTATGGTTGTATAGGATATCGTTTTTGAAACATTGTGTTGAAGAAATGTCATTGAAAAAATAAAGTGTGCTTAATTATTGTGCTTATTAAATGTGCCATTTTATCTGGTAAAAATGGCACATGTAAAAATATCGCCTCTAAAACATCGCTGGAAATCATGTGCTGCAGATGGGGAAATGTCATACAGTGATTGATCAAGCAGTTCAGCTGAAAAACATGTACAAATGTAGAACTGCTTACAGTAGCTAGATAGGAATCGCACCACCACAGCCTTAGGCAATTCTTCTCTACGAAGTGAGATTTATGATCACAGAAGCTGCAAGGAGAGAGGTTTACAGCCACGTTTGCAAAGGTAAGAAGGGGTTAACTTACATGATATATAAACTGAGTTTCAAGACAGTGAAATAAAGTGTACAGCACTGCGCTTCAAACTGTGAAGTAATTCTTGAATATTGTTTACAGATTTCATGACAGAAGAAAACGAATGGAATACATACACTAACAGAAAGGAAGCAAGCAGTTGGGCTACTAACTGACCCTTTCAGGGATACACACGCTGAACCCACACTCTCCTCACGTAATCCTCCCCCACCACCAATTGGCTGCATATTTTTTTTAAACAAAACAGAATATTGCACTCCATTATTTGCCACTAATATTACATTCAAGCATTCGTTTTTTGGCTATGTTTGTGAACAACATTATGGGGAACGATTATATCACTGGCTACCACAACGAACCTATATGCAACACCATTCGAAATGAGTTACACACACACACACACCCCAAATGTGTCTGGCAACCATTACCACAGCATGCCTATAGCTGTGTATTAAACTTTACCTTACTGCTAGAGGAACGGTATTGAAATGGCACAGTATTTTCATATGGATGCGTGCCAATTTCCCAGTGTAATAAACTGATCAGCAATTGTGCACACATCCATAGTAAAATGTGCATCTCCACAGACTGCACTTTTGAAAAGGAAGGTGTCGGGCGATGGGGGACTACAAAAACAATGTCATGAGTGGCAACAAGAAATTGGTATTCAAGAGGCGAAAGAGCAGAGGGAGAAATTAACAAGGTGGACCTTACTTGCTACTGCAGCTCCTCGATGCCAGTGTCCTTCCTCTGGCTCTGGGGGCATACTCTGTTCTTGGTGCTGGTCCACAGAAGAAATGGAGGAAGAGGCTAGTTCCCTCACTTCATTCCATGGATTCAGCTTGTTATTCCAGCTGCAGGTTGCAGCAGCCAACAAGCAAATTAGTTCCTGCAGTCTTCCACCCTGCCGTTTCACTCTCTTTCTTTGGCTATCATCAAACAGTGAGAAGATAGCTAATCATAGAGCATGGACTTCGGCTACAAATGTGTTTTCCAGAAAGTATTCGGCCAAATTTCGGCTGAACATTCAGTACACCCCTAATTACTCATATGATCCATGAGCAACAATAATTCGAAAAACAAAACAATTGTAAAAATATCTTGCATGCGCTCAAGAAGTCAATTATTGGACTTCAAGATGGTCGCCGGCACTGATTAGACGTGCCAACGGCGCTCCAACGCCCTGCAGCAAAACCTAGCGGTCCCACAACCCAGATATAACAGCAGTGACGGCAAAACGAAGCAGAATCCCAGAATATTAGCACCCATTGATCCAGGGGAGTGAAGGAGCGAGTGCGGAGCACCCACAAACCAAGGCAGGAGGAGGAGCACGGCCGGCCCGAGTCTTGGGAGGGCGGGAAGCGCAGATGCAGACATCGGACCCAGAAGAGTGGGGTGGAGGAAACGGGAGCCACGAGGGAAAACAAGTGGCAGCCCCAGGATAGCAGTGCCCACACTACACAGCCTCGAAGGGCCGAGAGGAATGAGCTAACGGGGACAGCAGAAGGGTCATGGTGTACGGAACGCCAGCCCGGGGCAACAAAGGAGGTGCAATCCGAGGACGAACCGGCGCCAGCACAAACAGTGAGCCGGCTGGTGGGGCTCCACGCAACAGGAAGCGAATGTGCAGAAGAAGATCCGGGGGCCCAAGAGACCGTGAGGTCGAGAGGAGAAGGAGCGTCCCAGCAGACCCGGGCGGACCCGAATCGGACGCGGCCGGAGCAGCGAGCCCGAGGGAGGAGAGAGACACCAGGGCCAGACAGGAAGACCAAGCGGTGGAAATTGGACCGAGGAGAGAGGTGGCCCCGGGAGAAGAGAGCGACCCGCCCGTTCAAGGAGAACAATAGAGGAGGAACAGGCAAGTACAGCCCCCCACGGGGCAGAGCACACAGCGAGAGGCGCACCACAGGGGAGCCATCCCTCGGAGGGCAGAGCACGTCCGAGAGCACTGCTGGCAAGGGGGAAACCCAGGGGATAAAAGGGGGAGTAACAGCCCCACAGAACACACCACACAAAGACTGCAACCTAGAGGCTGAGAGGCTAGCCTCAAGGTTTGCAGGAGCCACGCAGGGGAAGCGAGCGGGCTCCCTGGTCCAACTGGAGGGAAGGTGGGTTGAGCCATGGGGCAGAGGACCGCCTGCCCCCATTTTCCAAACAGATGCATATCACAAACAAGGAGCTGATACCCCCTGGGGGTCTCAAGACAAGGAGCAGGAACTCGGGGAGGAAAGACGCCAGATCAAGAGGGCCGGTCCTAACAAGGGGCCTCAAAGCATCAAGCACACAGCAATAGAAGCACCCCCTCCCCCCGGAGACACGACCCCACAGTCTCAGGGTGGGGGTCACAACAAGGACAAAAGACGGGGTTGGGGGAGCCAAGTCACGCATGTAAGAACAGAGACAAAAGGATCATGATCAAAGACCACCTGCCCACGCCCCCCAGAAACAGAGGGCGAAAGAAGAAGGGGCGCACGGCAGAAGGAGGACTAATAGAAACACAGGGGAGCCTAGTCCTGGGGAGATAGGCCCCCAGGGGGACAAATGGACGGGAGGGGCCGCAAAGAAGGCCCACACGAGAACAAGTGATAGGATCCAAATAACAAGACAGCGCCACCCCTGAGGGGACCCCAAACAGAGCGGAAGGACTCGCAAGTAGGGTTAAGATAGAGTCAATCCACAGGAGAGAAGTGAAGGCAGAAACACGCGCCCGTGACAGGCACTACAGGAGACACAGCCACCATACACGCAACCAGGGAAGAGAGGGAGAGAGGGAGGATGGACCGAAGGAGCATCTAGCTGGGACACGGGAGGGCAAGGCCCAGTGATCTGGGACAGGGGAGGATAGCGGAACACCCGGCACTAAGAAACTCTAGAAAAACATGGCACCCAAAAACAAAAACAGACAGAACAAAGGAGGACAGGCACAGGGGGATAACCTTGGCACACTCCCAACGATGTGGCAGCCCAGAGAAGCGAATGAGGATCAGGCGAGCTCCCAAGAAAGGACGACAATATCGTGCCAAGACCTCCAGAGGGAAATGCTCGCTCTACAGACCAATCTGGCCAAAACCTTTCAGGACCAAATCCAGTTGATAAGATCAGACATCAACCTGGCCATGGCAGAGATGAAACAGGAAGTGGGTCAGCTAGGAGAAAGAACAGACATTCTAGAAAAGGACCTGCAGGAAGTGGATATGGAGACAAAGGCAAATAGAAGAATCAAAATACGGCTGAAATTACTACCAGAAACAGTCACGGACAGAGAGCTAAAAGGAACCTTGCAGAATATATTTGCAGAGCTGCTGGGAGAGACAGCCCCAGACACAATTGAACTAGACCAAGTCCACAGGGTAGGCGCCTCAATAAGGGTGCAAATGCCAGACCACGGTATGTTCTGGCCGCTTTCGTAAAGATACGGCCAAAAGCAGCAGTACTACGGGCCGCCAGACAGCGAGAACCAATAGTACACAATGGGCCTAGAGTGGAGCTATACCAGGATTTAGCCAATAGCACCTTAGTGAAGCAACGCCAAATGAACTCAATCCTGATATGTCTCAGAGATTGCGGAATCAGGTTTAAGTGGACCTTATCCTTCGGCCTCCTCTTTGAATGGGCAGGGGAGCAGAAAAGAATAACCAGCCCACAAGAAGGGGCCGACCTCCTGCAATTGGCCTTGGAACAGGGTGAGCGAGCAGGGAGGCTGGAGAGGTCACCGCAAATGGTGCTCCGTCCGAGGCCCAGACCATGGGAATGGATGACAGTAGGTGAGAGCCAGAGGAGGAGACCCACGTTGCGAGGTCCCTCAGGAAGGGGGGGGGCAGCGATGAAATGAACGGAGAAAGGGGAAAGGCTGCCAAAGGAGGGAAACCCTGAAAAAGGTGTCAAAATAGAGGGGTGGTGGGCAATAAACCAAATATAGGGGCAAGGGGCAGAGGGGAGCAAACATCATGAAGTTGGTAATGGCAGATGAGACCTGGGTGGGGGGGGGGGGGCCCAGTTAGAGGAAGGCAGAGGAGGGCGGAGGGGAGGGGCAAGTCTGGGGCAAGGAAACAGAACAGAAGGAGGAGGAAATGTAAACCAGAAGGGAAACGGGCGAGGGAGCAGGGAAAATCCAACAGACAAGAGGAACGGGCGAGCACCAAGAGCAGAGGCTTGTCAGGTGAGCGACCACATATGGCATAGCAACAAGATGCATCCTGCAAATGGGTAACCCATAACGTTAGGGGGCTTAACTCCCCCCTAAAAAGGAAAAAGTTGGAGAAGTTTACGAGGAAGGAGGGACCAGATATTTTGGGGCTGCAGGAGACACACCTCCTACCCAAAGACCAAACACGATTAAGACTGCAGGGATTCGATCAAATCTTCCAAGCATCAGGGGTAGCCAAGATGGGGGGCGGGGGAGGGGGAGTACCACTAGCCATTAGAAACACTGTGAACTTCAAGGAAGCCGGTGTCACGCGAGACAAGGGGGGCAGATATATCATAGTTCACAGAACCTACGAGGAACTCATATACACAATTGCGGTGGTATACACCCCCAACGTGGGTCAGAAACCATTTCTGAAGTGCTTCCTAGGCATACTAGAAGAGACTGTAAGGGGCCAAGTGGTCCTGATGGGAGACTTCAACATAGCCTGGGTTAGGGAACGGGACAGATCGGGGAAAAGGGAGAGAGGAGGGGGGGTTGCGACAGCGGGTCTACGAGAGAGAATGGCACAGCTGGGATTAAGAGACGTATGGAGGGAAATGACGGGGAATGAGGAAGGCTATACATTCCTCTCGAGTGTGCATGGCACACAATCTAGGATAGATTACATATGGGCATTGGCGGCCCTCCTGGGAAGAGTGAGGGAGGTGAAAGTGGGTCCCATAGGAATAGCATATCATAAAATCGTCACCATGCTACTGGAACTAGGGGACAGGAAGAGGGGGGTGTGGGGATGGAAGTATCCGGGGACCCTCATGAGGGACCCAGTGGTTAGAGAGAAGATAGAAGGGAAATTGAGGAAATTCATGGAGGAGAACAAAAAGGGGGACACGAGAGAAGATACAAGATGGGACGCATTCAAAGCCACAATGAGGGTCAAGCTCATAGAAGCCAAAGCTCAGAGGGACAAGCAACTGGGGAACTGGAGAAACAGCTGGAGGAGGAGGTAGAAGCAGCAAGAAAGAAGGTGGAGGAGACACCCAACAGTGCTTCCTTGAGGGAGTATAGGAGGGCAATGGGGCAACTGGGAGTTCTGCGGACCAAAAGGGCACTACTGTTCGTGCTGCAAACATTTTATGCAAAAGCAAACAAGACAGATGCCCTCCTGGCACGCCTTCTAAGGGGGACAGTGACTAAAAATGTGATCACGGCATTGAAGACAGATACAGGGGAAAGGGTCACGCAGAATGAGGACATTCAGGAATATCTAGCACATTTTTACAAGAAGCTATACACATTGCAGAAACCCCAGAACTAAGTACAGGAGGAATTCCGGTAGAAAGTTAGATTACATAAAATCAGTAGACAGTCCCAGATGGCCCTAGACCAAGAGATCACGGAGGAGGAGGTGAGACGGGTGGTTGTGAGTGTACCCTCAGGAAAGGCACCGGGCCCAGACGGCTATACAGTGGCATTCTATAAAACGTTTGCAACATTCCTAGTACCACACCTAAGCCACCTATATAATACATTTAAAGACACTGGCCGCATAGCCCCCTCCACTGAAGAGGACAAAATGACACCAATTCTAAAACCCCACAAGGATCCCACGGAACGAACATCATATAGACCAATCACTTTGATTAATGTGGATGCTAAAATCTATATGAAGATATTAGCAAATAGAATAGCGGGGCTACTCCTGGACCTAATCCACCAGGATCAGGCAGGTTTTATAGGAGGCAGGCAGACAGAGGATAATATAAGGCGAGCCGCCCACCTAGTGGAGAAAGCACAAAGAACAAGCACTCCAGCTGTCCTACTCTCATTAGACGCTGAATAAGTGTTTGACCGCGTGGAGTGGTCTTTTCTGTTCCAGGTTATGGGGAAGATGGGGCTGGGAGGCAACTATCTGAAAATGGTGCAGGTGATCTATCAGGAACCGATGTCACGGGTGACAGTGAACGGAACCATGTCACGCCCGTTCAGACTGAGCAGGTGCACAAAACAGGGGTGGCCTCCCTCCCCGCTACTCTACGCACTCTATCTAGAACCCCTTCTACAGTCCATACGTAAAGCAGACAACATCCATGACATCCCTTTTGGAGGACAACAGCATAAAGTCGCAGCAATTGCCGATGACATGTTGCTCACATTAACTAACCCCTTAGAATCCATCAGGTCAAGTAGGGGCATACTAGAGATATTCGGGGAGGCATCAGGCCTGCGCATCAACATGGGAAAGTCAGAATTGATGAATCCAACCTTAGATAAGGAGGCATGCAACCGACTTAAAAACGAGACCCCATTTGTATGGACTCCTGGTGGAATTAGGTACCTCGGAGTACAGATCACCCCGACACTTAAGGGTTGGTACGCAGCAAACTACCTCCCCCTATTGGATGGAATAAAGAAGGACTTCCGTAAATGGCGGTCCTTACGGATATCATGGCTGGGGAGACTAGCCGCAGTTAAGATGGTCACTTTACCACGCCTGCTATACCTATTCCAGGCCATTTCGCAGGCAGTACCGAAGAGACTCTTCGAATTAGTTCATATGGGAGGGGAAGAGGGCAAGGATCAATAGGCTCCAACTGGCGGCCCCCAGGACGGAGGGGGGGTTGGCCCTACCTAACTTCAGACAGTATTACGAAGCAACTCAGATAAGGGTCATCAGGGAATAGCTACACAAGGGCGAGGAAAAGCTATGGGTTGGAATGGACAGGGCAGTGACAAAGCACAACCTAGAGGAAGTACTCTGGTTGCGGAAAGAGCATAGGCCAAGGCATATGTATGGCATATTAATGGCAGAGAATTGGGATAGATTGCAAAAACGTGGGGTATTACATCATTTCCATCCCCCTTCACACCCCTCTTCAACAATGGGGACTTCACACCAGGAATAGAGAAGGGAGCGTTCAGGAAGTGGCAGGAGTGAGGATGCAAAAGAATGCGAGATATGTTCCAAGATGGGGAGATCTTGTCCTTCGAGGAATGCAAAAGATCATTCACGATTGGAGAAGGGGAGAGGCTCAGATACGCTTAGTTTGCGCCACTGGTTGCTGCAACCGACAAACAAGGCAGCGGCCTCTAGAAAGGTCACCCCATTCGAGAAATTCTTATTATCAAATGATGGGTCCAAGGGGCTGATCTCAAACTTATACAGGATACTAGACGACGCAACCCCCAGGCAGCAATGGCCATACATGACAAGGTGGGAACGGATTATAGGGAGGGATATAGAAAAGGAGGAATGGGAGAAGCTCTGGAGGAAAATTCCCAAGCTGGCCAAGGCCTCCCAGCTACAAGAAGCCTGGTATAAAATATTATATGGGTGGCACTACACGCCGGTACGCCTACACAAGATTTACCCAGAGGTACCAGGGGAATGTTGGAGAGGATGGGGGAAAGAGGGCACTGCGGAACACATATGGTGGAGGTGCCTGAAAATAGTTCCCTTCTGGAAGGATGTGCAACAGGCACAAGACCAGGCGTACGGGAAAGGGGGAAGTAGACCTCTAGAAAAGATACTAATAGGCCTGAAGTAAGGGGGGCAGTGGGAGAACCCAACAATAGAGAAAGGGCTAGAGTGGTTCTAATCCTGGCAGCAATGACGCTGATTGCGCAGAGATGGAAAAGCGAGAATATACCTACAACCCAAGATTGGCTACGTAAAGTGTGGGACACCGTGGCCTGGAATGGGCGACATACGCCATGAATGGGCAGGTACAGAAATGTGCAAATGACGGGTGAAACGCTAGCCTTCCTCAAAAACGATTTCAGGGCGATGTGGTGCCCCCAACGCCTCAGACTTCTGGACTTGCAATGAACACTTAGAATCAGCACAAGCTAAATCAACACTGGAAAGAATGAGAAGATGCCCCGGGGGGAGTAATGAGGGGGGAATGGTTGGGGAAATGTTATTACATGTTAAAAAATTAGTAAAAAGTCAATCAATGAACACGGTTCAATCCCTAAATATTAAGACTTGCTCTTTAAACATGGAAGAAGCTTGCGGATTGAAAATGTATGCATGAACTGTCATGAAGTGAGTTAGAAAACTAAAAATAAATCTGTTTTAATCTAAAGCGCTTTACATAGGACATATTTACATACATTACTATTATTACCCAATCGAAACTGGTACTCATTTATCAACCTCAGAAGGGTGAAAGGCTGAGATGGCCTTGCCGGGATTCGAAACTGCGACCTGCAGGTCAAACACAGATCACAGCAACAAGCATTTGCAAGGCCAACTCAGCCTTTCATCCTTCTGAGGTAGATAAATGAGTACCAATTTCGATTTTGTGTACTAATAGTAATGTATGTAAATATGTCCTATCTAATAATGGACCTCCACCTAATAAGGCATTGGAAAGGCAGCCAAGTTTGTTGGCACAGTTAAAGGCAATTAGGAATTGCAAGTATGAAAGCAGCAGGGGCCATAAGGTGCAGTGGTGACGGGAGAGCTGAAGGACTCGTAGCACCTAATCATAGGAGACCGGATGTCTAAAACGTGGAATGATGCAGGGTAGGATATCGACCTAGCAAGGCAGGGATCAAGCGAGGTGTAGCACGACAGCACCATGATTAATAAATGTTGCTTTCTACAAGGTAAGAACCTTTATCTTAGTTATGAAAAAGACTATTAAAGGGGTATATTCGGTATGTTCTAGGGTTCATTCTTTCTGACGAGAATACTCTCTCTGGTTGTTTCCTTGCATTGCAATGAAACATACTACTCTAGTTATCTTATGAATCACAGTGAGGAGTTTTTACTTTGACAATTTAGTGCCATGACTCTCCAACCTCCAGGCACCAACCTGAGAGGTTAAGAGACCTTTTGAAATTTCTACCGAGGTATCAGAAGGGGCTGTTCGTGAGATGTTGGGCTTACACAGGTAATGTATTTTACTAAGCAACAGAGAGCAGACACAGGTTGGGGGGGTTGGATAGGTTTCTACGAATTATGCCGTTAAATTCGGTCACGTTTGGAGGAAACAAATTTGAACAAAGTCAGTAACAGTAGTCAGTACACGAGCCTGGTCAGCTTGAAAGTAACATGGTGCCTTCCAAACATGCAAATGTAGCAATCATTTTGAGTATTTGTGGCCAAAACGTTAAAGGAACATCTCCGGTAGCTCCTGCCTATATGGTGTTGCCTGACACACAGGAGCTGGTTTTAGCTCCAGCTCATCGAATCTCAATGGAGGAGGATGGAGGTTCTGCCATCCCAATGCACCAGCAGACACTGCCAGGATAAAAGGGGAAACTCAATATTTATCCGTGAATGTTTAAGAGATCCAAATCAGTATGTATCATAACCTATCAATTAAACTTTGACTTCTATGCGGTTGTACATATTTGTTTCTATATAGTAAGGGCAATTCAAAATGTGAAAACCCTTGAATATTTAGCATTGCAAATACTACGGTTGCTTCAGCATGCATCTATAAAATACATCTAAAAAGATGTATTGATGCTACAGCGTTTTAGAGCCAGTCAGCTATTTCAAAGTTATTCCTTCATTTATTTAAATTAGGGCTTCACAAAAACGTTCCTAACAGCAGTACTATAGTGCATGCTTTGATTACCTTACATTGTCTATTAGATTTGTCATGATTTATAATCTTGGAAGTAACGTTAGCACCTGTTTATTATTTCACCATCTCCCGTGTGCTTCTCTAATAGTTCACTTATAATTAATTCTTGCACTTTAACAGACGTTCTTGTTTCTTAACTTATTTTTGGTTAGAGCCAGCATATATTTAATACAGGAAATCAAGAACATCTTCAGTATATTAGCATGAAGAAACACTGCCTTTATTGTTTGAAAAACTGGTGTGATCAGACTACAGCGTACTGTTGGTTCTGTCCAATACGACATAGTCCTGGTATGGTTCAGTGACCCATTCCTTTTCCCTTTGTTTAATCTCTCCCTGTACTGTGTTTTCTCCTTCCTTCCCGCTGTTCAACTCCACTGCAAACATGGTCTATTGCTATTACGAAGACTTTCTTCACGCACTGTGGGAAGGGTCTTTATTTTTTATTTTGCATTTGTTAGGCGCTGTGTTTCAAAGCGCCCACATGGCAAAAGGGAGGGAACATGGGATTGAAACTACATATACAATGGAGGATAAAGACGAACCTAGTATGCCTTGTGAGTATTCAGAACGTGCAAGTGCAGAGAAAGAAGAGGGGAGGAGGGAGTGGGGGTAAGTACTGTAATGTCCGTGCTCATGGGTGAGCAGCAGATGTTAGTGCCAAGTATAGTAAGTGCGAGGGGGGAGGTCAGTGGCAAGTACTGTGTGTTTGCAGAAACTCAGGGGATTGGGTGTGGGAGGCCAGGGCCCTGGTTACCAATCATAGGGACTATGGGGTTAGCAGAGGAGGGAAGAAGGGATAGCGGGAGTGAAAAGGAAAGTCTTGAGGATCTTCTGGAATTTGAGGAGGACCGGCTCAAGACGAGGGGGGGGGCTGTCCCACAGGAGGGAGCCTGCTGAAGCAAGAGATCGGCCTCCGGCCCTCTGTTTAGTGGAACGCTTCACATACAGAGTTGTTACCAGAGGAACGTAGAGGTCTAGTGGGAGAATGTTTAGTTATAGTAAGCTGCAGATAATGTGGTCCCGAGTGCCAGACAGCTGTGTGGATTATGCAGAGGGATTTGAATTTAATCAGTGCAGCATCTGGGATCCAGTGAAGAGATTTTAGGGCAGGAGAGATGCGGTCCTGGGCTTGAGGCCAAGGATAAGTCTCACTGCCCTATTCTGGATTAGCTGGAGGGGTGTAAAGAGGAAGAGGGTAGATTCAAGAGTAGATTGTTGCGGTAGTCAAACCTGGACAGAACCAGAGCTCTGCTAACATTGAGTTTCTGGGTGAAAGGGAGAAAAGGGAGAATTCCTTTGAGAAGGAAGAGTTGAAAGTTGGACTTCTTGGCAATGCCCTGTATGTGATGGAGGAAGGGGAGAGAGGAGTCGAAGAAGACTCCAAGGTGTTTTGCTCTGGATTAAGGAGAGGAGGGAGAGCTCATAGAGGAAGGCCATAGTGTGGGGAGGAAAGAGGGAGCACAGGTCCCAATATGAAGGATCTCAGTCTTGCTGGCATTGAGGCAGAGATCATTGGAGGTGCACCAGGACTGGATAGCAGATAGGCAGTCCGGGTCCGATTGCTCGCTATGACATCTGTGCAGAGCCTGCTGACACAGGTTCGAATCCCGGCAGGCCCAAACTCAGCCTTTCATCCTTCCGAGGTCGATAAATGAGCACCACACACTGTGGTCAATAATAAGCAGCGCTCAGATGCCTGAGGGTTCGTAGCGCTATATAAATAATAAGTTATTATTATTATGAGGGAAGAAGCAAGTGAGTCAGCAGGAAGCTTGAAGAAGAGTTGAGTCTCATCTGCGTAGCACTGGAAATTGGGGAAGAAGGAAGAAATGATACGTGCCAGTTGAGCAAGGTAAGTGTTAAAGAGCCATGGGGAGAGGATGGAGCCCTGGGGACACCACAGTTGGAGAAGGTGCCCAGAATAACCTGGGACGTACGGTCAGTTAGGAAGGAGGTCAGCAAGTCCAGTGCCCGTTCGGTGATACCTAGGATATCATTGAGCAGTTTTATCGTCAAAGGCAGAGGGGAGATCAACTAGAATGAGGACAACTGGAGAGTTAGAATCCAGAGATGCGTGGAGTTCTGTGCATGCTCTGAATCCAGATTGATAGGCGTGCAGACCGACCAACAAGTTCAATGTGTGAGGTAAGTTGGGGGAAGGCCAACTTCTTGGGGAGATTCCCAAGGAAGGGCGGGGATATAAATAGGGCGGTAGTTAGCTGGACAAGTAGGGTCTGCTCAAGGCTTTTTTAGGAGGGGGCGCACAATGGAGTGCTTGAGGGAGGAGGGAAAAGATCCAGTAGCAAAAGAGTGGTTGCAGAAAGTAGCAAGAGCGGGGACAAGACAGCCAGTGTTGTCCTTGATGGTTCTGGGGGAGCAAGGGGAAAACTGTTTGCAGGAGACCTTCATAGAGCATCTTCCTGAATAAGGTGTACCAGGGATTCTCTCAAGCTCAACGGGCTCTCTAAGTGGTAGTGTGGCGATTAACGGGTACAGTACACCTTTTTTTATTAATACCAAATGTGAGAATGTCTACTACACACTTTATTTTTATAAAAATATAATATTTAAATGAGAAAGAGAAAATAGGTAAAACACTACACTCACAGGTAAGTAAACTGCAAAAGTAAAAGCAGTTTCAAAAGAATTCAAAGATTTCAATGAGAACATTTCCTAGAGGGGGAAATGCAAACACAGGTAAGCAAAGCACTTATCCTATCTAGGCCAGAATGTTAAGAAGAGAACAAAGGAAGGCCAGCTGTGTAGAATTTGGGCAGTATATGGCAGGAAAGATACCTATGGCAAAAGTGTCACAAAGAGCAGTTTCTGAAGGTCTGGTGGGGTGAGGCCCATAGGAGACCAATGGTAATGAAGAGGAGGCCCAGAGCTTAAAAATAAACGAAAAAAGTCCCACTAGCAGCACTGGAGAGTCTAAATTCAAAAGAATTAATGTATGCGGTTTGTGTAAGATGCCTTAAATATTGTGTATCCCCGGAAACTACCGGCAGGAAAAAGGCTATGATGTTAGCCGTATGATGCTATTTTTTAACCATATGAAAATAAATATTTGCTAAACGTGCTACATGCAAATTGGACAATCTCTTGTGTACAGACCACATGTGATTTGTAAATACGCATGCTGGATCCACACCGTGCAAGTGTCAGACAGGTGGGGTAGCCTATGTCCTCCCTTACCTTATATTGTTACCCCTCATGACACAGGCCCCCCTCATTAAAAAAAGAGGGCAAGGTAACCCCAATATATAACAATGAGAACATACAAGCAAACGGCTTGAAAGTTAATGTAAATAAATCAAGGATTTTGATACTTGATACTCCAATCGGCAAAGGGAAGGAAGCAGAACAAAGAAACATGGCATTTTGAGAATGTTGGGTTACCTGAAGTGCCCTCATTCCTGTACCTGGGTAGCTGTATAAGTACCTCTGAGTGAGAAGCTCATCAAGGTAACATGTTGAGGACCAGAATGAAGACTCTAGCGAATCAAGGCAGACTGAGCGAGAGAAGTACGGAAGGTTTTCAGTTACCCCCATTCTGACTTTCTGCAAAATGAAGGTCGACCCAATAGTTACTTTTGGGGCCAAGACGTTTTATGAAATCCCTGAGAAATGATGGGACACACTAGAAGGCCTATACTGATAAAAGCATTTGAACATTCCAAACTGTATGCCAGCACCATTAATAAGGCAAGAACTAAGCCTCATTTCTCTGCACGCACAAGTCACCTGGAACAAGCTGAACTTCCTCCGCAATTGCATCCAGGACAACTCAGTATGAGGTTTTGGAGTATTAAAGGATGGAATGGCAACTGACGGGACAAAGACCTACAAGATTGGCGAACAGAATGTAACAAGGTGCTAAGCAACCTGGACACGACTGAGGACCAACTATTATCAAATCCTAATTGAGTAAAGATCAAACTTTGGAGACAGGACTGGATCTGGATTCAGGAAAGAGCAAACAAGGTGAAAATATGCCACCAGGAAATTGTCATCGACAGGCCCTTCAGCATTTTACCAAACTACTTGTTAAAATGGCCGAACGCACTTATCAGATCCAAATTTATGAGACTTCGACAAAACGTACATCCTACTTTGGAAGTCCTAGCTATGAGCGGAAAGGACAGCCAATTAAACACGGAATGCAGGCTGGGCAGGATTAAAAACGTAAAAGAAACCTTAAAGCACCTGGTATTATCCTGCAGGGCGCTAACTGTGCCGAGAACGGTGTCATTGGGAGAGTTCTTTGAGGAATTTAAAACTCGAGAAAGCAATGATTGGTGGAAGGTCTGTATGCAGCGGGAAAGAACACATTTGTAAATGCCCTGGTTACCTTCTTGGACAACATTTATAAACGCATCGATGAAGGAGGCGCCACACCCTGGCTAGAGGAACAACGAAATTGAATCTCAGAAAGATTCATCGAGGATTCTTTATCAGGTTTCATTTTGGGAACAGTTTTTGTGACTTTCACTGTAAAGGTTAAAGACTGATGAAAAAGTCATAAATACTTTTTTAAATAAATAAATAAAAAATATGGCAGGTCAACCGTTATATCTCACAATACGTTTGATACAATAAGATAACATACGACAAGGCACAGGAGCATCAACTGTTGCATGCGACAACTTCATAATGAATGGACAAGGTAAAAAATTCCCGGGAAGTGATTCATGTTGCAACTTTCCAGTGGATGTCTGCAATGTAAATTGCCAATGCGTGTGTATATTTATATTTCTCAAAGCGGAAATCAATAAAATGCATTGGAAAGTCAAGAAATGATTAATACATCATTACTAAGATGTCACCATCAAAGTCCTATTTGTGGTGCATCACACAAAAAGTATGAACAAAGACTGATTAGGACATTTTCCTTACTCATAAATATGGTTCTAAGAAAGTACAAACACGTGCAATTAGAAAATTAATCTTCAATGCAGCCTTCTGATGCTCGATTCGAATTGAATCACATTTTTCCTACCTGAAAGGATATTGGCAGCTACAGTCTCCCCCATTACTTATGAGTAGGAAACTCATTCTCCATGCTCTTAATAACATAATGCATCATGCACAAAGGACTACATTAAAATAACATTAGGGTGAAAAATTATTTAATAAAACACGGAGATTATTCATTGGAGGCTTGTCATTCCAAAAGTCCACATTTCCGCCCTACTAAAGATTCTTAAGCAGTATTCTCGTCCCCATGTTTCATGCGGAGCCACTCACAAGAGGCATTTTACCATCAGTTTAAGTAGCTGCAGCGCTCACTTTCCCAGTTCATATAAGGATGCATCTGAAGGTAGTCCAGTAGGACATGTGGAGAGTAAACCGATACTGCTCCTTCAGTGACCCTGGACCGGCCTGTCAGCGAGTCAAATGCAGCAGTTCAAGCACTCACAATGGTTCCTGATCGTACCTTGAGTTTTGGGGTCAATTGGCATGGAGGAGAGGGGAAAGGAAAGAATAACATCCGCGTCTAGCTCCGAACTGAGGCTGCAATGGTCCTCTAGTCTCTTCAATAAAGTAGAAAGTTAGAAACTGCCACAGAACAATGCAGAGGACTTGTGCGCTCATAAAGTTGGTGGTGACATTAACTAGCAGTATTTGTAATACCAGATGTGTTTACTGGCTATTTATTCCTGTCACACCACACAAACCTATAATAAAACATTTCACTGGGCAATGACAAATGCCAAGGCATTGTAGGCTTATGCTCAAGATGCCCCTTAACATAGATTAATGTGGCATCTGCATGTCGGAATTCCTTCAGCTGGGGAAATGCTGCTTGGTGAAATGGCATGGAGGAGGCTTGGCAGGATTGCCAGTTGAAGTTAATTGGCTTGAGAAATGGGCTTATGGGTGT
Organism: Ambystoma mexicanum; assembly: GCF_040938575.1. Lineage (NCBI taxonomy): Eukaryota > Metazoa > Chordata > Amphibia > Caudata > Ambystomatidae > Ambystoma > Ambystoma mexicanum. The sequence goes on from NC_090930.1 coordinate 532,033,097, forward strand.
ACAGTTCCTCTATGCATGGGCATACTGAAGAGGAATAAAATAGTACAAGAGAAACCTGAACTTTACATTATTACAATTGACAACACGTTGGCCTACAAGACGGCGTGATGCAGTGATGTGGGGAGTGAACAGCAATAATGAAATGCACTGCTCCCCAGCAAGCTACCACCATCCCCCTTTTCTAATGTTTAGCAATAATTAGGTCCAGGAGCACGACGGGGCAAAATCCGGGCCCGATGCATGGGCAGTGGAGAGAACACTGGCTCAGTGCGACCCTGGTGGGGCGTCTGCTTGGCCAGTTCTGGTGCGCCATCACGGACTGCGTGAATGGAATGAACAGCATGTGAGGTATGAGATATGCTACCTCTGACAGCCCAGAATCGTTAGCACGGAGGTGCAGGTGTGGGCGAGCAGGTTAGTGACCTTCTGACCTCTATGATTTGATGTTACATACATTGCGTTACTGGCGGGGCAGTGCATGAGCCGAGGCGGTCGCCGTCCTGGAGCAAGAGGAGTATGTAGTGCTGTGCAAAGGCCAGCAGTGCATGGTCAGGTGTTCCCTCAGGTAGACACGAAGCCCTAGTACCTAAGCCTGGGTTAAAACCTTAAATAACCTAAGAGATTCCAGGCACCGGTTCATGTTTAGCACATGACTATTTTATGCTGATAACATGTTGCTGTAAACACTGGGTTAAAGAGTATATGCCAGGAATGATCAAAGAAATAATCGTGTCTAAAGGACTAATGGTTTCCACCTGGTTGTTTCTTTAATACAGAAACCAAAATTAACTGTTTGACAAAAAAGTATAATCTTTAAAAAACGGTGTCACATTCCCAAAATGTAATACAAACACAATATTTTTTAAATGTCATTACTTTGAGAAATGAGCAAGTCACCTCAACGGTGTCCTGCACATTTCCAGTGGGCTGTTCTGCAGCACAAATGATGCGCTGACCAACCCCTTGCACAGATTAGTGTCTGGAGCATGCATGGCACTCCCTGCACATGTGTGGATGTTGTGTGTGAATTTCGTCATAACGGGACCTTAAAGTTTGAGAGATACTAATGTTAAGTGGGTCAGGAGCAGTGCATGCTTCTGCTGTTACAAATTTAAGAAAAAAAATCGAACAACAGGTCAGAAATGATCCTCGTCATGCACTGCACTTCGCCTGCACCCGTGCGCATAGAGGCACAGCGGGATGTGGTCATTTTCTGCACATTTTAATGCGCATCCTAAAAATCAGAAAGCGGATGCACAGTAAAATGCACAGAATCGCCACTTCATTTGTGCAAAGAGGAGGAAAAAGGTTAACGCATTCAAAAGACCATTGCAAATAAGGCACTTCTTTTCTGTAAACGAGTGATAAGATGCATAGCGCACTCATCACTTGCGCCAAACACAAATTTGAGAAAGGGCCTCTTACAATAGATGTGTTGTACAGTGACTCCACAGAAGACTTCAGGTAATTTGTCTTGAGTTCCTCTATTTAGTTACACGTCACGCCCAAGAATATTACAGGGACTTCACACATACAAAGCATTTACCCATCAAGACATACACAACACACCTCCCTTCCTTACCAAACACATATACATTTCCACACACAAACACACACAGCCCACCAACCATCCTTTAGAAAAGAGATACGAATCTGCTAATAGGAAACGAACTTTTGAGCAGAGTGCCCACATGTACAAAAATTATTTAGCTGAACAACACGTATGCAGCGACCAAGATCAAGTACATCTACACAAATAGCGAAAGGCCGTCAACCACTCACCAGGAAGGTGCCAATGAGACATTCAGACGCATCTCCCAACCCTATACAACTGGGAAACCTGATGCTCCTAGCTCACTCACACATCCACGTTCACCACATATTAAAGCCCTGATTCCCAAAGCAATGTATCCATAACATAACAAAACGTGTGCATACTCCGATGCAATGCTAAAGGAAAACGCTACCACTAACCCGCCAGGGTGGTTTATAAAAACATAAAGGCCACACAGAGGCCTTTAACATTAGTCCACCACGGATATTTTAATGAATAAAGGCCCAATGAGGCCTTAATCCACTTTCCCACCAGGGATTTGGGCAATAGTTATTTTTAAAAGCCTACTGGCTTTAAAACTGCTCCAGCATCCAGGGACCCCAGCAGTGTCCATGTTGGAAAGGGGGCGGGGCTTAACAGCCCTTTTAAACCCTCCCTTGTCCTTCCCTTGTCCCACCCCCCTGCTGCCAGGTAAGCTATTGGTTAAGGTAAGTGGCCAATCCGGGGAGGGGGTGGGGTATTTAAGGAAGTGTGTATCAGTGTGGGTTACTTGAGGATAGGAGGAGGTGGAGAATGTCCGAGAGACCAGTGAAGGCAAGAGCCTTTTGTAGTGCAGAGGATATCGTTAAGGAGGGTGTCTGTGGAGTGTTTGTGTGAGTAGTAGAGTGGGGTAGTAGTAGTAGTGGTGGAGGTAGTAGTGGTTGGGAGTAGAGGTAATAGATGGTGCAAGTAGCGAGCAAAGGATATTAGTCATCGAGTGGGAGTTAGTAAGAGAAGGATGATCTGGGTACCATATCCCTGGGTGAGCAGGGCACCATATCCCTGTCAGTCCCTGAGGGTCAAACAGGGGCTAGTACAGAAGGTGAGCAGGGCACCATATCCCTACTCGTTTGTTATAGTGAGAGAGGTGTGCAGCACATCATATTCTTGAGTAATCTGGAAGGTGGTAGAGAGAGGTAGTGGTAGTAACAGAGTGGGAACAGTATTCAAGGTAGTAGTGGGGAAGGTGACCGTGAGTGGGAGAACCGAATGGTGCCGAATTGACGAGGAGTTAGGATTAGAAGAATAGTAGGAGGCTGTGAAGTGGAGCGAGAGGAAGGAGGGAGAATAGTGAAGAGGTAGTGGGAACAAAGTTGTTATAAGAGCAGGAGTGGGAAAGGAACTAAGATCAAAGTGGGGAGGTGGAAAGGCAGAGTGAGAGATTGGAAAGACAGTGACGTGGTGGGAGGAGAACAGTTGGAGGGGATTTGTATAGCAAAGGATCAGGAATGAGAGGTTGTGGAAGGAGTGTAAGTGACACTGGGTGAAAGAAGGCACCATTCCCTATTTTCCCAGCAACTAACAAACGATGGGAGAGGGAGAGTTAGAAATTCCGTAGGGAGTATAGGAGCCAACGACTTAGGGTAAAAACCTTTAGTCATAGTGAGAAGAGAGACAGATAGGGGTTATCGATCAGTAGATGACTAACAACCCGCATATGGACATCTGGAGCTGGGAGGTGAATTCAAAGCCCAGGGAAGTGGAGAGAAGAAAGGGACGGCCCTACCGCCAATATTCCCATTAGGCCCGGAAGAACCAGATGAGAAGAGTTGCTATCCCGATAATTTATTTCAATAAACACCCTTGAACTTTTACTCCAGAGTCAGAGTTGTTATGTGTGGTGGGCCGTCGCAAATAACAAGCATTGGCAATGCCAATAGTTTTGGCGTTTACTGCCGTTTGAATTTTTCATTTATAGGCATCAGGGTGGAAGGAGGGGAGTGCAAAGTGAGAAGAAAGATGAGAGGTGATAGGGAGAAAGGATAAGGTGCGTGGTGCAATAAAGGGTGTATGTAGGATGGGTGGGGTTACAGATAAAGGGGTAGAATATGTATACATATACACACACACGTAAAGTACCTGCACATATACCATAATAAAGCATGAAAACGAAGGTTGACTTTTTATTGGAAATATCAATAGTACCCTGAAGTTGCATTATGAGACCATAATACATGTTACTCATTATGAATTTTATACATGTTATTTTTTTAGGATGCATTATTGTTGAAAATCCCTAAACCACCTGAATATCATGCTCAGTTATTGATGGCCAACTATTTCATGGTAATGACAACAAGACTAATGTCCTTGAATTGGATGTTTTGAAACCACTGCGTTTGGCACAGTAATAATTTCCAAAAGTGCAAAATGTACATATGACGTATAAAGAGTAATGCTACATTACGGCCCCGAATGTTATTGAGGGGTTCTTTTAGTATAATAAACCGTTTGGCATCTGAACTCCGTGCGAATGGTCTAAGACACCTGAGGTGTCATTATGGCACCATGATAGATTTGTATTGCGTTATGTCAGTTTATATTTACTGTTAAAAACATGTTTAGAATTCCTGATGGAAATACATATCAGTAATTCACAGAAATTACAATTTGCCTGACAATTACTGCCCTTAATTCACAGGTATGACTTAATTCCTATGAACTATATGTTTAGAAACAAATGCTATTCTTTACGCTAATAATAAAAACGGACACAGGTCACAACTATAAATCTACAAATACATCAGGTGCGAAATATCTTGTCTCGGAGATGAAAAAAACGAATGAGTATATTTGCTATACATGCTAATGCATATTTTGCTACAATTGTCACCCAAGTAGAGTTGAAAGTAATCAACAGACACCTAAAGCATATTTTAAAAAGAACAAATGTAACCTAGAACAATAAATGTGTGTGCTTATGTACACACACAGTTATTTAAATTAACTCTTACAGACAATGCCATCTAGGCCCTATTCAAGATCTTGGACAATATACTCTAAAATGCAAACAGCAGACATGTTGCACATTGTACATCCAAGTGGTCACACTCTGCATACTATAGCCAGCTGCACTGAATGTATCATGCAGAAAACGGGCCAGGGGCGTTTATAAAGCACACGTTGCATGACCCTTCTATTTTTTAGATGCCAACTGTAAGGAAGTCATGGTATCAACAGTAAGACAGACAAAAGTGACCACAGTTCAAGGGTGTTTATTGAACTTCAATTGGGTTTGAAAAATGCCTATCTAATCCAAAATCTAAAGATGGGAGCAAACTACGACCATCAAATAATAATAACACAGTCCCATTGGTGTCTTGTCAATAAAAAAGGGCCTACACTAATAAACATATTGCCAATCCTTACCTCTAAATACAGCTACCGTGGGAAACAATGTTATGCAAAAGAAAAGTGTGGAAGAAATTATGTCAGGATATTCAAGGCGTTGGCTTCCCTTACCCTCGTTTTCAGCATGGAAAAAGGCAGGACACTCGAGCTTAGCCTAGTCTATGGCTTCTCTAGCATGAGGGTGCAGTTCAAAACTTCAATAACATGGCCTTCTGTGCCAAAGTCTCTTTCGCAATTCAAAGTTTCTTCTTTCAGAGGGCCTGATGCAACAAAGTGCCTTTCCTTTTTGGCATTTCACATATACACAATATTCTTACGCGATTTACTATTCACCTCAGACCCCCCTCCGCCGGGCTCAGGTCCACTTTAACACAATGTTCTCAGGATTTTCACGTATCCAATTTCTCAGGGGATTGACTGTTCACCCCGGATCCCCCTCTGCCGGGCTCAGATCCGCTTTGACACAAAATCTTTAATCAGTCTTCCTCTGCCGGGCTCGGACAAATGTATCTATTGCAACACAAATCTTTATTGTATCAACATTGAAGACTTTCGATAGTGCTGGATTTTGCTTGACCCGTCGCAGGACCATTCCAATTCACAATCCTTTGCCACTCTTTCACTTTTGTTGACTCTCAGATGGAAACCTTACAGAGACCTTCGATTGAGCACACACGTGGTGCCAGACCACTCTGTCAAAGATATTGTATTTTGGTTTCAAAGTTCGCTCTCTCATCTGCAGTTCAACTTTACTTGCGTTGGTTATCGCACACTGTTCGTTCCAGCGCTCGCCATACAATGTTGGCGCTTGCAACCGAGGCTTCAACACAGACCAGGCTTGTATCGGTTGACCTAGCTCACCGGGTGTGTTGATTTCTCTGATGCTGCTTAGTTGGAGCCAAAGAGAGTACCACGGCAGCTGGCGATTCTCCCCGCCATGATTATCGACGCGGGAGGGCCCCGGGTACCTCTGGCACACAATGCAGGATTTCTCAGCCTGGTTTCCTGGTATTACGCTTTCTATTCTCAAGGCTTCGTAAAAGTAACGGTCCCTTGTTAAAACAGTCAAGGGAACTTCCCTCCTTACGATACTCTTCTATTTCGACGTCTTTCTCCTCTTGTTAAACTGCCATCTTGGAACTGCTATTTCCTTGTGTGCGTGGCCTCACTCAAAGTCTGCTCTCATGCTCCCCCTTTTATCCGTGTGGGGAAGTGTAATGGAAGTCAGGTGTATGTGAAGGTCAGTAATTGCCTGACCATGGGGGAGTGGTTGAGTTCTTAAATATCCTACCTGGTAGGATGTGGTAAAGGTGGTACAGGGAATGGGATACCGCGTCTCACCATCCGGTGTACTACTCCGCAAAGAACCCTCACCCAGGTGATCCTCCCGCACTGGTCCACCCCCAGGAACTGGATCCAAAAGTGATGGCCGTGTCCTGGCCACCTGGATGACAGATCTTAGTGGGTGAGACACCTTCTGGTTTCTCACACAACCCTTCATTGACAATGTCCAATGCTATATTTGACCTCATTGCACACCATGGCAAACCGAGCAAGCGGATTAATAGCACAGAGGTGGCTCGGGTGAGCTGGCAAGCCATGTTTTCGTGCAGCGGTTTACCTCCATCTTGGTCAATTTACCCAAAGGATAAAGTCTCAATTTTACTCTGAAAATCTAGTCCATGGGAACCAATGTGCGGTCGAGCAACAGGAGACAGATTTTTTTTTTTTATCAAAGACCTGATAGAGGATGGCTTAAAAATAAATAAATGAAGGAAAGAAGATTCTACCTAGGAATCCTCCCGTCCCTTGCACACTTTCAATTGTTTGGAAAAAAATCCAATACTGTGGTTTGTTTGACAAATATAACATTGCACTGTACAATTTCAATGTAGAGAAATAATAAGTTCGAGCACAAAGAATTTTTTAGAAATAAAGTCTATAATTCAATACATGGAAAATTGGTTTACAAGTAGATAAACAATCCAGCATCATAGTGTACATAAAAATGATAGAAAGAGTGAAGTCCGTTTTATTCGGCGATGCGTTTCAAGAATACTTTCCTCTTCTTCAAATGGCCAGTACGGACTCTTTAGAAAAAAGACAATAGCGTACAGTATTATATTCAAATTATTTTACACAATATATGGGAATAGTTTCTTACCTGTAACTCCATTTCTCCAGCATTGGTATCTTTCATGGATTCACATGCTTAGAATATTCCCCGTCGTCAGACTGGGACCCTCGGTACACATATATAGCCTTTTCCTATAGGAAAACTTCTGACACTTTTGTGTCCTATCTACGTCCTTTTAGGACCCGCCTACGCATGCTCCGTAGGCCGTCCCAGTATAAGAGGCCCGCCCCCGTGGCTCCCCTTCAGATTTCGGCCCCTCCAAAGTAGGAAGGGTTAAACTTATCAAGCAAATACAATGCATTCCGGGGAGGCTGGCGGGCGCATGTGAATCCATGAAAGATACCAATGCTGGAGAAATGGAGTTACATGTAAGAAACTATTCCCTTCTCCAGCATTGGATCTTTCATGGATTCACATGCTTAGAATAGATTGTATAGCATTAACACCTGAAACGGCGGTGAGAATGTAATGTAATATACCCTCACCATAATACACAATGCATATGTACAGCAGGAATAAGTTAACTCATATAACCTTACCCACATAAAGTATACTGTCATCAAAAGGTAGAAAACCGACTCTCCACAGCGTGGAGCTTACCTTACTGAAACAGATGGCGCAGGACAGCTCTTCCCATCTGCACCTCGTCCGCATGCTGCCTGGCAAGGCAGTAGTGGCGGGTAAACGTGTGGGGCACTGACCATGCCGCAGCCTGGCATATGTCTGTCAGCGGAATTCCTGCCCATAATGCTGCTGAGGAGGACGTTGATCTTGTAGAATGGGCTCTAAGATGCCCTTGCAGCGGCCTTCCGGCCTTGGAGTGGCCAAACGCAATCGTCGATGAGACCCATCGAGCCAATCCTTGTTTAGAGATTGCTTTTCCCCTCGTCGACGGACCATATGCAATGAACAGTTGTCGAGTAGACCCGAGTTCCTGTGTACGATGTAAGTACAATTTCAGAGCCCTCTTAACGTCCAAGGTATGAAGTGCTTTTTCTGCTGCCGATGATGGGGTCGCGAAGAAAGTAGGGAGAACAATGGACGAGTGTTTGTGATACACTGTCAGAACTTTTGGGACGAACGTGGGATTAGTTGCGAGGACCACCTTGTCCTTAAAGAATCTCAAGTATGGCGGGTCTACGACCAGCGCTTGCAGTTCCGAGATTCTCCTAGCTGATGTGATAGCAATTAAGAATGCCAACTTCCACGATATGAATTTCATGTCCGACGTGGCCATAGGCTCAAAGGGCGGTTTCATTAAGCCTGCCAACACTGTGTTGAGACTCCAAGTTGGAGGGAAACGTTTCACCGGGGGAAAGGTTCGAAATAAACCCCTCATCAAGTGTTTCACCAGTCTGTCGCTGAATAGAGGAGACGACTGTCTCTTCCTCGTGAACCTCGAGATGGCCGCCAGGTGTACCTTTATCGATGTGAAGGATAAACCACTCTCCGCCAAGAGAAGCAGGTAAGGTAGAACTTGTTCCGGCGTCACCGTCAACAGTTGTAGGCCTTGCTGTCCTCGACACCATTCACAGAACCTCCGCCACTTATAGGTGTAAGATTTGTTGGTAGAAAGGGCTCGAGCCGCCTGCAGAATTTTTTGACAATCCTCCGAAACGTCTAAAGCACCGAACTCCGAAAAGTCAGGAGCCAGACTGCAAGGTTGAGACTGTCCGGGTCGTGATGCCACACCGTGCCTTTGTCCCGGGATACTAGGTTCGGGACTCTCGGAAACACTATTGGATGTTCCAGCGACAGGTGAAGCAGGTCGGAGAACCACGGTTGCCGCGGCCAATACGGTGCCACTAGAATTACCCGGCAACTGTATCTGCGTATCCACTGTACTGTCCTCCGTATGAGGGGGAACGAAGGAAAAGCATAAAGGAACATGTCCGTCCATGGGAAGGAGAATGCCTCCCCCATGGAACCCTCCTGAGGCCATCTGCTTGTAAATTGCTCGCATTTCTTGTTGTCCTTGGTTGCGAAAGCGTCCAGAGGGGGGTGACCCCATTTCTCGAACACTTTCATCAGCTGAACTGTGTCCATTTCCCATTCGTGTATCTGGGCCATGCTTCTGCTGAGGGAATCTGCTTGCGAATTCCTCACTCCCGGGAGATGGTGAGCCACGATGGAAATCCCGTGCTTCAATGCCCAATGCCATGTTTTCTGGGCCTCTATGGAAAGAGTTCTTTATCGCGTCCCTCCTTGTTTTCTCAAATAAAACATGGCCGTCGTATTGTCGGTCAGTACTCGTACTCGCGATCCCTTGATGTGTGGTAGGAATGCCTTCAAGGCCCATCGTACTGCTCTGAGCTCTAACACGTTTATGTGTAGGCGTGACTCCGTTGGAGACCAGCGACCTTGCGTTTGAAGGGTACCCATGTGAGCTCCCCATCCGGTTAGGGACGCATCCGTGACTATGGTTCGCTGAAACTCCGGTTCCTGTAGGGGTACACCGTTGTTCAGATTGTGGAAACTCTGCCACCACTGAAGGGTCCGAAGCAGCTTGTCGTCGTCGATGGTTATCTTGTCTGACCACGATCCTTGGGCCTGCGTCCATCGGTCCGCGAGGAATTCCTGGACTGGCCTCATGAATAGGCGACAGTTTGCCACCAGATGGATGCAGGATGCCATGGCCCCTAGGACCGAAACGTATTTCCTCACTGAGAGCCTGGTGGTTTGTCGTAGTCGGCTCGCCAGCTGATTTGAGCTTTGCGGTTCTGTCGAGAGAAGGCTTCACTAGCCCTAACTGGGTCTCGAACTGTGCCCCCAGGAACACCAACGTTCTCGATGGCCGCAGAGAGGATTTCTCGAAGTTTATGGCAAATCCCAGCTGTTGCAGAAGCTGCATGGTGGCTTGCAAACTTGTGTTGGTCGACGCTGGAGAGGATCCCCTTACCAGCCAGTCGTCGAGGTATGGGTATACGTGGTGGCCTTGCTTCCTAGGCCAGGCCGCTACTGGGGCCAGGCATTTCGTGAACGTTCTGGGGGAGGTCTTGAGCCCAAAGGGAAGAACCGTGAACTGGTAGTGAGTCCGCCCTATTACAAATCTCAGGAATTTCCTGTGTTTCCGACACATTGGAATATGGAAGTGCGCGTCCTGTAAATCCAGGGACGCTAGAAAATCCCCTTCTTGAACGGCGCGGATCACTTCCTGCAGCGTGAGCATTTTGAATTTTAGGCTCTTTAAAGACTTGTTGAGATCACGTAAGTCTAAAATGGGACGCCATTTGTCATTCGGCTTTTTTACGACGAAGTATCTTGAGTAGACTCCTTGACCTCTCTGTGATGTTGGAACTAATTCTATCACGCCCTTTGCTAACATGAGTGTTACCTCTTGTTGCAGTATCCTCAGATGGGAATGAGCGATGAACGCAGGTGGAATGTGCGGAGGGCTGTGCTTGAATTGTAGAGAGTGCCCGTTCCTTACAGTGTCCAGCACCCATTGATCCGTCGTTATTCGTTCCCATTCGTCGACATATGCGGACACTCTTCCCCCCAGAACGGTGTGTTGACTGTCACTGCTGATCTTTATTTTGTTTGTCTCTCGACGACGACGGATAGGATGGTCTCTTCCTCGACGTCTGGAAGTTCCGGCGTCGGTTTGCCGTTTGGGAAGCACGCCTGTATCCCTGGGAGGGGTAAGCCGACCTGCCAAAGGATCTGTCTCCAGACGCAGAGAATCTGGAATTACCTGAAGCCCCTCTAAAGGGACGAAAAGACTTGTAGCTTCGGCCACTCTGGAGGGCACCCAATGAACGTGCCGTGTCCGAGTCCTCTTTCATTCCCTTTAGGGCCTCGTCTACCTTCTCTCCGAATAGAAGGTCTCCCTCAAAAGGCATATCTAATACTTTGTATTGTACCTCTGGTCTGAAGTAGGTACACTTGAGCCATGACTGTCGTCGTAATACAACTCCATTATTGACTTGCTTGAAGACTGACTCAGCGAGGTCCACCGCAATGTTTATTGTGTGATTGGAGGCTTCCTCACCCTCTCGGACAAGTAACATCGCTGCCTTCCTATGCTCTTCCGGAAGATGATCCAGCAACGGGGGCGGGCCTCTTCTACTGGGACGGCCTACGGAGCATGCGTAGGCGGGTCCTAAAAGGACGTAGATAGGACACAAAAGTGTCGGAAGTTTTCCTATAGGAAAAGGCTATATATGTGTACCGAGGGTCCCAGTCTGAGGACGGGGAATATTCTAAGCATGTGAATCCATGAAAGATCCAATGCTGGAGAAACACAAGAAATGCATCAACTTAGTCCCTGGATGAAAGGACTATTGTTCTTTTTGAATTTTAACATTGTTTCTGACATTGAGTTACTCCAAATAATATTCGGATGTTTAATTTAGACATAATAGTGACTTTCAACTATATAAGCTAAACAGTATCTGTTAATATCAAATTATAATATGGGGAACCCCCTACAATAATCTTGTTAAGGGTTGGTTGGCTGATGCTACTCCGATTAGTTCCTAAAATGGCGCTGTACTTAAATAGGGAAAAAGTTTACGAGCAAGACTGATTGAGTTTCCTTTGCGGATAAGAATCCTCTAAGAAGAAAGAAAACATAATTACCATGTACGGTGCGTAGAAAAATCGCAGTATTAAAAGAAATTAGACGATGTAGCATGGTTAAATAGGTGCAGCCGGTGTTTGTTCCAGCAGCCTCCAGCATGGTCAAGAGATTAATCCAGAAGCGAACTTAGACCTGGAAAAATGATATATGAATATTTATATATAGGTAAAAGAGAACGGTCAAATTCCCTCTATTCCTATTGTTACGGTGTCTATGGAGCTCAGGGATCGTGACCTACCAGAGAAACGTCTAACAAGGTGAGATATTCATCAACTAGCTCAGCCAGGAAATGTTCCTAGATACATAGGTCAATGTCAACTTACGTAGGTAGTCCATATTTTGTGGAAATCCCTACTAGATCCACAGAGTAATAGACATAAATTGCAGGCAAAGAGGAAATATACTAAGTGTATCCACGTCAAGAAAGAGGAGAACGATAAGTAAAGCATAGATACAAAAGTGTCTACATACCCGTAATTACACTTGCGAGTACACCGAGGTAAGTGTGGATTCAGCTACCTCCGATTACCTAATTGTAACTGTACATCTAGCGAGTTGCCGTGCTGTTACATCGTGCATATTCTACTATAGGCACATATAACATATGTAAAAACCTTGTAGTTTGTAGAAGGTCCCTAATGAAAGGATCAACATTTGAACAAGCACGTACCTTGAGCTCAGGTGAGCGCGATATGGAGAGTCAGTTTGTTGCCGGCGTCTGTGTCAGTTGCTATGGAAACATTCCGCCCCATTTTGAATGCGGTTATATAGTGCAGAGAGAGTGTTTATAGAAAATGGACTAATAGCATAGAAATACAGGGTCGTCCATGATGGAACTACTCAAAATGTATCCCACGTGCATATACGATGAAGGGAAAATGCTGCAGCAAAAGATTAAGCATGTCTGGTATGCTCAAAGTGAAACATTAAAAGAGTGGATCATTCTGGATATATCTTATAAAAAGATAAAACGTTGTCAATGTCTCAATGCGCAAGATAGTCCAATAATAGAGTATTGAGCTCATATAGTATAGCTCATGATGGTTCGAATGAACGGATGTCCAATTCTCTTCATGTGGGTACCAACTAAGAAAAATAACAGATACCCACAATACGTTATGGATCGGCAAGAAGAAAGGTGTAAAGATGTCAGGAAGGTGCATTTGAATTTCTAACGTTAAGATTTGGACCACCGGGATGGAGTGTAATAATAAAAGAGATGTATGAATGTAAAGGTAGTACAAGGAGAGCCTTGACATGGCAGGCCAAGTGCTTAAATGCCGAATAGATAGGTAGATTCACAATCTAGCAGACAGAATAAAGTTCAGGGCAATCCTGGACATCCAGAGGGCATCAGCCAACTGCTACAAAGAGTAACATATAATAATTTTCGAAAATGGAAACAATCATGGGTTAAAATCATCTATACATACATGCACTCTCATTATTTCCAAATTCATGTTTTTAGAGGTGTTTGGTTTTAAAACATTGTGTTTTTTAATGTGATTCACTTTGTGTTCAAATTTCAAAGAAGCGGAGAAGCAGATAGTCTTTTCCCAATATTTGAGTGGCAGGACCCATCGTCCACAACCTGCTCAACTGTTCTACGAGACCCAACATCACCAGTGTTTAGAAGTTTGTAGGCCAAACTATCACGTCGATGAGAAGAGAGAGTTATTATCAATAGGGGTCTCTTCATCAGGGGCAGCTTCTTCATCTTGCTGTACAACACCTTCCTAAGTGATAACCGAATCCGGGATGGTGGAAGTTTCTCTAGCATGCACACACTGTAATGAGTCTCCTGAAATGGGAGGCCACCCCTTGGCAGCAATCGAAATAACATTCTTTCTGTGGGGCAGCTCATAATTGAGGCAGCTACCAATGGGGTCAATCACTGCAAGAGGGGTCTGGGCAGATTCAGTGTTGCGGCTATCCTTCGTACTGCGCAGGTTATAAATACATAGGGCTGACTTGAGGCCTTCCATTGTAAATAAATTAACTTACTGCTAAATACAAGAGAGAATCTATCGGCAGTACAGCAGCAATCGACACTTAGCCCGAACTTCATGCAAGTGCTACTGCAGCAGGATATTTAAAATCTGGCAGGCGTCCCGACGGCACTTCAGGAGAGTGAAGCATTGCAGTAGCAACAAGCTATACTATTTTTCAAGTAAAATGTTGGTGCCAGATAGCCAATTATTCATAGCACCTGGCAATTCACTAGTGCGGGCCTAGAAAGATGGAACCCTAGCCTTAGATTTAAGCACACCAATCGAACATCCTGACTTTAAGAAACTACCTACAAGGTGGCGGTCATGAGCCGTAACAACATTGCTGCTCATCTGTGAGCTCTGCATCCCAGCCCGATATCCTAATAAGATCCTGATTTTCCGGATGCTAGATTTCCCTCGAAGTGTGACCCATCGGTAACAGAGTACCTTCGATATGCTCTGACGAGTTGGGGCTTCGGAAACTCAGAGGGTCTGGCTGCGCTAGGTTGGTCCTTGGCTGGTAAGGTTGTGGGGTGTCCGCAGGTCCGAAGCCGGTAAGGGGCAGCAAAGAAGGCACGCCTGTTGTTCCTTCGACTGCGCTGGGTATGGTTTAACAGCAAGGGTGTGTGCGCTGCAGGAGGTGGGGACGACAGCGTGTGTAGCTGCAGTTTCGGCAGGGGAATTTGGACAGTTTTGACCGGCCGGAACAGTGGTGGGCCTGAGCTCTGCAGAGAGTCTACTGGAAGGGGTGTGCAGGCAGCTCTCCGATGGCCTTGACCCATCAACATATAGCAAAATGAACATCCTTACCTATCATGCTGAAAGCAAATGTCTGCCCTGGGTAAACACGGACAGCCTGGAGAGCTGCCCACATCATACTGACAACACACACAGCCAATCAGGTACTGCTTACAAACAATAGACCAACACCCATAAATCACTATATGAACATTTTGAAATACATTTTAGACCAAAACATAACTATTACATTATCTTGTTTATTTGAAATACAAACACATTAAAATGTATAACATAACTTCAAAGCTGTAGTAAATATTTTTTAAAGCATCAATGAAGTCAAATAACTTTCTTAACATTAAAATATGGCAGCCGCCATTTTGGAAGTAAAAATGGCTGACAAATTCACCACACAGTGCAAATTCAGCAAAAGAGTGCAAAAAGAGGTGTGGTTGGAGGGAAAATGGGCGAGAATGGGAGGAAAATCCTATAGATTTCACTTAGCAATGGGCGTTAAATGGGTGGGACACATAGCCAAACTACATAAATCCATCCTCATATGTCATCTGCATTGAAAAGCATTACAAAGACCCTATTTCAAGCTCTTTATGTTAAAGCTCTTATTTTAATGACAATGGTTTCAGCTTTATAGGTAGCACTCTCACCACCACCTAATGGCCAAAACGAATAATTCAATACATCTATGCACTGCAAGAGCGCCACTTCAATACTGCCATACTCCAATACGTGCATGCATTATGATATAGCTATACTCAATGATAATTCAATACATCCATACATTGCAAGTGCTGCAGTGCATGAATGCATACTCAATATAATGCTCCAATTCGACGCATCCATACTCGAGAATAATAATTCAATACATCCATGCACTGCAAGTGATCCAATACAGGTGTGTGTTGAGGAGGGTCAGAAGGAGACAGGCTAGATTTCTCCATTACCAGGTTTTATTTAAATAATATGATAACAGCCTCACTTTCCCTAAACTAAGGGGTTCCCTACCTAACCATATTAACTGGGGTGCTCGTCGGTCAGTTGTGAAGTCCAAAAGTAATAGTCTGTCCTCCGTACAAACCTTAACTTCTCTGACCCTACCCCTAATACAAAACAACTAAAGTCCAGGAGAATGACTCACTTCTGCTGGTGCTGCTTTCTCAGCAACATAGAATATTTAGATAGCTCTTTTGAGCTATCACTTCTATCAGTTAGTTTAATTCCCTGATGGGGTTTCCAATTCTCTTGGTCTCTCTTCTCTTGGCTTTTCAAAATCCTCTTCAAAGGCTTCCCTTTGCTTGAGGTACTTTCACTCAGGCTGTCTCACAAACTTGAGAATCTCTCTTTATCCGACATCCAACTTGTATCTGGAGTACTATGAGCAATCTTATTATTCTTAGAGTTATCGATCCTCTGATCACTTCGCTTTTTACTGGGACAAGTATGATGAACCAAGTGATGATTGTCTCTCATTTTATTACTCTGCATCTTACTGGGACGAACATGGCGAACCCAGTAATGCCTTCTCACTCCTCTGGTTACTTTGCATCTTACTGGGACAAGTAGGAGCATAGCATTTGTTATACTCGCTGCCCCCTTCAGGGTCTCCCTCTCCTGCCGTTACCTTTGTGGTGTTGGGACTGTGTCACCAAATCGATAGTTCACCTCTTGGAGTCTTCTCTGTGGGTTGGGAGAGCAACTTCAGATCTCTCTTTCTCAGACAACATCCGCAGTGTTGCTTTATGCGTGGCTTTGATGTCTGAAAAGCGTTTCCCCGTAATCTCTACTCAGTCAACAGGTCTGGATGTCTCTTCCAAGAGACCTGCACTTGTTCACTCGGCTCTCCAGAGCTTTGTTTGCTGTTTTCTGGTATGACTCCGGCCCCATGGTGTCCAGATTTCCTGCCCGCGTAGAAAACAGTACCTTCTCTTCCTCTCCTTTCGGTTCAATGCCACAGCAGCTTTGAACTTCACAGGTGTCTCTCTCCTTGGAGTCTCCTCCTCCAGCCCTTATGACGCTGCCCTGGGGCTTCCCCAGCGTTACGATGTAGTCCTTCTTTTGTGTTGGACTATTATTCGTTATTGTTCCATTGGTTTTCTTCCTCGCAATACGGGCAGGTATTTCATCTCAGGTTGGATACTGCAGTAACAAATGTATATATATCCGTTCTGATCTTTCTCAGAAGGGTTCACTACCTTTGGTTGTTGAGTTATTGTGCAGGGAGTTTCTCTTTACAGCGGGAACACTTCTCCCCAAGAAGGGAGTCTCTCTGTGTGAGGTCCCGCTTGCCTTTACTCCTAGGGAGGGTATCACATAATGGGCTCATCTCCCTAGCCTCAAAGGGATAGACTGTCCCCCCCACACCCCTTGTGGGAGAAGAGACGAAACCCTGCAATTTGTCACAGTGGACTCACATGCAAAACTACACAAGTAATGCATTTAAAAGTTATTTTTCAAAAAAGCCACAGCAGCTTAGCAATACACATATTGTGGGTAAAAATGTTAAGGTGAAACTTACTATCCAGTAATAAAATGTTAATTACCCCCTCAATTGTCCACATGCATATCGCACACCATTTTCTTCTAAATTATTTTACTCAATTACTACAAGCCAATGACTAGTGGCGAATGCAAATTCTGAGGCCTGAATATGCCTCACAAACTAACAGAATACTTAATCTCTGCTAAATTAACAACACATTTTGCTCACTTATCACTCATGTCCCCAAAAACCTTCGGGAAAACAACTGTGTACGAAAACCTTCCAAATACCTTATAAAATATTTCTCTTAATAGTCTTACATTTTCAATGCAAACATGACCTAAAATTCTTTGCTGAATACACAGCACCAAACTTAAAGAAACCCCAAATCCTAAAAATAAATGTAGACATCACCCAACCTGCTTCCTATACACTCTAGCAAACAATCCCTAGCTTCAAATATAAACATGCTCTTAAGGTTCTTTTGCAACTACATTTTTACACCCAAAAAGCCAACCAAGAACAAGCAAGTGAATTAAACAAATTGTTGCACATTTAAAACCTCTACAACCAACATCCCGGTGTATGTACTGCGATACGGAAGGTTGCAGCACTTGCATTTCCATTCTTGGAGCGCGTTGACGATTTGGTTGGATCTTCATGTATACACACGCTGCAGTGTGGGATAGTCCTCAGGTCCTTTCCTTAAATTAACGTAAATGCTATTCCAACATCATCATTTAGAAATTAATGGTCCGGCCAAATGGAGCTTCGGCATATTCTACGCTGGAGTCGTCACATGCCGCACCCGCAACATAGGTTCTCCGAAGTGGACTTCATGCCACACGGGTAAGTCTCACACCATATCTTGTTCTACTGTTAACGTACCAATGTTCAACATCCTTTCCTCGGGAAAACTCTGAACACGAAATCACTAGTATCATAGTGATCGCAAGGGACAGAGATCCTACACTCCAAAAAGTTCTCTATGACAGCTCCTAGACACTCTGGCAGAGCCTGCACTCCAACATATTTCTTTTCCCACTGCTTACCTTTTTTAAAGCAGCAGCCTTAACACGCAGCAGTTTGTCAACTATTTCGAGCAATACCATCACTCCCTCAAATACAGTCACAGCGCACCCTTCACAGTGCATTGGCCAAGACGACAACAATGTCAAGTCAACAATGCATAAGCAATTACTGCTCCTTTCGCAAGTGCCCAATTTCCTTAACAATGGAATAAATACCTGTAACTGCCTTCAACAGTTTCCAATTACTATACAGACTGAACTCCATTAAAACCATTTCCACAGGCCTACATTCCTTCTATAGGTCGCCCTGGGCGTTCCTTTCTTTTCCTTTGGTACACAAGAGTCCATTTCCTTGCCCCCACAATGGACCAGTTAATGTCTGAATGGGTGAACGTTTTGTATGCGGGACGTCAGTATGAATGATGTCACTGTAGAATGTGTACGTGTGAATTATGGAAGGTTATGCCCTGGTGTTCTACTAGAGTTGGTTAGAGAGATAGCCTAGGTTGTGGGCACCGGTGGGTCCTTGTCTTGTAATATACCTGGACTTGGTATGTAACTAAATAAAGGGACTTAAAATGAACTTTCCTGAAGTGCCCTGTCATTCATATTACAATAGGTTACATATTTTTCCCCAGGTATAGAGTTCATAACATAGCAATCCTACCTGACTAAATAGTATTCCTTTAAGGAGCATTAGTCTACGTCATAAATGCTTGACATGTGACCGACTGTCTTTCAATGACCTGCAACCATGGTCTCTTCCCACTGGTAAAAAAATAAGCTCAGTATCCTAGTCAAGCAAATTCAGCAGGATGAAATTTTCATGTGCCCCTAATGCATGACAGACTCGTCCTCAGCCCTGTAAGCTTTTCAGAAATCCATATCTGTTATGATTTCCTATATTGTAATATTACAACCCTGATAATACTCAATGTGTCGACTGAATGATGAAAAGCATACCCAGGAATGCATGACAGGTGACTGACTCTGCTGGTCTGACATGCAATATTACACTTCCACACTGCAACTTTACTAATTTGATCAAATTCAGAGGGGTGAAAGGTCAGAGGGGTGAAAGGCTAAGATCGTCTTACTCAGCTTAAAACCTGTTACGTGCAGGTTACACATAGATCTCTGCAATAAGTGCATTAATTGAGATATCTTACTGCAGGTGTTATGTGCTGTTCTACTTGGATAGCATTCATAGATGCACAGGACTCAATTTCCTCTTGCTAACGCCCCCCAACCAGCCTCACCCAGCCCCCCGTTTTCCCCTAGCCTTTCTCACCCATTTAAGTTATTTTGTTAATTTCATTTCCTCAAGTCTCACCCTGAACTTGCCCGATCTTTTCGCAAACTTCCCAGAAGATGTATGGCTCTTAAAAGGAGATTCAGGCTGTAATCTGCCTGAAACTACCTGAATCTCACTAGGAGATTTGCAGGAGCCCACAAAGGAAGTTAACTGAGGCACATGAGTAACATGTATCAGGGTCCCACAAACAAAGACATATGACTGAAATGTGGTTTTCCCATTTCACTGACTGGGAAGCCTGAGGGTATTCTCACTCCTGACCCCCCTGGATCCTCTTCTCAGGTGGCCAGGGAAAAGCCTTTTCTCTTGGATCCCGACCCTGGGGGTGGAGAAGCGAGGGAGGATCTCCTGGGTGGAGAGTCCTTGGGGATCACGAGTGGGGTGCAAATAGGCGAGAAATGGTATCCCCCCTTTCCCTACTGACGACCAAGAAAACCTTCCCCCGACCTTTGGGGCCAGTGTAGGCCAGCTCCCCTCATTTCCCCTCATATGACACTTAACAGTACTGAGAAGAGGAAGAGGCAACTAAGAGTGTTGAACACTATGCCATTTCACCACCTTAGGAAGATGCCTGCAAAGTCTTGTGAAGGTCAGACATGTCCCGTTAATCATAGTCAGGCAAGCGCAATTGAGAAAGCCCACCTGCAACTAGTTAAAGGATTGCAGGAGTATAAAATGAGAGGGAGAGAACAACGGGGGGCATGCGTGGGGGGACCAGCAGGGGACTTTGTTAGGGAGGAGGCAAGACCTTAGAGGGAACTTCTATGAGTCGGTCTGCCATTTGGAGAACGCTGAGGACTGCAGAGAGAGGTGGTCTCATGAAGCATGGGAGCAGGGGCTCCTTGGGGCAGATTTAAGGCGGAGAAGGGAGCTGTGTGTAGAAGCCGTCCCTTTCCCTTTAAGCGAAAGTGCTCCTTCTCCTGTGTTGGTGAGGAGACACATAAGTGTTGAGGGCCAGATGTTGGACCCCTAACATCAGAAGCAGACGTTTGTGTGCTCCGGGTTGCTGTGAAAGTTATTGATGGGACCAGTGAGTTTGACAGATGAGAAACCCGGTATGACTTGGTACGCAAGTGTGTGAGCAGGAACATTTCCATTGTTGAAGTTCGAGAAGGAATACTTTGTTTCGGAGTGGTCGCGTGTCACAGAGAACGTTTTTGAAAGTCTGTGGTTGTTGGAACCTTAAAATTAAGCAAAACAAATTCATATTGAATACCGAACCGTAGGGAAACTTAACATTAGACGGCATGAATGCACATTGAACGCCGAATTAAATGAAATCCTGAAGTTAAGCATGTTAAATGCGGAATGGAATAACTATCGGCCAAGTAAATAAAGAGAACAGACAAGGTGCCCATCTGAAACATATTATGGAAAAGGGCGCAAGCGTGACAGAGTCAGAAGAAGGTGGGGTGAGAACAAAATACCCTCAAAGTGAACTTTTATGAGTGAAAGCAGTGCAGCAAGGCCAAAGACTGGCAAGAGGTGTGCGGCACGTGATGGCAGAGCCACACGGCTGACAAAGAGAAGCCAGTGGAGAGTAAATCAGCACATAAAGCCTAGAGGCCAATAAAGAGGAATTGAGCGAAGGTGACTTGTGCACAGGAGCCAGTACCAAAGAACCTGTGTGGGCTGAAGAGCACAGGGATCCTAGTTGCGCGACCTGTGATGGGTGGACAGTTGGGTCTGACAACTGCGCATAGACCAGTGAGCCCTGAATGCTGAAAACTAAGGACATTGGGGGGGTGAAGTTAAAGTCTTGGGGAAGGGAACCCTGAGACTTTAGGAACTACACTTGTCTTGAGAACAGAGCCTCAAGACCTATTTGTGTTAGAACTATGCTGCTTGGAACTTAGGTAAGGGAACACAGAGGATTGTTTGGCACTGTATCACCGTGTACTCGAGAATGGCAATCTTAAGACATTTGTTGAACTATCTTACACGTGGCAGAAGGGAAGCCGAAAGAGCTGCGAGTTGGAAGAAGCTCAAAACTTTGAGTTAGACACTATTTCTTTTATTACTGAAATCATCCCTACACATTGTTTAGCTTTAGTTGTGAGGGCAAGTATAGATTTTGGACACCGTCAGACTTAAGGAAAGTCTGAGTCAAAGAGTTCAATTTATCAGGTAGGGAAATCCCACCTTTGCATAGGGCAAGTTAGGCATTCTACCAACCTGACATTTGATTTAACAAAGTATTTTATTTAGAACTTTAAGTCTGTTGTCTGTGTCTTGCTTCATGATGTCTTCACATGACGCAGAACTGAACACTACAGCAGCCCAGTGCAACCTGTACAGAAGACTGATGGCTTTGTCAGCACCAAGCAAAACAAAGGAGCTGAAGGCTGGAAGGTTCAGAATTAATCCGAACCTCTGGCACTGCTCTGGGCAACCCTCCAGACCATTGTTCTTTGCCGGCCAAGCCATTACTAAAGGGGGAAAGACCATATGCAAGTCAGGCTTGGTTCCGAAGCGGCAGTCTAGCCCAAACTGCTTGGTCACATCCCTCCTGCACAAGACCACAAGCATCCCCAGACATGTTTTGGCCTTGTTGGGCCTTATAAATGAGGGGTAGATTGGGTCTCTAGGTCCAACAGACATGGAACCCATGTCTGGGTATACCGTCCCACTTGGGGCGACTACAGCAAAACAAAAAAGGTGATGGCTGGAGAGTTTAAAATTAGGTTCAGGCTGGGCTGCTCCCATTGGTGACAGTACCTGAGTGATTTGCATATGGCCGGACCCCTTTTGCAATGGCGCAGACTGGCTAAAAAAACAGCGGTGTGGAAGATATATGTCACGATGTGTCATTTAAAACGTGCCTATACACAAGTGTTTCAAGGCGCGACAAGCCAAGGTAGGGAAGACAGAGGGAGGACAAGAGAAATCATGCAAGTGCAACAGCGCAAAGTGCAGGGGGAAAGGGAGAGGGGGAAGTGCCAGAGAGAGGGAGGTGGGAAGTGCTATCAGGGCAGCAAGTGCTCTGAGTAAGTACAGCGAGGGCAGCGCGTCTCTGGGTATTTGCAAGGCGGCAGGGGACTGTAGTGGTTCCAGTTACAGCCCAAGTGTGCGGTAGGCCCGGAGGCAGTAAATGGAGACTGATCATGGAGGAACCTGGTACGCAGTGAGCTCTAAGGGTAGCCAGGCAACCAGTCAGCGCAACAGACAGGTAGGTAAGCAGGGGAGGGAGAGAGAGAGAGAGAGAGGAGAAAGGGAAGGTCTTGAGCTGCTTCCAGAACTTCAGGTGGTCCGGCTCAAGTTTGAGAGGAACAGGAAGACCATTCCAGAGGGAGGCACCTGCAGAGGAGAGACATCTGCAGGCAGAGAGTGGGGGGTAGAAGCGTCTGACCCATAGTGAGTTGGAGGTAGCTGAGCAAAGGGCTCGGGAAGGAAGGTATTTTGGAAGAGGGTGTTGGATGTATTGCGGGCCCTGGTCCCAGGAAACCTTGTGGACGATGCAGAGGTTCTTGAATCTTGCAGCCACCAGGAGCCAGCATAGAGATTTCAGAGTTGGAGAGATACAGTCCCTGGGCTTGAGGCTGAGGATAAGTCTTGCAATCCTGTTCTGGATAAGATGAAGACGGCGGAGAGTAGAGGAAGGCAGATAGAGAAAGAGGCTGTTGCAGTACTCCAGTCTAGAGAAGCAGGGCTCTGGAGACAGTGAGCTTCTGGGGGAAAGTGAGAAAAGGCAGAATATCTCTGAGGAGGTGCAGCTGGTAGTGGGCCTTCTTAGCAATGTCTGATGTGAGGAGAGAAGGAGAGAATGGAGCTGAAGAGTACACCAAGGTTTTTTGCCTCACAGGAAGGCGAAGGAAGAGGGCCCAAGTAGGGCGGCCACAGTGAAAGTGGGAGCAGGGGTCCCAATTAGAAAGAGCTCAGTCTTACTGGCATTAAGGCAGAGATCATTGGAGGTGCACCAATCCTGAATCAGGATAGACAGTCAGTAATGAGCGAGAGAGGAGAGGAAGCTGAGGGGAACCTGAAAGAGCCGAGTGTCAACCGCATATAACCAAGTTAGAGGAGAAGGTAGTGATTAGGTGGGCCAAAGGGGCCAAGTAGACATTGAAGAGCCAGTGTGAGAAGGTAGAGCCCTGGGGAACACCACATCTGGAGAGAGAGGTGGTGGATAGAAAGGACCTAAGTTGGACTTGGGAGGGTCGGTCCAGAAGGAACAGGTTCAACCACTCCAGGGCCTGATCCGTGATGCCCATGTTCTCAAAGAGTCGATTGATCAGATGGCGTGACTGACTCTGTCAAAAGCAGAGGAAAGGTCAAGGAATATGAGGACAGAAGGAAGGCCGGAGTCAAGATTAGAGTAGATCTTCACTGGTTTTCAGGAGAGCAGTTTACGTGCCTCTGGCTGCTCTGAAGCCAGACTGATGGTTGTGGAGGCAACCAACAGATTCGGTGTGGAGAGTAAGCTGGTAGATGGGCAGATTTTCCAGGAGTTTACCCAGGAAAGGAGTGATAGAGATTGGGCGTTAGTTTGCCAGGCAGGTAGGATCGACTGAAGGCTTTTTAAGGAGGGGGTGCACAAGGGAGTGCTTGAGGAGAGAGGGGAAAAATCCAGTGGTGAAAGAGGGATTGCAGAAATCGGCCAAGGCTGGGGCGAGGGTGCCGATGTGGTCCTTGATGGTTTTGGAGGAGCAGGGGAGCACCTGTTTGGATGACACTTTCATTGATCTGACTTGTCTAGAAACATCGTCAAGTGATGTCGGACAGAAAGAGGAGAAAGGAGGAGGAGATGGAGAAGGGGCCAGAAGGGGGCTGAGAGAGGTAGAGGGTCGAGGAGGAGGAGAGAGAGGACAGGTGGAATGTTGCCCAGAGCATTGGCCACTGATTCAGATGTATTCAAAACCTTCCACCCATCACTTTTTTGGTTATAGTTTTTCTCCCTGTGTGAGAGAGGGTATGCCCAGACGTGGGTCCCTTGCTCACTGCACCATAGGGAACGAAACCACACTTCACCGATGTGGCCCAACAAGGTCAAAACATGTCAGGGGTTGCTTGTTTTTTCATGCAGAGGGTATCTGGCCTTGTAGTTCGAGCTGGGCTGCTTACATTGGTGGCAGTACCTGACTGATCTTGCATATGGCTGGATCCCTTATGCAATGTTGCAGATGGACTAACAACTGGTGGTGTGGAACGTTGCCCACTGCAGTGCCAGTGGCTCAAATGTATTCAAAACCTCCCACCTATCACTTTTTGGTTATAGTTTGTCAGCACGAAGGGCGTGGAAATGAGATTGATGCATCATGGTGGTACTCCGGTAGCACCAGAAATGTAGTGAGCAGGGAGAGCAAAAAAAGCCCTGTAGGGGATAGGGAAATAGGGACTGTGGGACATGCCAGTCCGCCATCAATGGTCTACGTGGCTTCTTCCATCTAGGTTTGATCCTCATGCGTTAGATGAAGTAAGAGCGGAAGCTGTAAACAGCACTTCGTCATGCCCCTGGGTCATTGTGAAGGTGAATGGGGTAAATGTGGAAACATTGGTGGATATGGGCGTTATGTATAATAAGTATGCATATTTCATGTCCAGTGTTGCCATGTAATCCCCTGAGATAGCAGTGGAATTACTTCCTGCAAAGTCACCATACAAACTTTTTGAGGTTTGACAAATTTGTTCGCTGGGCGCAGATCTAGTACAGGGCACATTGTTAAATCCTTTTTCGGTAAAAGGAAGTACACTGAATAAATACCCTCTGTTATCTGTGATAGAGGCACGACCTCTATTGCTTCTTTTTCTAATAGCAGTTCGACTTCTTGAAGAAGGATGGCGAGGTGCTCTGGTGATAGGCGTCTTCCACTTGGGGGTCTGAACGTAGGGGACCGACTGAATTCTATGCAGTAACCGCGGGCTATGGTTGACAATACCCAGCGGTCTGTTGTTATTCCCTCCCATGCTGGTAAAAAAGATGTTAACCCCCCCGACCGGTGATGCATGGGAGGGGACCCGAACCTTCGGGTCATTTGGTGTTGGTAGCCGGGGAGCCTCTAGGAGTGGGGCCCCGACCTCTTCCCTTACCACGACGTTGTCCTCTTTGAGCGTATTGTCTGCTGGTTCCTTGAGTGGAGGATCAGTTGCCTGCTGAGGAGTACTGTTGTTGCTGTTGCTGGTTTTGTCGTTGGCCACGAAAAAAGCGTCTGTTGCCGTAACCTCGCTTATTGGGAGGCTTTGAGATCTGGTCTAGAGTCTTTAGGGTATCAAAATCCTTCTTAGCCGTCTCCAGTGCGTCATCCACCGCCTTACCAAACAGAGTCCTCAATTGGTTTGTTAATGAGTGACGCCTGGGTCTCTGGCTTAAAACTTGGGTTCCGGAGCCAGACATGACACTTGAGAAGTACCCCCTGAACTGAAGACCGGCCAGCCATCTCCGCAGCATCTAGCGTGTTCTTAATGATGCTCTGGTTAACCAGAGTACCTTCTGTTACAGTGGCTAACAAACGAGTTTGTAAGGGCTCAGGGACTTCGAGGTCTTGGCGTAACTTTCCCCATTGGGCATCAGCATAACTTGCCAGTAAAGTATTGTTATTGGCAATTCTGTCGGTGAAAGCTGCCGAGGCTCTAATCCTCTTTCCCAGGCCGTAAAGCTTCTTTCCCTCCTTGTCTTGGGGTGCTTTGCTAGTAGATAGCGGAACACCTGCCCTTTTCCTTGTGGTGGTTACTACCAAGGAATCAGGTATTGAGTGACCCTTAATGTTTAATGGGTCCGAGGGTGAGGGACTAAAAAGTTTCTCAATTCTTGGGTTGACCCCTCTAACCAACCCAGGTGTTGATAAAGATGGAATAAGTCGTCTCTTGACTGAGGCGAGAAGGGGAATGGCCTGACTAGTAGGTGGTTTCTCCTTAATGATTTTCTCCACAAAGTCTATTTCTGGAGTAATTTCCCCTGTATCAATTTCAAAATGTACTGCTGCTTTACGTAGTAGCGCATTGAAAGTGGGTTGGTCATCTATAGGTGATGGGTTTCTGACTGGTGTGGTCTGAGGAGAGGACAGATCCAGAACGTCAGGGTCTGTTGATGCTCCTGGAGACTGCCAAGGCTGTGAGCCAACTCCATCTGGGTCTTTTTCGAAGCCCCCCTCCACCCATGTCTGGGTACTCCTCAAAACCTTCTTCAGGGTTTTGTTGATCCTCAATATTTAGGAACTCTTCATCCTCCTGAAAGTGAGAGTCTTCTTCAGTGAGGTCATATGTATTAACCTCCTCTTGAAGTGGGTCAAATAGTCTTGGGTATTTGGCCCTGGGGTCTTCATGAAGTATCTCTCTTGATCTCTTGGGTGTTACATGTTCAGGGGTGGACATAAACCTATCTAGTTTGTCCATACATGATTGGAATCTTTCTTAAGTCCACTGGGATAACCCAGAACGGTCTGGAGGTGTAAAGGGAAGCTCCTCCGCCTGTAGCCGTCGAGATCTGTCCCATAGCGTCGAGGATATACTCCCTTTGCCCTCTGAGAAACCTTCTTGTCGGCTAGGTCTTTCCTTCGACGGAGGGGGAGGTTCCTGCCTGCCTTCCGTCTGTTTCGGCGTCTCCCTGGCCTTGTGAGCAGGGCTCGGCGACTCCTTCGCCGTCCGGCTCTGAACGTCAGTGGAGACTATTCGAGCCAAGCTCTCGACGACTAAACTCTCCGTCGAGGTTTCGTCTCGCACAGTGTTTGGCGGTGCCGAGACATTTTCACCGACGGGCGCTCTCTTACGAGGCGTGTTGTCTGGCGCTTTGGTGGTAGCGCCCTTATTTGTGGACGGCCCAGTCGCTAGTCGGTTCTGCGGTTGCGGGGAGGGCTTGCGACCCTTACGGTCGGCGGAGGCTGCCGGTAGGCCCGGCGTCTCCGTTGGCGCTAGGGCTTTCTTCGACTTAGATGAAGGAGTGCCGTGGGTTGTGTGTTTATCTTTATGTTTCTTATGTGCGTCAGCATCGCCAGGGTGTACATCCCCAAAAGTAGGGCGTAAGCCGAACTTGCCGGGCTGGGGACAGACACAGAGGAGCGAGAACGCTCCTTAGAGAGGTCAACAACCATTCCGATACGGAGGTAGTTTTATCACTGTCCCCCTCGTCGCATTCGGCAGCGGCAGGTGAGAAATCAGCTCTAGACATAGCGTAGGCTGCCCACCTCTTGACCCTGCAGTCCTTTAAAGTCTTTGGGCAAAGAAGTTTACAGGCCGCCCATCGTCCTCGTCGTGGTAAGGGGTAAGCAGCGGTTACACCGCTTATGCTCATCCTTCCACGTGAATTTACCGTTACAGCGCGGGCAAAATCTAAAAGGAGTCCTCTCCATAGCGGACGATACAGTTATAAGTGATAACGACCCCGAAGGAAAGGGGGGTGATAGAGAAAGGCATTCTTAGAAAGAAACAGAAGTGTCCCACGACCCCCACTCTCCCTACTGTATAGGCCGGCGAGGCCGGGCCACGTGTTCGGCAGCGCCGAAGAATCGCCTCCGTCGAAATCACCGCCGTCGAAGATCTTGATCGGCAGTGAAACAGTTTAGCCGTCGAAGGAGGGATAGGATTCAACGATAACTTTCAAAAAATGACCAAAGGTCGAATAAATGGTATTGGCAATTTGTCTCTCACGAGCTCTGCATTAAGGCGACCAGTATTCTGGGCGGAAAAAAACAATCTGAGGGACCTCGACGCGTGAGGGATTTTGGGTACACTGCACATCACTATAGGGATAGTATTACAGACACGCCTATGTCGACTACGAAAAACAAAATGCAATACTCTGCAGTGACCACTGGATGTCGGACTATGCACACAGCATGTGATTCTAAGCAGATTAACAAACATCAGAAAATATGTTACAAATGGATCAGTGTGCGACATACTGCAACAAGAGAATGTCCTAGCTTTAGGCAGGCATTATCCTAGTATCACATGGGAGCCTGAGATAAATATGGTGTATTGGTCCCAGACTACTCTGGAGTTCAAGGCGTGGGAAGTCCCAGCAAATGTGAACTCGTCCATTAGAAGGATATCCCCTACATTCAGTTGGATGCACCAGAAGGCCTTAGGAGTGGTCGGTGACAGTAATTGTGCCCATCACTAGGAGTCACTGAGACTCCAGGTTTGAGTGGGAGAACGGATGTCAACATGCACAGATTTGATACAATTACAAAAGGCTGACATTTTTCCTAGACATATGTGCAGCCTAATCAAGCTAATAATTCTTCTAAAAAAATCTATTCCAAAATCTTGCAAAATTAAGGGATCCATACCTCCTTCCCCCACAAATCCAGTTTCTCCTTCTGAGGAATGCTGCAATGAGCTCCAAACATTCCTTTGTACACAACCTGCTAATATACACCCTAGCATTGAAAAAGTGGTCATTGTTACATCTTCCGCCGCATACAGCTTAATATGAACTCTTCCGACACACTCCAATAGAAAGACTGTCAGAAAACCCTGGAAGTAAAACAGGGGGAAAAAACACTCACCAAATGGAATAAAATGCCCGTGTCCATAGTCTCCCCTGAGCAAGTTGCAGCAGTAGTCCGATGATGAACCACACTTTCTGTACCGGCGATCCTTGTCCTCCTTTTGTTGTAAAAAACTGTATTGATGCACTAGCACCCTTCGTTGCACTACTTGTTAACCAAACATTCTCAAATAATATAATTCCATATGAGCTTATACTTATAAGAATTACTCAGTTGCTGAAGAAGTCTTCTCTTTATCGATTTCAATGTTCTAACTATAGACTCAGAGCCAATGTCTCATGGACAAAACTGCTAAGTGTTTCAGAATTAATATGATGCTACCCAGTTGGCTTTTAACCTTGAAGGTCAGCCCAATCAAATTATAGGCAGGATAAATTATATGTTTCATCTAACTGAAAAATGGATGCAAGAAAAGAGCTTCCATTTAAACTCCTCCAAAACAAAAACTCTGTTTCTTGGAGATCAACTTTACAAGCTGCTTCTTTTACGAGTTTGAATATTCAGGGAATTTAATTCTTGCTCAACATAAAGTAAAAACATTAGGAGTAAAGTTTGATTCAAATGTGACTATATCTAAATATGTTAATCAGATAGTAACACTGTTTATCATCGCATGCTCTTTCATCAAGTGAAACCATTTTTTAAACACAGGTTCACCTAGAAGAGAGCGCCTGTGAAATTCTAGGCTCAAAACATCCAATTATTCGGAGTTCTGAAATATGGAACCACTGCTTTCAGACATTGATCAATGTTTCTGTAACGATTATTACAAATACCACAGAGACAACATAACTCGGTTATTACGAAATCTGCACTGGCTACCATTCGGTTCCACAGTCAAGTTTAACCAATCTATGGTAAGGCTTCATCTTACCTTAAATATTGTTTCAAAATCCTTCCCCCTTGAGATAACTGGGAAAACAGCTGTTGGTTGTGCCACAAGTAGAACATTCTTGAGCCATGGGACGTTCTTTTAAAGGTGAAGCATTCATTCTGTAGAATTGTCTCCTTGAAGAGATACATATGACCCCAGAACGTATTAGCCTTCGGAAGGGAACTTAAAACCTGGCGTTTTTAATGTTGTTGTTCTATACCACAAGTTTTCTGGTCAGAACTTTTGTTATACATTAGGTAGTGTACTTAAATACTCATACAGGTTGTAAGCTCCTGACAAATGAACAAATACAATCAAGCCTAGTGGCGCAGGTAACCGCTGGGACTTGACCGTACATCTTTCCTGCCAGAAGCACGGAAACTGCTCTCCTGAACATCTGCTCTCCAACCTTGACTCTAACATTCCCTCTGTCCTCATCCTCCTCGATCTCGCTTCTGCCTTCGACACGGTTAACCATACCATCCTGCTCAACAGTGTCCGTGAAAACTTAGGTATCACTGATCAGGCTCTGGTCTGGCTGACCTCTTTCCTCTCAGATCGACCCTCCCAGGTCCAACTTGGGTCCTTCCTTTCATCTATCTTCCTCTCTACCTGTGGTGTTCCCCAGGGGTCTAACCTCTCGTCCTGGCTTTTCAATCAATACCTGGCAACTATCGCCCACTGCATGGCCACTTTCTGCTCACATTTCCAGTGCTACTTTGACGACACTCACTCATTTTCAGGCTGCCCTCTGCCACCTACTCTCCCTCTCTCATCTCTGATTGCCTAACTGCCATTCAAGATTGGTGTGCCGCCAATGATCTTTGTCTGAATGCCAGCAAGACGGAGATCCTCCTCATCGGCACACCTTCACCATCCTTTCCCCTCACTCTCTGGCCGGCCTCCCCTTGGGCCTCCTCCTACCCCCACCTGCGAGGCTAAGAACCTCGGGGTCATCTTCGACTCCACCCTTTCCTTCTCCGCCTACATCTCTGAGGTCTCTAAAAAATCAAATTTCCTACTGCACCTCCTCAGAGGTACTCTGCCTTTCCTCTCCTTCCCCCAGAAGCTCATGGTATCCCAAACTCTGGTTCTCTCTAGCTTGGACTATTGTAACAGCCTCTTTCTAAATCTACCTGCCTCTACTCTCCGCCCTGTGCAACTAATCCAGAACAGGACTGTGAGACTTGTATTTGGCCTCAAGCCCTGGGATCGTATCCCTCCAGCTCTGAAATCTCTCCATTGGCTCCCAGTGGATGCAAGGATTTAAATTCAAAACCCTCTGCATTGTCCACAAAGTTTTCTGGGGCCTTGGTCCAAAATACCTTCAGCTATCCCTCCGCAAATACATCCCCTCTCGAGCTCTTCGCTCCTCTACCTCCAACTCCATCAGTTTCAGTCGTTTTTCAAAGAAACGAGCTGGGGTAGATCTCTGTCTTCGGCTGGGGCCTCCCTCTGGAACAGCCTCCCTGCCACTCTAAAACTTGAGGAGAAACATCTTCGGTTCCCGAAGCACCTTAAGACCTTCCCCTTTTCTTCTGCCTTCGCTCCCCCTCTCCCCTGCTGATCTGTTCTCTCTTGGCACCGTGCACCTGGCCACCCTCTGTCCTCCAGGCCCAGGTACCTGCTCACCCTGCCACCCTCCCATACGGCCTCCGGGCC
This sequence comes from Ambystoma mexicanum, assembly GCF_040938575.1. Lineage (NCBI taxonomy): Eukaryota > Metazoa > Chordata > Amphibia > Caudata > Ambystomatidae > Ambystoma > Ambystoma mexicanum. The sequence continues at coordinate 532,064,315 of NC_090930.1, forward strand.
ACCCCTTGCACTGGGGTCTGTATCTGTACCCATACAGCCCCCCCTTTTTCTTCCTGCACTTATCAGACCTACCCTGTCTGCTGCCTTAAACCTCATTTCCCCTCTAAGCCTTACCGCTGTTGCACGGGATAGTGCCAATCCTAAGTACAATTGTTGTATGCTTTATTTATGGGTGTGCTGTGGTGTGTTCAACTCACTGGTTCTTACCATTAGCAGGAGGGACAAAATACATTATAACTCATGAGTGGACAATTTATTATACTACACCTCAATAGAAATACCTCTTTAAAATGTGACTATCATTGGTCATGCATTCATTCAGAGAAAGCATCCTGGATTGTGTAACATTTCAGAATTAAAACATTTAGCAACAAGCAATGGGGCATTTGACACATCTTACCCTGGTAACCACATGTAACAAACTGCCTCTCAGGTGATCGTGCAAATTGATGTAATGTATCCAAGATAGAACCTCTTAAACCTCTAAACAAAAGTTATTTAAGGTCTTTTTATGTTCAACAAAGGATTAAGGGATAAAATGTGTAAGTTGTGTAGATGGCAACGCTGCGTTAAGTTCATTAGTGACAGTGGTGTTGACCAATTAAATCGATCGAGTTCAAGTACAATAAATGCAGAAATGGATAGCGGATAGTAAGTAGTCAGTGAGGTTCTATTGTGCAGCATGCCCATAAAATCAAAGTTCTCACTCACATGACCGCTGCAGGTTGACGGCCCGCAAACCAGTAGATAACATCACAGGTATAATGTCACTAGGTCTAGACAATGGAGAGGCACAGGGAGAGAGGGGTACCATGTGAATTATGGTGTGTAGAGTGCAAATGACCCAGTTCTGTGTGCCGGCTTAAAGTGTCATTTGATTGAATGTAACGGTTTCAATAACATTATGCCATCTCAGAATAGTACCTTGCATGGAAATATCAAGTAATTAATTTTAAACAGATAATACAAAGTGACAAGCAATCCCCCGATGTTGTAAACTTTAAAGAACACAATCATGCAATTTAACTGTGTCTCTGCATGTTTGTTTGCATGCTGCCTGTGGAACATGGAAAGTTGTACAATTTGAATGTTAATGTTCTATAAAATACCACTTAACATATTAATTATACATCACAGCATTAATATAAAATATGCTAATAGAACGAGCGCTATGAGTGAAAACAATGTGAATAGCACATATTAAATTGGACAAGAAAATATCACATGTTGCTTTAATATCCTGTTAACCCAATATTCAAGCAAACTGTATGTTAGCGCAGCGTCAGCTCTTTTGTGAGCCAGGAACACACAAATCCATTAATTTGATCCGAGTGAACGTCACATCTATGTTTACGAAGGACAAAAGTCCTTGATTCCATGTCATGGAGAAATGCACCTGAATGTAAGGTATTTTCCGCCAAAATCCCAAATCCAGTCTTATTTTTACAAGCTCATCTAAATGCCCATCCTGGTAAGAGATTGAAGAATGCATTATCAGTCAGTAATTGTGACTTCAAATAATCAGAAATCGACAAAGACCCTAACCTCCAACCTTGGCAAAGCAATAGGTCACATGAATATATATCTTCCTTTGAAGCAGAGTATTACATATTTTAATTATATGCATTTAAAAATGACCATGGGAAATCTATGTTTAGCTATGCCATCAGAACAGTTTGTCTAATTTGAAAGTAAGGATAGATCTAAACGCATGAACCACGTGCACATAAGGAGGACTATTAAAATGTACAAATTATGCATAGATGTACATATTTTATACTGGCATTCATGCAGAGAAAGAAACAGAGGTCTCTTAATTCAGAATATTTGTACGGTTCATTCTGTATACATGGTTCAAAATTGCTGGAAGCTATTAAAGGGATGGTCTAGTAAAAATGTTTATTTAAAAAATAGATAGACAACATAAAAAAAAAATACTAGCATTCTCCGTTTTAAAACTTCCTATGTAAAATTTTGAGCTATTCAATCTCAAAATCCGCAAAAGCAAGCACATGGGCGCATCCATTTTGTGAAATGGAGGCCCTCCTGTGCTGGCTTTTGCGGCACTAATGAAGGAAAAGCCAGCCAGCTGTAGTAAACAAAGGCTACCGCTGGGTGGCTTTCCCTTCATTAGTGCTGTAGGCAGAGGACGGGGACCGGAGACCAGAGCAGGAAAGCTGCAGCTGAATCTCGGTAAGTGCTATTTATTTTTATTTTTTAAATAAGCACTAGCTGCGTTTTTTTTTCTAAGTTTTCCGGGCTGGAGGAGTCCGGAAAATTTAGAAATAAAACCGCAGCTTTAGAAACGTTGCATTTATGTTTGCGGTCGCTTTTGAAGCGACCGCAAACATAAATGCAACGTTATTGTGTTGGAAAACGCTGCGGTTTTTCTTTCCAAGTTTCTCAGGCTCCTCCGGCTCGGAGGAGCCTGAGAAACTCGGAAAGAAAAACCGCAGCGTTTTCCAACACAGCCGCATTGTTTCTGCCTGAATCTGCTTTACCATTGGGGCTTCCTACAGTAGAGCCACACTTCTACACAGAGCAGGCACATATTTCAATCACAGTTACTTCCAAGAAAAATATCACATATCTTCCACTACTCTGTGAAATGTTAATGAGAATTTTAAAAGGTATTTGTACCGTGCACCGTCACCAACGGAATTGGTCCCAAAGCACTCAGGCGAATCTGAAAACAAGAAGGCGGGGTGGGTTAGTCGGCCGAAGAGGGAGTAGGAAAGTGAGAAATGTGGTGTGCTGTTGGCAGCTTCAGTTCGGATTTCACAGTGCACTGACCTTTGTGTGAATATCAGAGCGATGCGAGACATTGTGTGCTGTTGATGCAGTTTATGTGTTGTTGGTTTGTTGTTGCTGTGTGGCGAAGTGCGTGCGTTTTTGCTGAGCGAGGAGATGTTGTGTGGATTTTCGTGTGAGTTTGGTATGCAGAGATTTGAGCATGGGGTTAGTGGTTTATACATCTTAGTGGTTATAAATCTGCAAGCATGGAAAAAAAAAGTTGCAATTTTCTCTTCTGGAGCTCAGTCTGCCAAGATAGCACTATCTACCGGACCAGAAATTAGACTTTAGGTCTATGCAAAAATAACCAAGGCCCTGAATATCACTGTCAGGGTCTGGGCGGTTGGCAAACTATATAACACATTGGACCCTCTGCTGGATTCTTTCGTCTTGGGAGAACATCACCAAGACCAACAAGACACTTGGCTGTCGAGCGCTCGAGTGAAAAGGCAGGTGGAACCCAACATAAGGCTGGGTGGACAGGCAGCAGTGCACTCCTCAGCAGAAAAGGCATAATGAGCAAAAATGAGCAAAAGGTAAACAAACCGTCACCCGCACCCTTCAAGCACACCCAGTATCCCCTCCTACCTGTGAGTAAGGAAAAAGCGTGAGTTAGCCTACTGGTGTGGTTTCTGGTTTTCTGTCTGTCCATTGTTATTGTCCATAGACCAGATAACCACCAGACAGAGCAGGTACCGGACGGACATGACCGATGACTGACCCGGAGCAGAACAAGGGTTCTGATAACTACACAGTTCCAATCGTCCAAGCCTGCCCGTCGTGTAGCGAGGCGGAGGACACAGGGACCTACCTGGGCAGAATGAGAACTAAAGTCTATGGCAGCGATGATCCTTGGTACTCAAATAAAACACCAAATGAGAACTGAGTCCTACAGAGTCAGGAGAGATCCCATAAGGAATAACTGTCTTCCAGGGTTGCAGTCAGAGAAGAGGAGTCCTGTTGAAGACAGATAAAGTTAGCATGAAGTGCCAAATCCAGGCGGGGCAATCCAAGATACAAGCCAAAGAATACCAGAGCCAAAAAAGATAGTCGCCAAAAACCAAAGGAAGATCCGAGCCAATCCAGGAGCAAAAAAACAGAACCCAAAAACACAAGAAACTAGGAACCCAAAGGAGAACGCCATTCACCCGTAGAACATGCATTGATAAGCAACGTCCTTCCTTGACTATCGCATTAAATCCCTGTGATACCGCAGAGTTTTGTGTTGTGTGTTCCAATTGGGGGATCGCACCAACGTCATTTCATTCATGACGTTGTGGATTCCATGTCTCTGGGTGGCCATGGTCCGTCAGAGGGGGCCGTGCCCCAATCTTCATTGCAACCGCCATCCTTTGTGGCAAGAGGGAAAAAACTGTGCCGAACAAATCCTTACACTGCTTAACTCAAGTCACATGGAAAGCTTTAGTAATGCCAGCTTACGAAACAGGTGGAACTTCGTACATCCAGATTAAAAAATTAACCAGTCTACAACTGTTAAGGAAACTTCCCTCTACTGATCAAATCCTTTCTGCCCCTAGATTAGGTCAATTGGATTAGAGAATGAAATGCACCTTTAGCTCTTTGTGGGTATTTCTGAAATATAGGCCAAAAACTGTACCTATACATATGAAGAATGATCAGGACGAGCATGGATAAAGAGTGACCCACTTATGTATTCCATAGGTCACATGTATAAAAGTAACAAGAAACAGTGTGAAATCACAAAAACATATAATCCATTGCTGAAAGTTACACTGGACAAAAATTGTGGTGCATTACTGTACAGAACAATATCAATTAGCGAAAACACATACAACTCGTATGAATGTGAAACAACCCCTATTGAAATTCTTGGGGTTCTATAAATATAGCTGCCACATTGGTTAGTCAATTACGCAGTTATAAATTAACCCTGCCATTTCTAGAGTTTGACACAACTGTATTTTCGGCCTGTAGAGCAGTTGAGGGACGCTCTCATTTTAACAGCCTTTATCAGGACATTAGCTGATTTCAATGTTTCATTCAATGAGGTAGCCTGCGGACCGGCAACTAAAACATAAGGACAGTATAAATCTAGTGTTAAAAAGAGGTCTTATCGGGTTGTATTTGAAAAAAGCATATATGCTTGTTCATTTATTTTATTCCCCACAATGGGACACTTACCGTGCAATGAAGTATCATGCACGCAGGGGGAGGAGTCTGGATGAGTGCTCCGGCTTTCTGTTTGTTATCTGCAATAGTGACATGCAGAGAAGATTAAAACTGTGAACCCTACCATAAGTGGAGGGAACATGCAACAAGGTAAAAACCACCTAGAACTGGCAGAGTCGCAAGCCAGGTTTCCTGGAGAAAAATAACAGAGCCCTTTTCAAGGAATCAATGGTTTCCACATTTGTTAAAAGATGCGTATTACCTCGCGAGTTCCAGGACAATCATTTTAGATCTGTTACACCCGGTATGAGGGACAGCGCCCTGATATCATCATCATCCTATCTGATGGCCCCAAGTAGGAGCCACTGCGTGCATTGCTTGCCCGGCCATCCCTTCATGTCTCCATCCTTGCCCCAGTTGCTCATTACCAAAATTAGCATTGCGCTGTCTTATCGGAGCTTTCAACCAACGAGGAAGTAGTTTTGAACAAAATTCACTTCCCTGTACCACATCAAAGCCCAACCTCTGTAAATTTTCCCTTCAAGACAATATTAAATCCATCACTACTCTGGAACCAAAATATAATCAAGCTTGCTTTGTGTTCCCTCTGTCTGGAAATAAAACTCTATCAATGTCTGATGAAGACAGGAAAAATAGTTGTCTGAGTTCTGCAAAAATTACAAGGATATTTGAGCGATTTAGGCTGAGAGAGACTAGGTCACCTAAAAGATTGGTTAAATCAAGAACATTACGACCCAGGTAGGCCACCCTCGTCAGTCCAGGGCCAAACATAGGTAGAGAATTTGCCTGATTCATAGGGTGAGGGATCTTTAATGGCCTGGAGTGATGAGACACTGGTATGCCAATCCTTGCAGATACCGGAACGTTCTAAGTTTTCTCAGGCCCCCGTTCCCATAGTTTAAATCTAATTTTATATGAGTTTCCCTTACACCCCGGAAACAGAGTCACCACCTTGAGAAGAAATGTTATTGAACTGTTTTCCACCCCTCATATTTGCAGGAATGTACAATTTTCCAAGAAGCTTCCATAGGTTAACATTGGCACTGCCTGAATCAAATTCAACTGGAGGAACCGTAGAGGGGCAAAACACTGGGTTAGGTTGTGGTTACCAGACATTCGGTCGAAAAAAATTGGTCGACCAGACAAATGGTCGAACCAATTTGGTCGAAAACCAAATGGTCGAATTTATTATTTTTTTATTTTCACCCCTTTTTTTTTTTGGGGGGGGTCCCCCCCAACCCCCTTTTTTCTCTAAAAACCCCTTTTTTTAAAAAACGAAAACCTGAAAAATAAATATATAATTTAAAAAAAAAAAAAAATCGACCATTTGGTTTTCGACCAAATTGCGTCGACCAAATATCATTCGACCAGTTTTCAGTCGACCAAATGTCTGGACACCTTAGGTTGTTCAACCATCGACTTAAGGTTTGTGGAGGACTTATTGAAGATGCTCGGAGGGGATGACTCCAACTGTCATCCCCGGGGCCACATAAGGCCGCTGCTGTTGACCCATCCTCAACCTCCCCAGTGGATTAAGTTTTTCCAGTGAAGAGGTTACAGTATCAATGAGCAGAGTGGCATTGCTCTTCGAAAGTCCACTCCCCTCTGTCTGCACACCCACTGTTGTTGCTGCCTGAATGAGATGGACCGGAGTATTTGCCATTGCCAAGAATTGAAGAGGTGGAGGGCAGATCCTAACAGGGTCTTCCCCCCACATGGGGTAACCCTTGCAATTGGTGGTCCAATGAAGGCGGCCAAGAATTGAGCTCAGTTTGTAGACCTACTTCCACTCGACTCTGAGAGCAAGATTCTATATCTGTTCCTACCACCTTCTCCGTAGTAGAGTACTCCGTAGGACCTTTCAAAGGAAATCAGTACGGGTGAACCCCCACAGCGTTTGGATCTGCACTAATAGGAAATATGACATCCCTGTCTGTTACAGATTGTGGTGCCAAGCAAGATGTATACGAGGCCACCTTTTTTGCCAAATGTGTCAGGACAGACAAACCTTCCTCCAGCAAAGGGGTAAACACCTGTATTAGGGTCCTTCTGGATACTCCTAATTTTTTTACGAAATCTGGGACAGAGAGATTTTGCATACATTTCCTCAAGGAGAAATCTTTCCTACGAGTGGATTTCTGCTTTTTAGACTTCAATATTCCATTCTTGGCCAAAACTGTTCTGCAGCCCTTGCACACCCCAATTTTCCGGCATCACCACTCCTACTCCAATCGTTGTTGGTAGGCTTAGAGGCCGTTATGTGAGATTCCAAGGTAAGCTCCTCAATCACTATCACTTTGTTTTTATTGTCCCCAGATGTTGTCCCCAGATGTAGGAATGTACTGTGGTTTCTCCAAAATCGAAACAGGGCCAAAGGACACAATGTGGCCCATACAAACTTCAATCAACATTGTGGTATGACCTTTCACTTCCCCCCAGATGTAGTCGTGAAGACGCACAAAGGAACTCAGCACCATATTGAGAACAGAGAGACTAGGCGAAGTTGACTTAACCATATTGTCTCCCTCTTTTAGTGTATGGTGGATAGGACCATCATCTGTGTGCTCTGTAAATTCCGAAGGGTATAGGAGATGCTATATCTCCAATCTCCTGAGTCATAAAGTCAGTCAGGTCTGTTGGAGATCCTGGACGCGAAGCATCACAGGTCTGTTGAATCACACTTCTTTGGTCTTCAGTAGTATTCGCTTCAATAACTGCATCAGCATGTTCAATAATACTTATATTGGTTAGCACGTTCATCCAAGTACATTCTAATATAGCTGCACATCTAGTAGGATTAATAGCCAGTATTTAATTACTGGAGCCCAGTTATTTAGGAAAAAAGTCTGATTTTCTGTCCTGCTAGAGAGCACACTATACTACTTATTTTGTCTTTGGAAATCTTTTTCTCCTGCTTCCTCGAATCACTGCGTTGAGCTTTGTGAGCCATAGATATGTAGTTTTCTATAGGTTCAACTAATGAGGATTCCTTTATAGGAGTAACTTAGATCTCCTATACAGGTACAAGGTTGTGGTTGACCTGGAGACCTGACCTGAAGATCACTCATATCCACAGGCTGCATTGACCTGCAGGGCAAAGGAGGAATCATCGAAGATTGGCCAGATTTTTGAAGGGTGGATTGAGGCATGTTCTCAGTGTTGGACTGCCTCCACAGGCCAGTGCAAAAAGCCTTTATTTTTGATGCAATGGTTGTTTCTCGCATCATCACTGGCTCAAAGGGCCGAATGAACCACCACGCATTCACCAGAGGGTATTTACATGAAACAGGCAGAAGAGAAAAGTAGGCCGCCTGAAACACAACCTTCGCCCACGATAAATAAGTCTTGCAAAAAGTCAAACGGGCTCAAGGCAACTGGAAGTTGGCTACAGCTCTTGTAGTACCAAGCAAATGTCAACGATCTTTAGCAGGCACAGAATTGTCTAAGCACAGCTGGCTCAGTAAGATGGAAAGAGATACCTGCCCACATATGATCCTGATATGCACTGCCACCGAAGACCGCCGAATGCTCTGCGCCGACTCTGCGACACTCTGTGTTTGGTTTAGGCATTTAGAAAGCAGAGCTCCTCCTCTCACAAAGAAACCATGTAGAGAGACTTCAGCACACCGCCAAAGACTTTCAATGAGAAACATGCAAAATGGATTTAATTGTAAACCTAATAGTCATTCAACATTCTTAAGCCCTGATGTGCAATTTGTGCATGCCTACTGTTTAGTTTGAAATACTTAATGCATAGCTATGCATAAGCATTTGCTTTTTGAAAACCCTCCAGCAACATACTAGGTAAAGTGTTAAACATTTAAGCATATACAGTAATGTATTTAATGATCAACATAATAGTCATTCAACTTCCCTAAGCAGTTAAGCATGTGTGAGAAACAAGATGGTGTTCTCCTAACCACTCCCTCAGGATCTTTCATTCAGGTGGCCAGGGAAGGGCCACCGCTTTTGGATCCAACCCTGGGGGTGGACAAGCGATAGAGGATCAACTGAGTACAGGGTCACGGGGGATTGGGAGGAGGATACCCAAGGGCGAGATATGGTATTTCCCCAATCCTGACAACGCCCTAACCTACTCTCCCTCAGCTTTTGTGGGGTGTTTACAATCTCCAACCATTTCCAACAAATACTGAGAAGGCCACAAAGATCAGTAAAAATTGCCCAATTGGAATAACATGGGGAAAGTAAGGGAAACCTAAGGCAGGGTCAGGCACTCAATAGTAACTACTCACACCTGACTCCACTTGACAGTTTCTTCACCATAGAAGGTGTGGTCATTGCCACAGAAATGAGCGAGCTGGGGATGCAGTTTGGACCGGTGGAGCCCAGGAGCAGAGAGAAGTAGGAACTGCAAGCAGCAAGAAGACAGCATGCAGAGACGCTGACCCGGTGTGGAATAGCGGCTGCAGCGTGGTGAGGGAGTGGGAGAAGTGCAGCCTGCATTCTACAGGCCAGATACAGGAGAGCGTTTGTTCCCTTGGGGCCAGTGCCGACCCCAATGGTGCCTGAGGGGCAGGCGGTGAGACCCTGACCTCAACCCTGCATTTCCCAGAGGGACCGCCTCTCAATGCAACGCTGCCTGGTGAGTTTCGTGGAGAATGCGAGAGAAACTTGGGAGCGTGCATTTGGATGACAGCGAGAGAAAGTCACGACAGAAAAAGAAATCAAAAATGTGATATAGAATTAAGTATACCAAAATAAGCAAATTAACAGCAAAATAATAACTGCTGATGATGCTCGAATTAGTGTCTGAATATTAGTCACAAAAGATGGATTGCACACATAATTAGTTTGATTGTGTCAAGCATGACAAAATAGCACTATGTTTACATAAAATAGAAGAAAGTAAACTATTCATCTCTGACAACAGGACAACCCCCTTGTGTTACGACGACAGAAAAAGCTGCAAGGAATCGCAAAGAAAGGAAAGTGTAAAACTTGAAAGTAAGAGCGAAGCAGAAAGCATAAAGGCTGAAAGTACAGCTAAAAGCAGGAGCGAAGGAGAAGGCGAAAAGGCTCAAAGCATAGCTGAAAACAAAAGTAAAGCAGAAAGTAAGAAAAGCAGATTCGAGCCCAAAACAAGTAAAAGACTGATCTAAGCCGAAAGTGGAAAGAAGCACAAGGGTGCGAGTGGCCTGTAACAAGAGAGTGGCACGAGAACATGCAAAGAAAGGTGCCAGGGGTACGCTAAAGAGGAAAGCAGAGAAAGAGGGTGCACAGTAGCACAAGAAGAATAAAAGACAAGGGCCAGGGGCACGATAAGAAGAGCAAGAGTAAAACAGTGCAAGTGTGCACGGAAAGGAAAGACTAAGAAAAGGGGTGCAGGAAGCATCTGAAAGGAAACAAAAAGGTATCAGGAAAAGTGAGAGCAGGAAAACAAAGAGAGGGGCAAAATGGTCCATTTTTGTTGAACCACTATTTTTCTTATTTTGAAAAGACTTACTATCACATTTTTGTACAGAGTCAGGGTGTGGGATGTATTAACCCACTTATGCTCTGCCCTGCGGCATTACTGTGTTCTGGTGGTGCCAGAATTATCAAAATGGCTCCAAAACCTATGGAAATCGCGCTTTACAACACGAAAAGATGGCTGCCAAATCTACCATGTATGTTGTCAGTGGTGGAACGGAGATATCACTCCTGAAACATGGCACTGGGATCCACAACAAGTGTAAATGAGGCCCAGAGGGAAAAGCAGTGTTTTGCTGAAAGAAATCCAAAATCTTGCTTTGAAATCTTTTTCTTGGTTGCTGAAACTACAGAAGACCAGTACAAAACACCCGCAAACATCCAATATTCTTGCTGAGTGCTACAATTCACTTAGTTCAAGAAATCATTATGAACATACAATGTCCTGAAAAGCTGAATTTGTCATCAAAACATTCACAGCAAAAATGTGCCTGCCTGTGAAATCTGTCAATATCTGGGCGCAGTACCCACGGCCACCTGTATGACAGCTGTCAGTAGCTGCATGAAAGAATTTAAACTTGTACAACTGAAATCTAATGTCTGGAAACTAAGTGACTTGTTATAGAAAGTAACCTAGGTTGTAACTGTTTAATCCCATGGTTTAGAATCTGGAATAAGTGTTCTAGCTGCTTATTTTGAAAGTACAAGTTTGTTTTAAATCAAGAAAAAAAAGTAACAGAAATAACTTTTGGATTTAAGCCTGACTAAAAGCAATCAAACCAGTCCAACAGCTTCCCCCACGGAGGCCAGGCATCTCCCTTCTACTTCACTCCACCAGGAAATCACACCTCTCTGATGATTAGATTACGGGAGGAGAATTTGGGGCTGCCGGGGAAGGGGACAATGACAATGGCCATTCTCTAGCTGAAAGGAAATGCAAAGTGTGAAGAGTCATAAATGCCCGGGTCCAGAAGGAACTGGGAGGAGACTGCTTCTGAGCTGCCAGGAGAAGAAGGAGGCAGAGACAAACCACCATTGTCTAACAAAGGCCAAAATCACATTTTTAAAAGACTAATAAAGTACTGTGTAAAATTGTGAAAAATATGTAAATAACAGATTTGTGAATCTAATTTTTGGCGGCACGTTTTTAGAGGCGCCAGACCTCTGAGAGATGTTCTGGGAAGTAACAGTGTAAAATATGGTTTTCCACCAAATGTATTTATGCCAAAAGCATGAAACTTGTACACTTATGCCCATATTCAATGTGCACATTTGTATAACATTTTCTGATAAACTGGATATTGTGTTCCAGACAAAAAGGGTGAAATTCTGTCAAAAGCAGACAAGATCCTACAGCGACGAGGTTTGGAGGAGTATCTGCTACACAAAATATGTAATCTATATATGTTATTGTTATAGAGATTGCACACATGTAAATATGTATTGTACCAAAAGTAGATTTTATGTTCAAAGGGACAAGGGGAGGATTCTCTGACTCATAAACCCACATCATCATGATGCCACCCTGTTTTCTCCTCCAATCAAGGGAGAGAAGAGCCTCCAGCCAATCGCCTGCCTAAGGGGCGCGCTTAGGATAAACCAGCACACACCCCCTTTATCATAAGCATAAATAGAGACAATTAAGGATTTAGAAAGGACACACAGATTCACCCACTAACCGATTGCTGGCGGAGCACCCTGCTAGAGAAGCATCCATCTTCCTTGCTCCAGACTCCAGAAACTTGGCAAGCAGAAAGGCTCATTGCATAGCTGAACCATTTTCAGCGAGGCCTTAAGATTCCAGAACCCACCCCAGAAACCTAAGGGGAACAAAAGAAACAGCCGGGTTGTGCTGTAACTGCTTTCCTGCCAAAAGAATTATCATCTGAACCAAAAGATCCAATCCAGTTGTGCTGTGATCAGACCCAGTCCAGTCCGGTGTGCCCAGCAGAATCCCTGAGCAGAATCCCTGAGCAGAAATCTTGACGGACCAGAATTCCTGATGGTTCCTTTCAAAACATATATAGTGAGTATCTATAGAATAGAGCTGTGTCACTAGCATATGTACTGTCCATAGTAATCTGTATCTAAATCCATCCTATCTTGTCTTCAGAACCTGCATTGTTAGAAATCTTTTTGAATTGCCTGAACTCTCTATCTTATCCCTACTATCTTCCTTCTGTACTAGTATTGTTAAAAATATCTCTGCGCTGATATATTTCATCTGAAGAAGGCAAGCTCCTCGGCAGGCGGTCGCCCTGATCCAGTGGTTGTGCTTCCGTGTTTATTTGCTTCTTCATAGTCATCCCCTAGTGTAAAGAAATCCAGTTTGTCTTTTAAATACGCATTCCTGTTTTCCCATTCTTGCGCCTATCTCAGAAAAACAACCTCCACTAAAACGTCCATAACGTTCTCAAATGTTATGCTAGAAACGAAATTTCACCTTCTGCTTGTAGCTCACATCCTTTCATAGAACCACAAACCACATTCCAAATCCATATACTTCTCCCGCAATCGCGATTACCGCGCGCGGAAAAGTTTGCCGCAAATTTTGTTTTAGGAAATTTCTGACACGTGTAAAACAGCTTTTGATTGCACCCAACCTCAATTTTAAGATTTAACATTGTTCCTTAGTATCAACTCATTGCTAGTGTTTGTCTGCAACTATCTAAAGCGGCTCCCATAAGAATTTAAACAATTTTCAGCCATTTAAACCAAATTTCGTGTTTTACCCAATCCATTCCATTCCCAAGATTACTTTATAACCATTTTGACAGCTTGCCAATCAATTCTGTTTCTCTCGTGTGTTGCTGGGGGGAAATTGGGATTGACATTTTGTTTGAATTCTGCATTCCTAAATACCTGCTCTCTCGCCTCCTATCTCTTTACATTGCCTGTTGGGGGGTTGAGGGGTTTGCGGGGGGAAATAGTAACCACATTGCTATTTGATTTGAACACACACACACAAAAAAGTATTATTTCTGTGCTGAATTGTTTTGCTCAAGATTACCCCTTGTGATTAAAGAGATTGCTTAGTGTTACATCACCCCATTGGTGATTATTGTATACCCATTAAACATAGTGTGATTATATGGTGAATACATAAATAAATATTTTAACTTTGAAAACCAGCCTGATTCCTGGTTCAGTGTGACCGGGGGGGGGGGGGGGGGGGGGTGTTCAAAGAGAGAGGCATGATATGAGTGGTACATCGTTCAAAATAAGAGAACTTTTAGACTAAGGATTTCAGTTGTGCATTACACGCTGGGCGTTGACTTAGGTGAAGTGCCGGATTGAAATCACCTACAAGGGCAAGCACAGGTAGACAGAGGACTCTTAGACAACGACGACCATTAGAAACATCAGTTAAGGGAATTACCCCTTTAGCATTAGGGCCAGTCATGCAATTCACCAACCCAGGAACCTTAGTAAATAAAGGTTTTCAAACAAACCCTTTTGAGTCTGTGTCTCTCTGTCGGGAGTGAACCATTTAATACGGGAAATATATTTGTATCCTCTTTTACATATGAATTGTATTTGTAAAAATACAAATCGAATGCATTAGATAATAATAATTGTCTTTTTGAATGAACAAAATAATTTTTTATTTCAATAATGGAATTGTTGTTGCATTGTCTCACATTTCCATAAGAAAATCTAAATGCATTATTTTTAGAGTTGCATTAGTTGAATGAATGTATGAATGCCTGTGATTTAGGATGTTTTTTTACAAAAATGAATTAATTAAAGATGTGTAAAATGACTTTTTTACTTCAATTTATAATTAAAAGAAATTGATGATTTAATGTAATACCTCTTGCCTTATCCTTCAGTTGCTCTCTTAATTCTGGCACCATTACCTGTTTCATATATGATGATACCATGCCTGTCTCACATGTCAAGTAAGGCAAAATAATTTCCAGTGTGTAATTTGATGTTTAGTAAATTGGAAGTGCTTCATTGTATGACAATGTTCCAGCAATTAAATAGTTAAAGAAATTTGTGATCGTCAAAAGCTGACACCTTCTGCTTCCTTGTATAACTTTTTCCCAACAATTAAATAGTTAAATAAACTTGAGATAGCCAGAAGCTGGCACACCTTTTGCTTCACTGTGAGACTTTTTTTTCCAGCAATGAAACAGTTAACGATACGTGTGATTGTTAGAAGCTATGCCACTGTATGCTTTTTTTCTTTCAAACAATGCCATGTTTTAAAGAAACTTGTGATTGTGACACCTTCCTGTGAAGTAAACAGGAACATTGGTAACGGGAAACCCATTGCCTACCACATATGGAGGGAGGCAATGAGACAAACTGAGGCGAGATTAACTATGGAACAATAGGGATATAGTGATGAGCCCTTTATATTCATTTAATCTTACTTATTTTTCTTTTATCTGTTTTAAAGATGCAAATGTAATTTTCTTTTTTTCTTTTATCCAAATGAAACGATGTAATAAATGTGCTCAAGGTTTGTATTTAAACTAACTGCACAATAAAAGAAAAAAAATGGGAAACCACGGCAAGTAAAACCTCAGCATGTACAAAAGTGCACTAAATAACCCTGCCACCTTTAGTAAACAAAGCGAGATGCAGGCAATCACCCCCAATAAGCCTTTTACAAAGACCCTTTCTCACCCACTGGAGTCAGTTACCACTCAGAAATGGCTAATGTTGAGGCCTGTTCAAAAGCAATTATAACCTCACTATCAAAAGCCGTTTTTCGATTCACTAACCTGATCGATTTTTCACCAATCTCACAGCTGCATTATATTGCTGAGTTGAGTCAGCTATAACCCAAATCCAGCCTTTTGCCAAGACATCAAATGTTGTCGATCCTTTTTCCAGCTTGTTGTAGACCAAGCATGAGGGCTGAAATTGTGTTGGGTTCAGTGCTGGATGAATTAATGGAGGTGAAAGGCAGTGGTGGTGTTGTGCGTATTCTTTTAGGTCTGCTGCACGACATTGTAGACAGTCACTCTTCCTCCAGCACCTAGAAGATCTAAAACTTACAGAGGCTGCTCTAAAGTGGGTTAGTTTGCTCCTAAGTGATTGCTGTCAATCAGCTGAGTAGGTACAGTGCGTCTTCCTGCAAGTTCGTTAGATCGGCAGCCCAGCCCTCCTTTTTATTGTATTAATCATTTAATCTGTATCTTCAACCCATGGAATTACCGCTACATAATCTGGAAGGTATTTTATATGTAAAGTAAAGATACCAAGAAGCTTATCAATTTTGGAGATGGTATGAACTAAGCAGAATAAATTGGGCCTTGCCCGTCCATGATAAGGGGGGTAGGGTTTAACGAAATTCCTTGGAGTCTACATGAGCAAATCGAAAATCTTACACACCAATTCGCAGTCCTGCTACTCACTGCTACTCTTCATTCAAAACAAACAAAATCAGCTCCACCTCGCTGATGAGGCCCAACAAGGCTGAAACACGTGTCTGGGGTTGCGGTTAGTACTCTTGCTCAGAAGAGAATTGCCATAGCATTTCGGTGCTGAACTGCCCATGTGTGCGGGACAAAGACTGATATGCAAATGTTTATTTTCCTTCTAATAATAACATTCATTTGTTTTTAGTTCAAATAATGAACTTTTACAAAAATTACTATTTAGACAAACCAACATTTTAATTAATTACTGTTCATCTACCTTACACATCACGTATAATGTATATGTATATTACATTTTAAAGTGTTCGTCTTTTACATACTTTACATTACTTTACCTATATAATTTTCTTTTTAAATTTTCATTTTAGAAATTTCATTTCGTTTAAGATTTCATTAACCTGGGTCCACAGTCTATATTTCCCTTCTGTGAAAGGTACAGTGAGCTAAACTGTGGCTTCAGAATCTCGAGTGGGGACCACCCAAAGAACATGTCATTTAGCCGTGTTCGTTCTCGCAGAGGGGCGCCTATGACTATTTTTGTGTTTTTTTACTTCTTAAACACAGTATGCGGCTCGTTTGCAGCAACTCTCTGCAACTGTCTCACATTGGAGGCTGAATTCACAATGACTAAAACTATTGCCTTCGATATGACAATTTTACATTTGTGGGAAGACATGAACAAGCATTTGCAAAGCCAACAGTTTTTGCTTGTGTGAAGGAAAGGGAGCCAAAACGGTTTGCTTTGCCAATGCTGTTTTTTAAAATAATTTTTTATTGAGTTTCAACATATGAAAATAATAACCCATCCCCCTTCCTTCCCTTTGCCCCCCTCCTCCCTGGCCCTCTATCCCCCACCTCTGTCCATCCCCACGTTCTCCTCCCTCCCACTTCGGCCAACTGAGTTGAGAATTGGCAGTCATTATTTGTTCAGCGAAGCAGCTAATATATGTCCAGCAATTTTAGTTTTGGGGGCACCATTGGGCTCTATAGTCTTCCTTTAGGAAGGTTAGAACACCCTCACAGTCTTTCGCAAATTGTGGCAGCTGGTTGGTCTTCGCGTAGGATGCCCATTCTAGGCTCACAAAGTCCCATACCTTGCGGTACCAGTCCTGTAGAGTAGGAATGGATGTTCCTTTCCACTGCTGCGCGATAAGCAGCATTGCAGCAATCTTAAGCATTATCTGGGCTTTTTGTTCCCCTCCAATCCCCACCAATGAGCCCCACAGTGCCTCCCCCTCCTCCGTTCCAAATATCAAAGCCTGCGACTCTTGAACCTCCTTCCAGAATGGTTAGAGTTTCGGGCAGTTCCACCATATGTGGAACCAGGTACCCACCCCTTCTCCCCCCACATTCTTCCAACACTCCTGTGATGCCCCTGGGCAGATCATATACAGTCGCACCGGTGTGTAATGCCACTTGAATACCAGTTTATACCAAAACTCCTGGACTTGGGATGCCCTGGCTACCGTCGAGATCCTCCTCCACAGCTTTTCCCAGGCGTCCCAGTCCAACTCT